>NC_137131.1:27670808-28013308 GCF_949319135.1 Squalius cephalus | reverse complement strand
TTTCAATAGTGATTGTATTCAGGAAAAGTTAGGTACGGAGAGCGAGCGATTTCAACGAAATCAGAACTAAACCCATTTTATTCTTTTATTATTATTATTATTCAATTTAAGAATTATGTTTGAGTTTAAAAAAAGCCAGAATGTTTTAGTCCAAAAAATAAATAAATCATGCCATGGATTGCTTGAAATTAATTTTTTTTATTATATTTATTTTTTCGTTTTGGCTTTGTTTATAGTTTATTTTTTATTCTTGTTCCGTTCTGAATATCATTACATTTAAAGGATTTGTTGTGGAATATTTTGAGTGTATCATAAAATCAGAATAATTATCTCGATTTAGTGATCCCCTACTTATTATTTTATTTTATTTTTTTCTTTGTTCTAATTAGGTCAGGCAAGTAAAATTATCTGTGTCTTGTCCCTTAAATTTATTTATATATATATATATGTATGTATGTGTGTGTGTGTGTATATATATATATATACAGTGTTTCCTCTATGTTGATTAGTTAATGGCGGCCCGCCACGGCAAAATTTTTGCCGCCACGGTAACGTTAGGGCTCTACAGTGCGACCATTTCACTCGCATTTGCGCCTAAATATGTCTGTGTGCGATCATGAAAAGATATTTAGGCGCACTTGTGCGACTGACCCGATCGAAGATTTTTTTTTTTGGCAGCCGCCAAAGCGTTTTTTTCGTCCCGCCAAAGTCTTATTTGACCGGTGTGTAATGTAGATAAACTGCTGCGCTTGTGACAGCTGGGCGCATGTTTAAAAGAACGAGAGAGCGAGAGCGCGCGCCCTCTGGTCGCGTGTGCGCGAGCACTCTCTTTGCGAAGCAAGGTTCCACGTTTTAATGAATGGTTAAACGACTGATCTTTCCAACACTGAACTCACGAGACGTCTGAATCGGTGTATAACAGATCGGTAACACTTTACAATAAGGTTCCATTTATTAAACTCTAGTTATAACTACATTAGTTAACATTAACTTTTAATAAACTGCACTTCTACAGAATGTATTAATTTTTGCTAATGTTCATTTCAACATTTAATAGCCTACATTATTGAAATCAAAAGTTGTATTTGTTAACATTTAGTTAATGCACTGTGAACTAACATGAACAAACAATAAACAGCTGTATTTTTATTAAGATTAATAAAGATGAATACGTTCAGTAACATGTATTGCTCATGGTTCATGTTAGTAATAAACTAATGTTAAATCAAACCATATTGTAAAGTGTTTAAAAAAAATAATTTACAGAACAAATAAGAACGTAAGGTGTGCTTACCCCCTTTAGTACAGCCTATATGGTTAGCTAGATTTAGCCTTAATAAACTACAGCATTTACAACTGAATGGTAGCCTATTCAATTGTAGATGGTAGAAAATAAGACTATTAGTTAAAATAAACTTTTTAATGCTACTTTTTCTCCCTGCTTTTTTATATTGATATGATTATATACCAAAATAATCTATTAAAGAAGGATTCTATCTTACAAAGCTATGAAATCCATAGGTAAAATCACAGCTTTTTTTTTTTTTTTTTAAGTGTTGGCCACCGAAGACCATTTTTGACCCAGGTAAAACCCTGCAGGGCCAACAATGTTTGTGTGCGGACATTCACACTTCAAGCAAGAATCGCTAGTGAGGCACGAAATGTATGAATTTAGTTTTTTTTTTTTTTTTTTTTATGCAATTTATTTATGACAGCCAGTGTAATTGTTTTTCTAAAACTGAAAATATTTAATGTTCATAAGGTAAACTTTTGTCACACAATGTGGCACAGTAATATTGTGTCGTTAAAGGAAAAAAAAAAATTTGGACTGTGCTCCTAAATTTTTTTAATTAGGAGCACAAGTGCTCCTAATAAAACAAGTTACCATAAAGCCCGGGCTGTACGAAAGCCGTCTATCAGCAGTGATTGTTAAAGTGCATGTCGGAGAATCCCGCGGATAATCGCGCGGTTGTTCGGACAGACCTGCCCCCACTGCTAAAAAAAATCCTAAAGGAAACACTGATATATATATATATATATATATATATATATATATATATATATATATATATATATATAATATAGCTGCGAGCAGCGATGGAGGGCCAAAGCCGCCGGCACCGCCACCCTGGCACCAGGATTGCGGTGCCACCGGCTTGGGCCCGTAATCGCTGCTCGCAGCTATATTTTAACTTGTCCTCATTGGCCCAAAACTATTTTAGAGACTTTTTCAACGACATATGAACGATATACAGACTCAAAATTTGGTTAATTCAGTTCATTTACTATAGAACAAAGTACAAACAGCAAAAAACTGTTTGCAAACAGGTTATACATTTAAATGAACAAGATTTTCCTCAAAAGCTTGAACATCAAACTACTCCTACACGTCTTCATTTTGGTGGCCCTAATAACAAAGCAAGAATAAGAAAAGAAAAATGCAAGAAAAAAGAACAGTTGAGTGTTTTCCCATTTAACATTTAAATACACAAAGCAATTAGCACTGAAAGATAGAATCTGTATAAGCAGACAGTTTTGTTTAAAAATCGCTTGTATATTTTTCTAAACATTGTCACAAAGTTATGTTGTGGCAAGTGCATTATTTCCTTTTAAAATAATTTGATAACTTAATGACATGTATCACTATATTCTATAAAACCTTAGTTTGAAATCATTTTTTTTGTACATTTAATAATACATATTTTGCTTTTCTTCTTCTGAAGTCATAATTACAATGTCCTTTTTTTTTTTTAACTAGGAAACTAGGCCTATTTATGATTATTCCTGAAGGCAGCATTAAACTCCTAAAATGTCAGGTGGTGGTGCAACTGTCCGAACAAATAAACAGATTAAGAAAACAATTTAAAATGGTGTCTTAATAATAACAAAATAAAAACTATGCCATCATTTTAGGTTTGAAGCCTTTCATATAATTGTTTTTTATAAATATCAGTAGTTTTAAAGCTGTTGAGATAATTGAGAAACTTTTGTCCGCCATTTGTATATTCTCAAATGTTATTATGAATTTACAAGGTAATAACAGTAAACATGATAATGCATCATCCAGAGGAGCCTAACTGATCTCTTTGGCAGAGTGAAAAAGTTTGTAGAGCTCTTTCAAATACTGATAAAAACTGCTAATTTCAAGTATAGGTAGGTTGGTGGTACACTTTCCATGTCAGGTGGTACAACTACAATACATAATATTTTTGCTGTACCACCTGACATAAAAACTTAAATTAGTTTAAACACTTTAAAATATCATTTAACATCTGAAAATTGTTTAAACACATTGTCTTCAAGAGTGTTGATGTCATTAGAAGTCTTCCCAAGTGAGGCTGGATCCGAACTGGAGCTGCTGTAATCTCTAGTAAAATATGCTGAGCATCCTGAGATAGAAACAAGGAGACAACAGGAGAAAGATTAGCATTGCTGCTGTTCATATTATTTCAGGCAAAAGATGGTCATGTGCACTTTTTACTATTTCATCACATATAGTGCAAGATTATGAGATGTGTTAATTGAATGCTTGGCTAAAGAGATGTGTCTTTAATCTAGATTTAAATTAGGATAGTGTTTCTGGGCCCCAAATATTATCAGAAAGGTTATTCTAGAGTTATTCCCTTACATTCTATTGAATTAATAGGAAATCATCTGATTTTAAAAAGAAAACATGGCCTAACGAGTCAGCATTTTAATATTTGAATACTATACATTCTTGCAATGCAAACGTCCAAAACATTCCTGAGTATTATCAATGTTGAAAACAGTTGTGCTGATTAATCTTTTTGTGTAAACCAATGTAAAAGTTTAATCCATTTTCTTTTTTCTCTCTCCAGGATTCATTGTTAAATAGACCCAACATATACACTACTGTTCAAAAGTTTGGGTTCAATAGAGTAAAAATTAAAAAAAAATCATATTTTATTCAGCAAGGATGCATTAAATTGACCAGAAGAGAGAGTAAAGATTTCTGTTTCAAATAAATGATGCTTTTTTTCTTCTTTCATTCATCAAATAACCCTGAAAAACACAAAAATATGAAGCAGCACTGCTGTTTTCAACACTGATAATAATCTTAAATGTTTCATATATGTTTTTAGTTTTACTTATTCACTTATTCATATTGCTCATACAGTGTCACTTAAGTTTGGATGTCAAAACTTTCTTAAAATAAATTAAACAAATAAATGTAAATGTAAATATGAGAATTTAAAATAACAGATGCATGGTGATGTACAGTAGGTGACAAAATATTGTGAGAAAATGGATATGAAGTTATTTAATGAGCTTCCTCACTTCACCTGTTTCCAACTTCTCTGGCAGCAGCTTTCTTCAGAAATATTGAAGTCGTGGAGCTTCCCTCTGTTGTAGAAGGATTATTTTGTTGATGCTGAAATTAGTGGTCGACCGATATATCGCCGAGGCCGATATATCGGCCGATATTTGGAATTTTTTAGATATCGGCATCGGCCGATAAATCTTTCCGTTTGGCCGATATATTTCAAAACAGTTTGTGACTGTGCATTCGCGCTTTTTTCCACTGACGCGAACAGAGCGAGCATGAATGAACGGAATACACTCGCTCTGCTCCGCCCAGCACCGTAAAACAAGCCACTCAGAAGTGAAGCAGTCAAGCAGACATCTGACAGACACAGTAAATGACCATTCGCATTCGCTTTCTAACCTGACGCTACATTGTGTTACACACAAAAACACTCCGGCATGCAGCACAGTCTATTCAAACAGTACCATGATATGTCAGATCCGCAGCCCAGCGGTAGCTCCAGTGGGGGTCACAGATGTGATATAAACGAATTCAAACAAAACTGAAAACATTTTACCTCACAAACAGTCAAAAATCCTGTGACTGGCTGTTCCTCAGATACGCGCGTTGTTCTCGGGTTGCATTTAAACTAGACGCTGTTTTCCAACGGACTCGCGTGCACGGAAAAGCTGGGTCGCGTTCATTACAGATCAGTTGGTCGCGTGAGGTGGATGAGAAGAGAACACGATGTAATAATATTACATTTAAAAATAAATCCTTGAAAATGTTATTCACTATCTACTGTATTTATTTATCCATGATTGGCGTAATATCGTGTGTAGTATACATTTTCATATGTTCATGTATGTAATGCAAATACATGTGACGGCTTGCAACTATTTAAAGAAACACACAAGCAAAACTAAACACATAAATCATTATTATTTAAATATACTTGAAGTAAAACAACCTTAAAAAAAGGTTATTTAAACTATTTTAAAGTAAATAGTGTAAATAAACTATGTGAGATTTATATTTAACTACTATGTTGTACATAAAATGTATGTAATCTCACATACTATTTTGTCATTATGAATATTCTTTAGATTGGTTCATTAATGATAAATGTTATTTGTTGTAACCTGCAGTAAGCAGCAGTAATTATTTATGTGACTGAAAAAATGACTGCTGCTTACTGCAGGTTACAAATAAATAGTTTTAGTTGCACTAAAACTTTATTTATTGAAGTGTTACCTTACCTTTTTGTTTACATTTTAATTTCTTAGTAAAAAGAATTTTGCATAAATAGTATGTACAATAAATGTTCATTTAGTTTCACCAATATTCATGTCTCTCATTTACTGTATTCACATGTATTGTATCGGCCTCATATCGGCCAATCGGCCAGATTGCTTTCTCAATATCGGCATCGGCATCGGCCATTAAAAATCCCATATCGGTCGACCACTAGCTGAAATCACAGAACTAGTTTTATCAATTTGTGTTTACCATTGAGCTAGTTTCAGCTAATTTTCACACTCCATGTAACGTTTAGTGACGTCATCGAGTACGTTTATGTTAAATACGTTTATGTTAAATAAATTAGCTCACTTCCAAACTAACTTATTTTTTTACAAAACTATCAAACCTCTCATCTACCCATAAGATGTGATTAAAATCCTAAACTTTCATATCAAAAGCTCAAGCTATGAAGTTAGCATAACGTTATCTCTTCTGAAAACGGTTGAGATGCTAACGGACTTTTTCCTAAGACACTAAACCATTTCTATAAAGCAAATATTCAACAGAAGCGTGTCAATTACAAGTACGAGAAGTGTCAAGAACAGTTGTGTGTATTATTTGTGTGATTTTAGAGACTAAACTCACCTGAAAGCAGTGAAAACAACAGCGAGAGACGGAGTTCTGCCGCTTTGTCAGTTGCAGTCAGTGGGGCGGTCGGTGACGCGCCGTTTCCATGGCAACTCATCTCCGCTCCAGTGTTTGAGGGCGACTCGAAGGTTCACGAGCACGCCCATTAAAACGTCAAAGCCACGCAACATTTACAAACATAAACATCTAAAATTATAACCTTACTTGAATAAAATGAACGTATTTCAAACGTACAGTACGGAATACTAAACAAACAATTGAAACAAATAAAATATTTCATAGAAATGCAGTCTGATAAGATGGTAATGAAATTACGGGCCCGTGACGTTGCAGTTCCGTTGCCAGTAAGTCATGAAATTACCAAGTTATTACGAATAGAGTACGTATCTGGAACGTAGTTGGTTATCTTATAACCTTAGGAGGAGGACGTACTGACGACGTTGTGGGTTGGTAATATGATGGTAATGAAATTACGGTCCTGTTACGTTGCAGTTCCGTTGCCAGTAAGTCATGAAATTACCAAGATATTACGAATAGAGTACGTATCTGGAACGTAGTTGGTTATCTTATAACGTTAGGAGGACGTACTGACGACGTTGTGGTTTGGTAATGGCAGTGCTTAATTTGTAAAGTGGGAGGTCCCGGAGCGCAGAGGGGGGGTGGATCCGGCGACTCAAAACGGGGGTTGGAGGTAACGGAACAAAAAAAAAAAATTACACTGCCTACGTAGCTTCTCTGCAGGGGCGGCGCCAGAGAATTTTTAACGCATGTGCTGAGGGGGGTGCTAGATCATTGACGGGGGGAGCTGCGCAAAACTTTAATAATATTCAATTATTTTAATGATCACAATTAAAGTTTTAATTTGATTAAATTGAACAAGCGCAACATTCAGCATTCAATCAACTATTCTAAAAGACGTAGGCTATTATTAATAATAATGTTATTTCAACATAATATCTCATTATTTCGACATAATGTGTGTGCGTGCAACAAGAAAGATGTGCATTTGTAAATCCGGTGGCGCGTGCATTGATTTTTATTAATAAACTAGTGTTTTCTGACAGTGTCGACTGCAAATGAAGTTGATGATCGCCATCTCCGTATAGTGAACGCGCCTAGAGAGAAATGCACATAATGGATTACATAATCAGATAGTACTAGCCTTTTTCGTTTTGAATTATTTCGTTTAAAGACATTTCAAGCTTTGTGTATTTGATGTATTTCTCATGTCTGTGTGAGGCATACACTGAGTTTCGTTAAGTTAGGATGAGATGCGCTCCAGTTAACGTGCAATGCAAGTGACCGCGCGGGCGCCTTCGTCACCTTCCTATTTGCTTCTTATAAATCCAGAATTGGTTGATGAAAAATGTATTAAAATTACGATACAATTTATACAAAACGAAATTCACTTTAAAGAAAGGCTTTCTACAAAACGAAACTTAATGAAGTGGTCAAAATCATGTCTGAACCACTCCATGTCTCATATTGCGCATCCTATCTTACGCGTGCTGTTCACTTTATCAACATAAATGGAAAAAAAAATAACATTATAATATTTTAACAAATATGAAACTAAATGTGCTTATTTAATGGCTACAACAGTAGTAGGCCTACAGACTCTCTATTTGTACAAATTGCTGCACATTCATTTAATTCTGAATTTTGCACACACAAGTTGAAAGGCATTTGTTCAAATCAAGTTCACGGATAATTGTGCGTGCATTTTTTAATCATCATGATACTAAAATCATAACAAAGTAGGCTATGCTATGTACAAAAAAAATCAGATGAGCCCAAAATATGAACGCAATTACGTTAAGCATTTTCCTCCCATAGAAAACCATTATAAGAAGAACGCTTAATGTATGGCTTAATGCAGATTAGAATGTCCCCTTATTATGTCAAAATAACGAGATATTATGTCGAAATAACATATATTATGTCGAAATAGCGAGATATTATGTCGAAATAACATATATTATGTCGAAATAGCGAGATATTATGTCGAAATAACGACTTATATGTCGAAATAACGAGATTTGAAATAACGACTTAATATCTCAAAATAACAAGATAAGTTTTTTTTTTTTTTTTCAAAATGCGGTTCAGGGCTTCCATAGAATACAGCCTGAATAATTGCTTCCAGAAATTATTTTTGGGGGTGCTATCGGGGTGCTTTGGTGTTTCTTGGGGTGCTGAAGCACCTGCTAGCCCCTCCCTAACGCCGCCCATGCTTCTTTGAAAAAAAAACAAAAAAAAAAACAGCGCTGTGTCAGGCACATGTTTATTTTAATTTCAGAATTCATGCACAATAATCAATAATCAACACAAACACAGCATGGAATAATTGTGATTTCTTCCTACATTGACATTAGCCTATTTGTCCAAAACGGCCCATACAGCATTGATAGAGCCCCCGGCCTCCATTCCCCTGCTTCTTTCTCTAGATCTCGTGTCCAGTGCAGTTTTATGTCCTTTTGCAATCCATGACCTCACGTATGGAAAGGGGTTGAACCGGGTAAGCGGCGGGCCGACAAGGCAAAGGAAGAGTAGGAAGGAGATGGTAGAGGGGAGAAGAGACGCCCTGTTTGCTGTACAGATTAAGTTCATCTGGGAAAAGCCCCTCTCACACTCAGCACTTGAGATGGGGACAGTGTTGACCGCAGCCAAGAGGTAATTCAGTTCATCTGGGATGAATGTCCCATTATTGTCACGGTATTCCCTTAATGCCCTGATGACATTCCGCGGGCTATCAATGCAAAACTGCTGGCAGAGCGTCTCAACTTCACTCTCCCCGAACAGCGCGTCACCGTCCTGTGGCCAATATTGTGGATAAAGCACTTTTAAATCATCAATTAGCTTGTAGTATCCTGTTTGGTCTTTTCCCTGTGATAACATGCGTTTCTCCAGATTTCTTCGCAAGCTCCCAAAAAAAGTCCTCTGGTCCAGGGTTTTGTCAGTGAGCCGCCCTGCATGCAGCGGTACACCCTGAAAGGAGTTCTCCTCGACCCCGCGCTGGCTCAATAGGCTGTATCGACCGGGCCGCTCAGACATAGCCTCGAACACCCTGATCTGTCGGCAAATGGCTTTATGTGCCATTATGATATTGCATTCTTGTTTTTGGAGCTCGAGAGACAGCTCTGACAGTTCTTGCAATGCGTCATACATGAGACCTAAATTGAAAACAAAGGCATGGGATGAAAGGCGCTTTGCCATGCCACTGTAGCTTTCCCGAGTTGCGCTCTCGCGAGCAGAATCCTCCGCTGCGTGTGTAAAATGTCTGTGGAGGGCAGGATAACTTCTCCACACAGCTTCGACTGTTCTGAGACTAGATGCCACCCATCTGTTGTCTAACACCCGACCAATTTTACACAATTGAATGTTCAAACCGTCAGCACACTCTTTGAGCTCCACTCGGTTTTTGTTTGATGTGCTGTACAATGCATAAAGTTTATCCATGAGGATTTTGAAATGATTTATAGCCCCCATTTCTTTCATCACATCACCAACTGCAAGCTCAAGTCGATGCGCAGAGCAGTGCCACACCATGATGTTTGGGAAGCGGGTTTTAAGTCGAGTTGCCACCCCACTCTTGCGTCCGAGCATCACTGACGCACCGTCACATGTGAGACCAACGAGTGTTTTTGAGAGGAATGCCTCGTCTAAGTTTGCATGACCTAAGGCATCCAACAGTTTGCGGACAATGCCTTCTGCGCCAAAATCATCTAACTCCACAAGATCAAAGAATATGTTCTCGGGCGATTCCATCTCTGGCAGCTGCATTCGTAAATACACGATTAATGCGCTCTTTTTATTTAAGCCTGTGGCCTCATCCAACATGAGTCCGATTTTTGGAGCACAAGTGACAATCCTCTCAAGCAGTTTTCTTTTCATGTCAGTTGCAATATGCTGTTGTATATGAGAACATGCCACGTTAGAGTGGAGAATCCTCCCCATATCCACACCATTCATTTCCTGACAGTCTATTTCATGTTCAAAGCCGTGAGCTGGCCTGTGACGCTTGGCCTCCTTGTAAGCGGTGCGAAAAATTCTGGCAGTTGTTTGCACCTGGTCGCTTTGGATATTGATTACTGCGTTTACCAATATATTTTCGTTTGCTTTATCACAAATATTTGATGCCATTACATGTGCTTTAGTACTCCCATGCTCAAAAACCTTTTTCCTTAAGGCTCTTTGCTTTTTTTTTAAATCGGGCGCAGAAGATGTCACTGAGCCCGAGATCCATTCTTTTGCCAGTTTCACACCGGCGGTTTTTTCCGGACCGAGTGATCCCACTTTTTTACAAATGGCACAGCCCAGTCCAGTTTTGTCCATTATAAGCCAGGGATAACTTTTTTTTTTCTCTTTAAACTGAGCGTCCGTCCAGATTTGCCCAGTTTGAGTGTCCCCGACAAATGTACCTGCTTCGTCGCCATCACAATCTCTTGCAGATTCAAAGTGCCCATCAGCCATCTCGTTGTCATCTTCATCTCCTTCCCCGTGTGGGTCATCATCATCCCCGCTAACGACAGGTGCAAATTTAGCAGCATTAATGGTAGGCATACTACTGCTGTGTCCACCGTGGTCTTCACATTCTTGATCAGCGATTTTTGCTTGTTTGGGATCTGACTGGCCAGCATATTTGAAAAAGTTAAGCAAACTTTGCTGTCTTTTTGACATTTTTCCGCTGAGTGAAACGATGATGCTAACAGCAATCTCAACTAGCACAACAAAGCGCGCGAGTCATGTGTCACTTTAGTGCCTCCCCCATTTAATTTAAATTATTATTATTTATTATTTTTAATTAAAAAAAAATGTCAAATTTTTTTTTTTTCATAGTGACACAGGAGGTGCCGGATCCAATAAAAAAGGTTCCGGATCCAACGTCGGAGGTGCCGGAACATGTTCCGGCGTGTTCCGGCTCAAATTAAGCCCTGGGTAATGGTAATGACATTCCGAGCATACGACGTTGCTACGTTGTCAGTTGGAAGTCATGAAATGACCAAAAAGTACGAATAAATTACGTAACTGCGACGTCGTGTGTTAGCTATTCCATTCACATCCGCACATTTGTTTATTGCTTATTTGTGCTTTTTGATTAAGTTGAATGCATTATCGTTGATCTTTGAAGTTTTGCATTTGGTTTGAGTTTTCACCCGCGATGTGTGAATTCAATATGTTTTTTCCTCTTTCTCTTTTGTTATATGGAAAGTTTGGCGTGAATATGGACACACGAATCTGCCAGTGTTGACGCCCAGCTAGAGTGTGACCAGTATGACCTGCTGGGATTTCGTTTACAGCGTTTATGTGATTGTGTGAACACTGATTTTGAACTGTGAAATTTAACTGTTACGTTAAGAACTATATCTATCTATTCATTTATTTACTGTTTGTTTGGTTGTTTTTGCTTTTTCGAAATAAGTATCTTTTTTTAAATAATGTTTATGGACATTATGTAATAAATTCCAGTTAAATTGAAACTTGTTTTGAAATACTTGTTTTTTGTGTGTAATCAGTGGTTTTCTTTTGCTATCCTGGGTTGTTTGATTTTTGTCAGTTTTAGAAAACTGTCTGGCGCCCGAATTTATAAAATAATTTAAGTTAAGGGCAGCCACAACCACTGTTACACTAACTTTGAGCTGCCTTCAGTTGATTTCATCACTAAGTTGATCACAAAGTCTAAGTCTTCTACTTGCTCACTTGATCCTTTACCTACTGTTTTAGTTAAGTCTTGTACTCATTCGATCTCTCCTATTATTACAGCTATATTAGGCTCTTCATTATCTTCTGCTACTGTTTCTTCATCATTAAAAATGGCCTCTATCTAAAAAACCTGGTGCCGATCCTAATGATCTAAATAATTATAGGCCCATTTCTAACCTGCCTTTTTTTATCTAAAATCCTTGAAAGAATAGTAGCAACTCAACTAGAATCACATCTGCAAGATAACAACATTTATGAGCATTTTCAATCGGGTTTTAGATCCAATCATAGAAACAGCTCTTGTTAAGGTTACAAATGATCTTCTCTTGGCTGCTGATTCTGGTTTCCTTTCTATTCTTATTCTTTTAGATATTAGTGCTGCCTTTGACACTATTAGTCATTCAGTATTACTCGAAAGATTGGCCTGCATTGGAGTAGCTAATAATGTTTTACTTTGGTTTTCGTCTTATCTATGTGACAGGAAACAGTTTGTACAGATTAAGACTGCTCAATCAGAGCCTGTCTCGGTCACTCACGGCGTTCCGCAGGGGTCAGTTTTGGGTCCGCTTTTATTTTTTATATTCTACCCCTTGGTTACATTTTTCGTTTCTATGGTATTTATTTTCATTTCTACGCCGACGACACACAAGTATACATATCCACAAGACCAAATGCTTCTCATCCCCCTTCTAATCTTACTAAATGTTTGCAGGATGTTAATATATGGATGACTAATAATTTTTTAAAGTTAAATACAGGTAAAACTAAAGCTCTTCTTGTTGGATCTAGGTCTGCTTTATTTAAAGCTCAATCTTTCCCCTTGCTCATTGATAATTGCCGGTTAACTTTTCTAGCCAGGTGAAAAGTCTTGGCGTTATTTTTGATGGTTTGCTTTCTTTTAGTTCCCATATTAATAATATTTCACGTACTGCATCTTTTCACTTACGTAATATTACTAGACTTCGTTCTTCACTTTCTCAACACTGTACTGAAGTTCTCATTCATGCCTTGGTTACATCTAGGCTTGATTATTGTAATTCCCTTTTATGTGAGATTCCGAAAAAACAACTTCACAGACTACAGTTAATACAGAATTCAGCAGCGAGAATTGTAACTCGTACACGTTCTTTCGAACACATAACTCCAATTCTCCAATTCATCTACATTGGCTTCCTGTTCATTTTCGTGTACGTTATAAAATATTACTCCTTACGTTTAAAGCACTTCATAATCTGGCACCTCAATATTTGTCAGATCTTCTTCGTTTGTATACACCTCTTAGATCTTTGAGATCATCTTCTGCAGACTTATTGTCTGTGCCAAACTTCAAGATGAGTTCCTTTGGTGGTAGAGCTTTTAGTTGTGTGGCGCCTAAGCTGTGGAATGCATTACCCTTGCACATTCGCCAAATGGATTCAATTTCCAGTTTTAAAGTTCAGATAAAAACGTATCTTTTTAGAATAGCTTTTAATGAAATGATTGTATGATGTGTAGCATTGATGTGTTTTGTATGTTTTGTACTTATTGCCTTGTTCTATATTGTAAGGTGTCCTTGAGTGCCCTGAAAGGCGCCCATAAATAAAAGGTATTATTATTATTATTATTATTATTATTATGATACAATCTGTATTGTAAAAAGCGTTATATAAATAAAAGTCTCAGCTACAGTAAGGGAACAGGTTTTTCTGCAAAAGTTTTTTCTAAAATGTACATTTATTCACTTCATAACTTAATTTGTGTCAACTCCATCAGACGCATTAAAAAGCATGCTATTTTAATTTGATTCATCCAACAACGTTGTAAAGTCTTCAATTTTGCAATACTGGTGTTCAGTAAAGGGGGGATCACATTATGAAATAAATGTTTTTCTCCAAAACACGTTGGACACAATTATTGGCACCCCTAGAATTTTTTACGAGTAAAATATCTCTGAAGTATATTCCAATTAATATTTACCTTTTTTTAGCACACCAGGGTGACTAGGAACATGAAATTGTCAAGCTATGACTTCTTGTTTCAAGTTTAAATATGAGGAAACACAAAGGCCAAATTCCCTTAATCATCCATCACAATGAGTAAAACCAAATAATATAGTTCTGATGTGCATGAAAAGATGGTTGAGCATCAAAAAATAGAAAGTGGCAGTAAGAAAATAGCTAAAGAATTGAACATCCCCATTTTGACCATCAGGGCAATAATTAAGAGGTTCCAATCAACTAAAGATGTTACGGATCTGCCAGGAAGAAGAAGTGTGTCTATATTGTCTTAATGCACAGTGAGGAGGAGAGTTTGATTGGCCAAAGACTCCACAGATGGAAAATTGCAGAGATTAGTTGAGTCTTGGGGTCAGAAGCCATACCCAAAAAAAAAAAAAAAAAAACCCTACATCCCCACATGTTGTTTGGGAGGGTTTCAAGAAAAATCCTCCTCACTCATCCAAAAACAAACTCCAGCAAATTCAGTTATCAGACACGATTGGATCTTCAAACGGCACAGAGTTCTGTGGTCAGATGAAACTAAAAAAATTGCTTTTTGGCAGCAAACACACTGGATGGGTTTGGTGCACACAAGGATAAAAAGTACCCCATGAGTACAATTTAATATACCGTTGGATCTTTAATGTTGTGGGCATATTTTTCTGCTGAACTGCATCTTGTTCAGATTATGATTTTTTATCTGTTGATATTTGATAGAATCCACGATGCTATGTATCTGATTCAGATACATAGCATCGTGGATTCTATCAAATATCAACAGATAAAAAATCAAAACCTGACGGCCTCTGCTTGAAATCGTATAATGGGCCGTGGTTGGATCTTCCATCAGGACAACGATCCAAAACAAACATCAAAATCAACAAAAAAATGATACCGAGCACAAAATGAAGCTTCTGCCATGACCGTCCCAGTTCCCTGACCTGATGAGTGGAGTGAACTGAAGAGAAGCAGCACCAACATGGAGCTGGGAATCTGAAGGATCTGGAGAGATTCTGTATGGAGGAATGGTCTCTGATCTTGTCAGTTGTTCTCCAAACTCATCAGGCATTATAGGAGAAAATTCAAAGCTGTAATCAAGGCAAAAGGAGAAAAAAGGCAAAAGGAGATTGCAAAAAGTATTAATAAAAGGGTGCCAATAATTGTGGCCAACGTGTTTTGGAGAAAAGCATTTAATTCATAATGTGATTTTTTCCTAAGTTGTAGCTGCCTTAATAAAAAATGCCAAGATTTATCCCACAACTATTTACAGAAACTATTACACCGGGATGATGGAGTTGACGGAGTTAAAGCTGTGGCTGCAGAGACTTTTACATTGTTTGTATAAAATGTAAAAAAAAAAAAATAATTATATATATATTTATATAAAACCTTCAGGACTATCTACTGTGAGATTTACAATGAGCAGGAAATAGGAAAGGGGTCCTCAGAGTTAAAGATGATCATGAAATTGCCTGATTTATTCAGAATTATAAAAAAATCTTGACGTAGTTGATGCAAAATGAGGACACAAATTTGATAGGCATTTTTTAATGGAAATTATAATTCAGGATTTACTTTTTGTATTGTTTGATATACAACAGATCTCTGCCTTTCAATTTAAAAGTGAATTATTAGGGGTTCAAGGCAAGCACGAAGTGCTGAAACCCTATTGTTATTGTTAATTTTCCCATGATGCAACATTCAGACATAAAACTGATCGGGCAGACCAAACCGTAAGTCGCAGAGACTTGAAACTTTGGGGGCTGGTAGTACTCCCACCGCCTACAGCGTCACCAAGGCCCGCCCCAGTCGGCCTGACGGGGGCGCTACAGCGCTCAAAAGTACGAAATGGCTCATAACTCATCAACCGTTAGGCCTAGGCTCAATTGTCTTATATCGTTGGATTCCTTGGCTCGAGGCGGACCAGATGCATGCCTCGGATTTGCTCGCCCTTCGGCGCCAATTTCGAGTAAATTGCATTTTTTTGAAAAACCTATTTTTGCGAACTTCTCCTAGGTTTTTGGCCCGATCGGAACCAAACCACTGCAAGAATATTCTCTGGAGTCTGACAATCAATAATCATCCCAAAAATTCAAAATTTCAATTAACAGTCGATAAGGGGAACCAAAATATTTGATGGCACCAGGGCCACTTTTACTAAAACGGTTATAAATTGTGAACGGAAAGAGATTTTTTTGCTAAACTTGGGATACATCTTCCTGAGCTCAATCTGAGATCACTTGAAAAAAATCGCAACAATTGGCCACTTGGTGGCACTATAAAACGGTTATAACTTGTGAACAGAAAGAGATATTTTCGCAAAACTTGGGACACATGTTCATGAGCTCATTCTGAGGTCACATGAAAAAAAATCATGACAATTGGCCACTTGGTTGCGCTATAAAATGGTTATAACTTGTGAGCGGAAAGAGATATTTTCACTAAACTTGGGACACGTGTTCATAAACTCAATCTGAGTTTACATGAAAAAAATCGTGACAATTGGCCACGTGGTGGCGCTATAACAGTGAAAAAAATCATGAAAATAGCTACAAGCGCACCCAACCGTTAGTCTACTGAAAATTGGCACGCAGTGTCTTTGTCCAGGGTGCCATGATAGTCTATGAGAACATTGGTGTATCTCAAAAAACTCAGTATACATCATTGGCACAATGCCTTGAAGGAGCCTTAGAAGTTTCAAGCCAGTGTTTTTTTCACAGGAGTGACCTCCTACTCCTGAATCCTTGCCGAGTCCAACAATACCAAACATGCCAGGTTTCGCCTTAATTTTTTTTGTAAGTGTCATTTAGAGCGTTAAAAAATTGTGGTTATCTTCAAAGCCGTTAGTCCGATCGAGACAACAACAAAAAAACAAAGGACATTTGAAAACATAGGTAAATAGCTAAACAATAACGCCAAAATGTTAAAATTATGATAGGAACTGACAAAAAAATAAATTAAATCCAATCAATTTCACCCATGGATCATTTTGATGCTCTCACATGTTTGAAATAGTGATGACTAATCATTCATTTTGAACGAATCTTTAATATGACTCGGGACTACCGAGTTGTCTCGGAGAGTGATTCGTTCATTTTGTGTTGACCGCGCATGCGCATTACGCAACATATGGGTCAGTGACTCGTCGTCAGTGACTCTGATCTGTCTGCTTGGCCGGAAACAGAAAAGATTAGTTCATCTTTCGAGTCTCGAGTTCGGGTTCGGGTTCGGGTCCGAGTCTTTCGTTCTTCCTGTCAGTCCCATAGAGCTATGCTGTCAGTAACGGAAAGAGAAAAGATTAGTTCATCTTTCGAGTCTCGAGTTCGGTTTCGAGTCTTTCGTTCTTCTTGTCAGTCCCTGCTGTCAGTAGCGGAAAGAGAAATGATTAGTTCATCTTTCGAGTCTTCGGGTTTGAGTCCTTCATTCTTTTGTCACGTGACTTGTCACCGTATTAAATACTAATTCACAACCTTTTTACAAACAAGCGCGCTGTTATTTTTTTTAATTTTCTTTTACTTTTACAGTTACATGATGCGTTTCTGTTCTCAGATGTATATAGGCTATATTTGTGAATTTCTGTCATGAAGATTATTTTCAGTAACATTGAATATTTAAGAGTTGGTTAATGCAAAGCTTTATCCTTATGATAGGGGAAACCACTCTGATGAGACTTGTTTACAGTGGATTAATTTTTAGTTAATATCATAGACATATACAAATATGGGAAATATTTTGACTATTCAAGTATAACTTCACAAATTTAAGTCAATTAGACTATTACTAATTTTGAAACAACTGTAGTTTATTTTTCTCTATTGAGTTGTTATATGATTTTTTTGTCCTTGTGTTATAATGAATAAAAATCAGTTTAAAAAATTGAATTGAAGTGTTATGTATTTTGGATTCATGCCTAATTTTGAGTCATTCACTATGTTTTTTAGTGTTATTTTAGTGATTTTCACCTAAAGTTTTAAACCTACACCTTTGTAACATAGCTTATATGCCTCTATAGCATATATATATATATATATATATATATATATATATATATATACAGTGTTCGAATTGTGTCAAAGCTCTTGGGGGGTCCCCCCCCCCCCCTCAAAAAAAAAAAAAAAAACGTAATAATATGCATATTTTCATTTATTTATTTCATATAATGCTATATTTTCATTTACTTTAGTGTTTCAGAACATGTTTTTGCAGCTGAGCATTAACTCTGTGCATAATTGATGAACAAAGACTTTTCTCCACCCAAAATCTATGTAATAATCCGGGGTTTTCCTGGCTCAAAATGAGGCGCTAAAATCCCGATCATGTATTTTAATAAGATAATTAAATGTGTATTTTTCGTAGACCATCATATAGCCTACTGTGTTTCCCACAGTATTTTTGTGGGTTGAGCTCGGTACCTCTAGGGGGGTCGGGGGCATGCACCCCCGTGAGAATTTTTTTTACATTTTAAAGATAAATTCATTAATCTGGTGCACTTTGAGTCCCCCGAATCTGCTGTTAAAAATAAATAATCCACCCGCCAACCTCCCGAACCTATATGATATTCTCTGATTTAGATATCTGCATCTGATCATCACATTTCAATTATTCAAATTCTCAGTGTTAAGCATGATAATATGATAAAATATCACACTGAAGTAGGCTGATTTAAAATTAAGATTTAATTTGTACTCTCTATACTCTTTCCCTACTCTCAGGGAACTGAGGTTACGTTAGTAACCGAGTAGGCCTACGTTATTTCTTATTTTATTTTTTTGATATTGAAAATTGTTTTAATCAGGGCATTTGTCCGGTTGGGCAAGTACAATTCTCTTTCACTTGTCCCTTAAAAACACACGCACGTGTCCCGGACAAGCGTTAATGTCGAAATTCTATTCAGATCAGTAAATTACCAAACAATCATAAAAGAAAGAAATATTATCTTACCGTCATCGTGAGGTGAAAATGAGGATCCACTCTGCCAGACTCTCGATAGTGATTATCTATAGCACGAAATTTATTTCTCGTACCATTTACATACCTGTCAAGTTTTGGATTTGAAAATAAGGGAAATTTTCCGGCGCCCACCCATAGACTGTAAAAAATAGCGGCCACCTCGAGCAGTACCCCCCCCCCCCCCCCCCCATGCTGTGAACATTCATTATAGCCTAAATTAAAACACAAAAGGGTGTATATGAAGAGCATTTATTTAAAGGCTTATTTGCATATTTTCTGTTCATTTATCATTGCTTGTCTTTACATTTACATTTTATTTTCATTCCACATAGCCTATTCTTTTCATTTCATATTGCTTTTTTTTTTTTACAATTTTTCTTTTCATTTCACATAACTTTTCTTTACTCTTTTAGTGAGTTATAAATGTGTTGCAGACTTCCCAGCTAACACAAATACGTAACTGTTACGTAACTGCAACGTAATCTGGTGACCAAACTTTCGTCGTGGCGACGTAATTAGTTACGTCGTGGCAACCGGAAAAGTGAAATTCCCAGATACGTTGCTACAACGTAACTTTGTGACGTTGCCAGTTAGTAAGCACGACGTTGTGACAACGTAACTTTGTTACCAGTATTTGCCAATACACGGATTTTCCTGGAAATCCAATTTTGCTCATCTGGAACGTCTTCTTTTTTTGCCCTTTTAGTGGGGTTTGTAGGTGGCCAGTAGCTGTATTGTTCCTAGAATGCGTCCAGTGAAGTCAGAGACATTGTTAAAATATGTACATACATTTCTTAATTTTTTTTTTTTTGATTAAGTATATATTGTTAATGTGGAAGGTTATGAAAAATGTTCTTGTACCCCATTTTCCCTGTGTGTCCAGCACTGGGCTACAATGCCAACCGTCGACTCCTCCGTGAATTCAACGACGACATACATACTAATACAAAAAAACAAAAACAAAAAAACAAAAAAAAAGATTCACTGCTGGTGTAAGATGGCCATGAATGTCACTGTGTCTCCATTTTCGATCTTGATTGCTCTCTTTTCAGTTAGTTTTTTGGAGATCCACCTCATTGTCGTTTGTTTTTTACTGAAGTTGTACACCCCCAGAAGAAATGAGTGGCAGGGCTCGATGAACAATGGTGCAGGACTATGATAAATTCTGCAAAGAACATGTCCATCTTTCTCCTCATCGTTGGTGATCTCGCAGCCATTGTCATCGTCTAGGATGAATGCTCTATCCTTGCTCTTCTTTGTTTGTCTGTCTTTGTTGTTTTTAATTGTGGATGCACATCTTTCCTCAATCCTGTTGGCAATCTGGCTAAGAGGGTGTGTTCCACTTCGTACCATCTTCTTGATCGTATGCAGGTATGTTTCGAATTTAAATGCACTGCAGTTGTCCAGACCATTAAATTGTACAGCATCATCAGTGATGTGGAGCATTGAGTGGATGTTGTACACTATGAACTCATTTCCGTAGAGCTCTCGTCCTCTGCTGACAAAGTAGCTGAGCAAGCATCTTGCATATTCGGAGTGCTTCTTGACCAGTGTTGGGGAAACTAAAATGCACATTGCCACACTGAATGCCAAGAAATGTAGGTACATGTCATGCCCAAGAATTCCTTTCAACACAAGCTTGCCTGTATACAGTATGAATTGACGGAATTCTGTTGCCTTCCATCTCTCCAGGTCATCCAGGCCACGAGGGGTGCGAGCAAAAATGGAAGGAATTTGACTCCTAAGCTGAAGCAACCTAGAGCTGACTACTTGTTTTTGGGTGGTGGAGAGCCTGACTCTTCTTTCTCCACGGGTCCAACTGACAAGAAGCCTCTTCATCACCCCCAAGCATGCCTGATGCATGTAGTCGATTGGGAAGCTTTTGACCATATCCATGGGCAGCTGGATGAGTGGAGTATTGGCATTGTGATGCTCAGGCTGAACTTGGCTCCTAAATGAATCATCTGTGCGCAAGGTGAGGTTTTCTGTGGCTGGAAATGTTACTTTATTAAACCATTCACCTTTCTTGTCACATTTATCACATCCATAGTACCCAGAGCACAGCTTTGTGCCTCGCGTAAAGGCTTTTGCTGGAGCATCACACACAATGCAGAGAACATTAATGGAGAAATTTCTCTCCTTATACTGAAGGCCATGAGACATCAGATCATTGAGGTCTGCAATAACATCATCTAGGAAAGTCAGATCGGTGGGTTTCTTGTTTCCGCATGTCAAAGTTACTGGAAAAACGATGATGGGCTTGAGGTGGACAGCACAGAGCACAGGCCACATAACTTTACTTGAGCTCTTGAACAATGGCAGACCGTCAACGTTGAATGACAGATTAATTGTGTCATGGTTCAGGATCTCTTCAACAGGGTACTTATCCAGTTTGTCCAGCAACTGTTGACGCAGTGGGTAATGCAAATACTCCATGCCACATTTCTGCATTGTGGTTATTTTCCTTGGCGTTTTGAGCAGAGTACGAGCAGAGGATGGAAGATCAGGGTGGCCATGTTTCTGAAGAATCTTCAACAGATGGTCAACAGCATTGTTCTTTACTTCGAATTGAGAAGCCCAGGATGCCAGTTCTGTTTCCAGGGATAAGCTTGCCATGCTGTCTTCCTGGTCAGATGTACCATCTTTTTTTTCTGCAGTGTCCATGACTTCCTCCAAGTCATCCTCCCAGTCAGTTTCTTCTGAAGGCCAGGATGCTTCAGAGGACATTGGAGATGATAGATTCATTGTGTTCTCCGTGGAACCTAAGGTATCACCTGCATCCCATTGACCTTCTGTGACTGTTTCGGACTCTTCCAGACTGTCCAATTCAGTGTTGTTAATTTGTGTAGATATCTTTTGAAGAACACGTTTAGTTGCTCTCCAGGATCTTAGATATTGCCTTGAACGTTCTCTTTTGTCCTCACTCATTGTTAAGCCTGTAAATATTTTAGTGTAATGTCTGAATGTGCTTCTGTTTTTCTAACAACAATTTAATGAAGGTCACCACTCTTAATATTTGTCACTTACCTTGATCAGTGGCTGCTGGGCTGCCAGAGAAATTCAAGAAGCAAATTCTGGGAAATATGTCTGTCAGAGACAATCAGAGCATAGAAATCCCTTTAATTTGATTACTGTGTAAAATTCACTGTGCAAATGGTAACCCATCATTAAAAACACATGAAGTTACTTAAAAGTTTTAGACTACATAAAAGTCATAAAAGTCTTAGATGACTACATAAAAAATAAAAATAATAAACAAAGCTTGAAGTGAAGTTAAATAATATTACTTACCTTGAAATAAAAGATGGCAAGAAAATAAACTCAGTGGAGGAGGCACTTGAAAACGATGTAAAATCTAATCAATTAAAAAAAAAGATAGGCTAATCATTGGGTTGGTTTTGGTAAATGCATTGGTATCATGAATTGAAAAAGCGATCAGAAACTGCAAGAGCGAATCAAATTGAATCATGAAATCTATATGAGTCTCCAGGCCAACATCTGACTTATAACTTTTAAATACTAAGAATGTATCTGGTAGGCATTCAAAACATATACTTACAAAGACAAAGTCGCAATGTGCTAGGGCTCTTAAAAGAGCCGTTGGGGTGTAGTTAGCTGCTGTTGACACACAAGGAAAGGGGAGAGAAATTAGAAACATCTAAATATGAGTAAGATATATCTGTACGAATTAAAATGCATTACATTTCGGCAATGATTTTAGACTAATCTGCTTTATCACTTACAATAATCAGACTGCAATATATACTGAAAAAAAGAGAAGAGAATAATTATTTTCATGGTATAAATTCCAAAAGATAAAGGCTCTTGATTTATTAATATATCAATTGCATCAAAAATGCATGAGAAGAATGCAGTAATGCATCTGATGCATCTAAGAAACCACATTAAGTCAGTAAAATACATTTTCTTTCTTGAAAATACTACTACTAATTAGTATTATTATTTTTAAAACTGTTAACAGTAATAATATAATATAATTATTATTGCCATTATAATTACGAATAGTATTAATACTAATAATAACTTTATTATTATTTTAGTTTAATTATTATTAATAGTAGAAGTAGTAGTAATACTAATAATAATAATAATTATTAACACTGTTAACAATAATGATTGAAATAAAATATAATAATAATTATTGCTATTAATAAAACAATATAAATATTATTAAATGTAGTGGTATTAATAATATGACAGACAGACGGATGGCCGATTTCATTATAGATCTGATCTCATCTTTAGCCTACAAGCCACGTCTCTCGCTCTCACAGGCTTGGCTGCGTACACCACCAGCGCTCACGCGCTCGCAGCCAAGCCTGTGAGACAACGCGCTTTCCATACAAAGTAAAGATAGTATTATTAATAATTGTATATTTTATTTATTTTAAAGTAACAATAACATCACGGACATGACTGAAGAACCGGAAAAGTTCATTTCAATATGAGCGTATTTTCTCTAGTAGGTTATCCCAAATGACGTCACAGACGTAACGCCATTTAACGGTATTTCATTATAGTGACTAGTGGACGGTGGGGAAAAAAACCCGGAAAACCATTGTTTATGTGAAAAGTAGTGGTACATTTACTGGAAAAGACATTTAATCAATTTTGAGACAATTAAAAATGTTCATTAGGTGAAAGTGGCAGTTATCTCATTTATCTGATTACCCTGAGGGAACTATCTTTACCTATAGAATGCTATACTTAGATTTTATTATTTACTTTCTTCAAAGTTTTAAGTGTCATTTACCTTTGTAGGGGGTTCGTATGTTTTAAAAGTAATTGTACCTAAATCGGTTAAGTAAAAAGTACTTTACCTCAGGAATGCTGGTAGAATAGGACGTCCACTTGCTACACTGAAAACAACCGGGCTCTGCGCGCGGTGGTCACAACCCCTGCTTATATATGCCCACTGGCAGGTTTCGCGGGCTTGGCACGCGCACAAAATGTATATTATTTTTAATTTTTTTTAAATGTACATTTATATAATGATATCTTGCGTTACCTTGTCAAAAAGTGACATACCACAATAATTTAGTAAATATAAGTTATATATAAACTTTAGAATATATGTTAAAGGGGGGGTGAATTGCTGTTTCATGCATACTGAGTTTTTTATGATGTTTTATTAACAAAGTTCGGGAGGAGCACGTTCAAATAATCAAGCAATCAATCAATCAATCAACTCATCAAACAATTACCATGTCTACCCTATCAGCATGAGAGGAAGCATATATATTCACTGTCAACTCACCTAACTTCCTTGACAGTTTTCAGCATCCCTCCACCACCCCGACTCCTCACTCTTGGCTTGTTCTTCACAGCCAGGAATACGGGGGGAGTACTCTGGGTTCGGGCCAAATACCGAGCCCGGAGCCCTCTCCTCGGACAGCACGCCAAATACGCATTTATTCTATCTGACTTATTTGTAAGTGTGAACTCGTGAAACACTGTTAAAGAGTTGGATTCCCATGCTAAACATGGACAAAGTTTCAAAAGTTAAGTTGTACGTTTGAAGGAGTATTTTTGTTCCAAAAATAATCCTTCCGGTTTGTCACAAGTTTCGGAAAGTTTTTTTCGAGTATGGCTCTGTCTTACGTAAGATAGAGCGGAATTTCCTTATATGGGTCCTGTCAGAAATGTATTTTCTTTATCTCAGCTTTGTCCATGCAATAGCTTTATTCATAAATATAGTTTCGTCCAGAGCATAAGTTGTGTCCAGAGAACAAAAGGCCCTGTGCTGTACAGTAAGAAAGCCTTGCTTGCGAATTCCTTTGTATGTATGTAAGGCACATCTGTTTCACATTAAGAAGGACCCTCAGATTTCGGGGGAGTTAGGGTCTCGCTGTTTTCCATGTATTGTATGTGAGAAAAGCTTTTCAGAGCTTCAGGACCGCAAGGCTCCGAAGGCAAATGTCCCGGATGTATACCTTTTATGGTTATGTTATACAACAGTATATATGATACCTATGATATCATGGATGATTTTATTGGTTAAGATTGTGATACTCCCTATACATTTTCAGTATATATTCTTTGTTCAGAATACTGGAAGCTTTAAGCTATTTTTCTGAGCTTCCCGGCGCTGGTTTCTTTCTTTTGTTTTATTCATTCACTACCAAATAAAGGACGGAAAGAAAAGGCATTTCGTGTTGGATTTCTTTATAGTCTAACAGATGGGGGCTCGTCCAATCTACTCCA
Organism: Squalius cephalus; assembly: GCF_949319135.1. Taxonomy (NCBI): domain Eukaryota; kingdom Metazoa; phylum Chordata; class Actinopteri; order Cypriniformes; family Leuciscidae; genus Squalius; species Squalius cephalus. The sequence goes on along the minus strand of NC_137131.1, from coordinate 27,988,297 downwards.
GGTGGTGAGAAAATTTCTTCTTTAAATAAGAACAGTTTCTTACTATCTGCTGAGATAGATGAATTTTGATGCGTGCCGTGTTTTGTGCCATATTTGGTATTGGATATCCTTGCATTAGCAAGAAGAACGGTAAAGTGACCTGATCAGTCCTTTTATCGTTATGGTTTACCTCGTGTTTAATTAAGGCGTGTTTTAATTAAGACGGGAAGAACGACAAAAGAAAGTGATCTTTTATCGTTGCTTTTTGGGTGTTCCTTGTGTTTTAATTAATACAAGAAGAGCGTGAGAAAAAATTGATCACCTTTTCTGCGTTTTTGGTCTTACCTTACTTTTGTAAGAAGGAAATATTGTCGCGAGATATTTCAAAGTGCTCCGTTCCTTTTTTGTGGTTGTGAGTGAATGATACAATACATAGTTTATTTTGATCTTTTCCTTTTCTATTCTTTTTATCTCTTTGTTTCTTTGGCCAAATGTACTAACAATTGTAACTGCAGAATTGTTCTCTTTTGTTCTCTATTTGACTGTTTTGAAATTTGTTTGCTTTGAATTTGAGGAGAAATTTTTGTGTGGCTTAAAATGGGCAATAAAATATCTCCTCCGTTAATTGATGAAACTCCAAAGGATTTCATGATCCGAAATGACCAGGCATTTTTTGTTGAACCATTTTTAAGTGACCTGGCCGGTTGGAGTGAGGGAAAAACACAATTAGACCCATTCCCTCGAGAGGGGTCATTTAAAGATGCTGATATGCAAAGTGCAAAAGATATGATTTTCGGAAATTGGGGGGACCCTTTCTGGGACAGCGATTATATGAAGAAATCCTTTAAAACTTGGCAAACCATGAAAAAATACTGGGATCAATGTCCAGTAAGAGTTAAGAGTACTGAAAATAATAGTTTTCCAAACCCTGAATTGGCTGTGAGGAACAGTGCAGTTTTTGCCGTCTCTGTCTCTCACTCAGACACAGAAAAGAGTTCCCTGCACAAGGAAAAAAAGTCTCTCTTGGAAGAGACACAGACGCCGCGACCCCTCCCTCCCAAATATGAGAGCATTCAAGCTCCCGCTGAAGCACCCGTTAAAAATAGATTATACCCAGACTTAAAGCAGGCGACTGCGTTTCCTTTTGTTGAAACTTCAGATGGATTTAAAGTTCATCCGCTAAATATCTCAGAAGTAATGGCTATCTGTAAAGAACTGCCCGATCCGTCCAAAACTCCGCATCAGTATGTCTCCGTTTTGAAACGTGTCACTGCCTATAGCCAGTTAAGTGGCCGTGATTATCGCTTTATACTAACTAAAACTCTTCCTGCTGACATTACGGAGGAAGAATTAATTGAAGCGGTTGATCTTTTGGATCCTGTTAATGATATACCACCGTCATGTCGTCTTGTGAAAACAGACCCGGAACCGATTGATCTCTCCAAATCATTTCGTGGTTTGAGATTTAAAGATGATGACGGTGACGATGAATCGGAAAAAGGTTGGATATGGGCCAATCCCAGTCAACTTAAACTTTTTTTCAAGCAATTACTTGCGTTTTTGCTGAAGTTGTCTTCTGCTAAACAAGATATCTCGCATGCCGCAAATACGAAACAGAGGCCTGACGAGACGCCAACGGCCTTTTTTAATAGGTTTAGGCGTACGTGGATTGAAGAATCGGCACTTCCGATTGATGATGACAATTGTCTGTTGTTTGTGAACACGTTTCTGAACAACATGCACAGAGAGACTGCACAATTAATTCGACTTACGACAAATAATCTTTTTACGATGTCAGTTGATGACCTTGGCAAGCGTTTACGTGAACTTTCATGTGCCGGTGCTTTCGACTCTAAAGGAAAAATTCCATTAATGTTGCAAGTTAATTCTGAGCAGGTTACGGCTCCGACTCGTCCGTTCAATAACTCTAAAAAGCCTCTCACTTGCTTCTGCTGTGGCCGTCCTGGGCATATTGCCAAGTTTTGCAGAAGGAGAGTTGAACAGCAGCAGACTAATGGAAACCAGATGTTTCGGCGCTCTGATGGCTGCGGCCCAAAAGCCCCCTCCTTGCGCCCTTCCTCACAGAACAGACAGTATCCAACTGAATGGAGGAAACAATGAAGCTGCCCACAGAGTCAAGGGTCTGAGTTTTCACTGATGTCGATAAGTTATCCAAATAAATCCAATGTTTTACCGTTCATTGAATTAAATGTTGATTATAAACCATATGTCTTTCTAATTGACAGCGGAGCTTCTCGCTCTTCCTTATCGTCAATCGTGTACTCTGGCCTCATCACGGGAAAGAAAATTAACTCTGTCGGGATTGACAACGTTCCCGTGAAATGTGAAATGACGCCACCCTTACCGGTTACTTCTAAGGATGTACCATCATTGTTTAAAATGCATGACTTTGCAATCATACCGAATTCACCATTCTGCCTGTTGGGTAGAGATTTAATGCATAAACTTGGTATGAAATTGGATTTTGATGCTGACTCTCTGACACTTATGTTTCCTGCAGCTTTTTCCATCACAACCGACACAGGAAGTGCTCTTGTCGATGATTTGCCTGCAACTGTGCTGCCACAGGAAATTTCGGGCGTCAACCCTCAATTGTGGGCGGAACACAAGGATGACGTAGGGCTAATTGATGTCCGGCCCTACAGGGCAAATTTGATAACCAATAGGCCTGTGTTTCAAAAACAATACCCGCTTTCAAAGGAAAAAGAGGAGGGAATTGCACCCCTCATAGAACAGCTATTGGCTCAAGGCATCCTGGTTCGCACTCATTCACCTTATAACACACCAATTAATCCTATCAAAAAGGCAAATGGTTCTTGGCGTTTAACGCAAGACCTGAGAAAAATTAATGATTTGATAAAGCCACTTGCACCAATTGTACCAGATGTACAGACTATAATCAATTCTATTCCTTCAGAACATGCATTTTTTTCTGTTATTGATTTAAGCTCTGCCTTTTTCAGCATTCCGGTTGATCGTGAAACTCAGCCACTGTTTGCGTTTTGTTTTCAGAACTGCCAATTTATGTGGACCCGCCTTCCTCAGGGCTTTAAGGATCGCCCGGCCGTTTTTGCCGCCGTAGTGCAAGCTACACTGAAGGATGCCAAACTCCCTCCAGAGACTTGTCTGCTCCAGTATGCGGATGACATCCTAGTTACTGGCGCCTCTGCGGAGATGTGTGCTGCTGCCTCCATAATTGTCTGCAATATTCTAGCTGAGGCTGGATTCAAGGCATCCAAAGAGAAACTTCAGTGGGTACAGAGAAAAGTCACCTACTTGGGCCATGAACTGTCACAAGGCCAAGTCCGCCTGTCTGTTGACAGGGTTACAGCCATCGCTGCATTCAAGCATCCATCAACACGGAAGCAAATGCAAAGCTTTCTGGGACTGGTCAATTACTGTAGGCTATGGGTCCCTAACTGCTCCATGTATGACAAAATTTTGCGAGAAGCTACGCTGGGTGATAAAGAGGACATTACATGGACTGCTGAAATGGATCAGGCATTCAGACATTTGAAATCCTCTCTCTTAAGGCCTCCTGCCCTTGGCCTCCCATGTTACTCTCGCGAGTTTCATTTGTATGTACACGAAAGTGGAGGAACGGCCGCGGCAATCCTGGCCCAAGATCATGGCTACTTTTCGTCCAATAGCTTATTTGTCTAAAACCCTTGATTCAGTGGCTAGGGGTCTCCCTGCCTGTTTGCGTGCAGTGGCTGCTACAGCGATCATGGTACAGGATGCTGAAAAGGTTGTTTTTATCACATTCATTAACTGTACATACTTCTCATCAAGTTGGAGCTATTATGCATAATATTTCTACACAACATATGACTGCTCAACGCCGTTCAGGCTATGAGGCTATATTGTTAGCTACTGCTAATTTAACTTTGAAAGTAACCTCTGTTGTTCACGGTCCCACTGTACATTTGCACAGGTTACTGACACAAGGTGAATTTCAGAGTGACGACCACGACTGCCTGACCAGGATCCAGACGTCGACTGCCTGTAGGCCAGATGTATCTACATCTGTCCTAGAGGAGGGACGTAGTTGGTATATCGATGGATCCTGCTTTAAGCCAAACGACAGTACATATTTGTGTGGTTATGCTATTGTTGAATTGCCCGACAATGTAATTGAAGCATATTCGCTGCCATATAAATCAGCACAAGTTGCAGAACTAATTGCTTTAACAAGAGCTTGTCAATTGGCAAAAGGTCAGTGCATTAACATATACACTGACTCCAAATATGCGTATGGCGTAGTCCATGATTTTGCTAAATTGTGGGAGGAAAGAAATTTCAAAACCTCCGATGGAAAACCAATTTCGCACCATAATATTGTGGCCGAGCTGATTAGTGCAGCACAGCAGCCATTAAAGCTTGCTGTCATTAAAGTAGCTGGTCATAAGACAGGTGAATCTGATGAAGCCAAAGGAAACAGATTTGCAGACGAAGTAGCGAAATGGGCAGCAAAAGAAGCGATACGTAGCCCACATGTAAATGACCAAAGCACTGAAGTGCCAATGATGAATTCGTCATTGACTAATGATTTGGACATAAAGATACTACAAGCGAATCCTACTCAAAATGATTTGAATCATTGGGCAGCCAATGAAGTAAAACCAGACCAAGCTGGTATTCTGAGAGATAAACAAGGTAGAATCGCGCTACCTGCATCCACCATTGTAATGTTGTGTAGGCATTATCATGGTGTATCGCATGTATCGAAAGAGAAAGTGATACAAAACCTGAATCAATCATATTGTATAGCAAACGTTCGAAGGAATACTTTATTAATATTGGATGCTTGCTTGGTGTGTGCGCGAACAAATCGGCACAAGGCAATCGCCCATGAGGCTTTACCGCATCCCGAACTTCCTTTCCAATATTTACAGATCGATTTTACGCACATGCCTCCATGTGGAAATAACAAATATTTGCTTGTGATTATTGATCGATTTTCTAAGTGGCCAGAAGCTTTTCCGTGTGGCAAAGAAAATACAAAGACGGTAGTAAAGGTTCTTGCAAAAGAAATTATACCGCGCTTTGGCATTCCAACCGTTATAGCGAGCGATAACGGAACACCGTTTGCTTCTAAAGTGACACAATTATTAGCCAAAGAGCTTAATATTATGTGCCACTTCCATATTCCCTATCATCCGCAGAGCTCAGCGAACGTGGAACGTTTGAATAAAACGATAAAAGAACGTCTTAATAAAGCGTGTCTAGATACGGGCAGAAATTGGGTTGAGTTGTTGCCTGCCGTGTTGACAGAAATGAGAATGTCTCCATCAGCCACTACAAAAATGTCTCCATTCGAAATTCTCATGGGTAGACCTTTCCCGACCCCTTGGGTCAGAGGTCGCGCTGGCACTCTTTCCACAGGTGACACGGAGGTGATCATCGCAGATTATGTGGATTCCCTTGTTAGAACTTTGAATGGCATAAATGGTGATGTTTCTCTGTCTCTCCCTCTTCCCTCAGAAAAGCCAACTCATCCTTTCGTTCCAGGACAACAGGTGCTGATAAAGTGTCTGAAGCCCACGAAACTTGGGGAACCAAACTATCTGGGGCCTGCCACGGTGATCGCTGTGACAAGGACCGGTGTTCTGACGGACCTCCAGCCGCAGTGGATCCACGCTAGTAGAGTGAAGGCAGCTCCATCCCAGGGGAACGCATAAGCCTATGCGGAAGTGGACCTCCAGCACTGATCGAAAGGAGAGCGAGGAAGAGAAGTAGACGAAGAACGAGATTGCTGATTGAAATTAGCAATAATTATCATCGCATCCATTAAGCCATGTCTGCAAAGTTGTTATTACACCTGCTCGTGCTGACAAGCATGCTCATTTATACACAAGCCCTTGTTAGCAGTGGTAATGAAACTTGGCTGAGCCACGAAGATGAACCACACGCGTTTGCCTCCAATATGTGGTGGAGGTTAGCCAACTTCACTGCTAAGTCTACAGGAAAAAAGGGTGACTGTTATGTTTGCACGAAAATGCCACAAAGTGCTTCCGGACCTCATGTAAGTGTTAAATCACCAACGACAGAAGAAGACCTGTTTTGCCCTTTATTTCTTAGTAGTATCGGATCGATTGCACCTCAAAATTCAACGGTAAATTGGACTTGTCCTGATCATAGGACACTGACAGTTGCAGTACAGGTACATGTTAAAGTGGCAACTGTAGGTCCCATTCCAGACTCATTGTTCTGTATTGAAAGAAAAGTAGGATCTGCAACACTAGGTACAATTCCTGAGAGTAAATGTAAGCAAATATATCGCCGCTGTGAAGTACGAAACATGCCTTGTTGTCTTGTTGTTTGTCGGGAGAAGGAAAATTTGACTTGGAAGCATGTTTAAAAAGACCTCCAAGCCCTCTAACTACTATGAATGCTTATGCAATAGCAACATCCGAGATTCAAGAAGCATGTGATGAGTATTGTGGACTTTACTCGGGTAAAAATTGTAATAGGTATGTTCCATCTGTAAAAGGAACAAGAGCTTTGAAAGATTGGTTTTGGTTATGCGGGCACATGGTTTTCACCTCGTTACCTTTTAATTGGAGTGGACGATGTGCCCTAGTAACTCTAGAAGAATATTCTATGATTATTCGACCACATAGAAAGGATGAAGTGATGAACCAAAGAAGCACACGCTCTCTCTCTGACCGCAGTTCAGTTAGTAGTTTGGGTAGAGATAATCCAGTACCAAAGGAACATCGATTATGGACTGGTATGGAAAAATTCTTTGAAGGTATTTTTCCAACAATAGGAATTAGTAGTCTTCAAATTGAAGTCGAAGTTACAAGATTTGAATTGATCTCCTTTATTAAAACTACAAGAGACACTTTAGCTGGTGTCCAAGAAGAACTTCGAGCTCTTCGTTTACTTTCGCTGCAAAATAGATTAGTCCTCGACCAGCTCACTGCGGCCAGAGGAGGGGTGTGCGTCATCGTTGGTATCTCCTGTTGTACTTTTATCCCGGCGAATGACGAAGATGGTCACGTTATCGCTGAAGGAATAAATAATATGACAAAAATTGCTGACGAATTACAGAGAAGAGAAGTGAGTGATAGAAGTGGCTTCGGTGATTGGATAACGAGTTGGAAGCAGATGCTTGTCTCTGCTTTAATTCCCATAGGAACGATACTGTTAATCCTTGCATTTATTGTTTGCTGTATTATTCCATTCATTAGGATGTTGATTTATCGTGCTATGAATACTTTTGTATCTTCTCAATATGCTATGATGAACAGAACTGTAAAACCTTAATGTTTGAATGAAGAATGTTTCAATGTATTATCTTACACATAATGGACATGCTGAGAATGATGTGATATGATAATTCTGTTATATGATAATTATCTTATCAAAGGGGCCATTGTCAGAAATGTATTTTCTTTATCTCAGCTTTGTCCATGCAATAGCTTTATTCATAAATATAGTTTCGTCCAGAGCATAAGTTGTGTCCAGAGAACAAAAGGCCCTGTGCTGTACAGTAAGAAAGCCTTGCTTGCGAATTCCTTTGTATGTATGTAAGGCACATCTGTTTCACATTAAGAAGGACCCTCAGATTTCGGGGGAGTTAGGGTCTCGCTGTTTTCCATGTATTGTATGTGAGAAAAGCTTTTCAGAGCTTCAGGACCGCAAGGCTCCGAAGGCAAATGTCCCGGATGTATACCTTTTATGGTTATGTTATACAACAGTATATATGATACCTATGATATCATGGATGATTTTATTGGTTAAGATTGTGATACTCCCTATACATTTTCAGTATATATTCTTTGTTCAGAATACTGGAAGCTTTAAGCTATTTTTCTGAGCTTCCCGGCGCTGGTTTCTTTCTTTTGTTTTATTCATTCACTACCAAATAAAGGACGGAAAGAAAAGGCATTTCGTGTTGGATTGCTTTATAGTCTAACAGGTCCTAAGGGCACTTCTCCGCGGCCGCGCGCGCACTCGCAGACCAGAGAGAGAAGAGAGCGAAAGCAGTACGTTACCTCAAAGCGCTATGCTCGGCTTTTAGGGAAGTCAATGTCACCAAAGAAGTGGGTTTTTGGTTGGCAGGGCAAGACAACCCTGCACAGATTCCCAAAGAACCCAGCGTTAAGGGAATAGTGGATGGAGTTTGTTTTTTCGAAGCATCAACGGAGGTTGTGCACGACTCTTTGTTCCCTGCATTTCGACGATGATTGTTTTATAAACAAAGCCCAGATCGACTTATTTGCAGATCGTCTAATGCTTAAGGATCGAGCAGTCACGGTGAGTAAACAACTTCAAATGTCTCTCTGTGTTGTTGTTAGATCAGTTAGCACAGCTATAGCACACCGCCCACACGGCCCGCCCCCAGCCGCTCGGTTTTTTCCGGAAAGACTCGGTACAGCCAATCTTTCACCTCTAAATATAATAAAACTAAAGACGTTTTGGAGATATGAAGGATGCAATACTACTCTATAGGTACTCAAGATTAACAGGAGATTGAGTGAAAATGAGCATTTCACCCCCCCTTTAACTAAATTGGCTAGATTTACTAAATTAATTAACAATTAAAATGAATCGGTTGTGCACAGTGTTGGGTACCTGGAAGGTATGGAAAATATTCATAACATTTAAAACATATTCAACAACCCATAGGTGGCGATATATGCGAGTCGCCAATAAGCATGCATGCAAGCAAAGAACCAGCAGACCCAGACGCGAGTTTACCATAGGAGTTTACTCTATCAAACTTTACTGTCTATGCTATCAACGCGTAGCAGACGAGGCTGACTCCAGCTCCTTTTTCGCCAGCTCCTTATTCGTCGAACTAATCGTTCCACCTTAAAAATGTTGGACGGTTGTTAACCCCTCCCCCTCAGTGCTTTTGGCCGTATTTCTTAAAGGAACAGTTGTATGTGAATTGTAAGCCTGTGGATCGGGCAGCATTTTTCATTTAACAGTGAAAATAAATAGCTTACTCCTGAAAAGATTATCGTGTCTGCCTCTATAAATGGTGTAAGCTATGTGTTAAATTATTATTTTGTAATTACTAAATGTTTTTTTTAAAGTATGGAGAAACGTGACATAATGTTTCCAACTGAGATTTAATGTAATGTAATTTCTGTTAGTATGTATGTGTGTGTGTGTGTGTGTGTGTGTGTGTGTGTGTGTGTGTGTGTGTGTGTGTGTATACTGGACAAAGCATACTGGAGGTGCCATTACTTTAGTATTTAAAAAGTTCTCAAAAAAAAAAAAACAGGAACGTAGAGGCATAGATTAATTCATTCTTAAATGAAATCTTGCATTACAACATTTTCTGATGTTTTATTGTTGAAATATGGTACCCAGAACATGCAACTATATGTGCCGACAAAGCATACTGGAGGTGCCATTACTTTAGTATTTTAAAAGTTCTCAAAAAAACAGGAACGTAGAGGCATAGATAAATTCATTCTTAAATGAAATCTTGCATTACAACATTTTCTGATGTTTTATTGTTGAAATATGGTACCCAGAACATGCAACTATATGTGCCGACAAAGCATACTGGAGGTGCCATTACTTTAGTATTTTAAAAGTTCTCAAAAAAACACGAACGTAGAGGCATAGATAAATTCATTCTTAAATTAAATCTTGCATTACAACATTTTCTGATGTGTTATTATTGAAATATGGTACCCAGAACATGCCTCTCCATGCAACTTTATGTGCCGACAAAGCATACTGGAGGTGCCATTACTTTAGTATTTCAAAAGTTCTCAAAAAAACAGGAACGTAGAGGCATAGATTAATTCATTCTTAAATGAAATCTTGCATTACAACATTTTCTGATGTGTTATTGTTGAAATATGGTACCCAGAACATGCAACTTTATGTGCCGACAAAGCATACTGGAGGTGCCATTACTTTATTATTTCAAAAGTTCTCAAAAAAACAGGAACGTAGAGGCATAGATTAATTCATTCTTAAATGAAATCTTGCATTACAACATTTTCTGATGTGTTATTATTGAAATATGGTACCCAGAACATGCCTCTCCATGCAACTTTATGTGCCGACAAAGCATACTGGAGGTGCCATTACTTTAGTATTTCAAAAGTTCTCAAAAAAACAGGAACGTAGAGGCATAGATTAATTCATTCTTAAATGAAATCTTGCATTACAACATTTTCTGATGTGTTATTGTTGAAATATGGTACCCAGAACATGCAACTTTATGTGCCGACAAAGCATACTGGAGGTGCCATTACTTTATTATTTCAAAAGTTCTCAAAAAAACAGGAACGTAGAGGCATAGATTAATTCATTCTTAAATGAAATCTTGCATTACAACATTTTCTGATGTGTTATTATTGAAATATGGTACCCAGAACATGCCTCTCCATGCAACTTTATGTGCCGACAAAGCATACTGGAGGTGTCATTACTTTAGTATTTCAAAAGTTCTCAAAAAAAAAAACAGGAACGTAGAGGCATAGATTAATTCATTCTTAAATGAAATCTTGCATTACAACATTTTCTGAAGTGTTATTGTTGAAATATGTTACCCAGAACATGCAACTATATGTGCCGACAAAGCATACTGGAGGTGCCATTACTTTAGTATTTCAAAAGTTCTCAAAAAAACAGGAACATAGAGGCATAGATTAATTCATTCTTAAATGAAATCTTGCATTACAACATTTTCTGATGTTTTATTGTTGAAATATGGTACCCAGAACATGCAACTTTATGTGCCGACAAAGCATACTGGAGGTGCCATTACTTTAGTATTTTAAAAGTTCTCAAAAAAACAGGAACATAGAGGCATAGATTAATTCATTCTTAAATGAAATCTTGCATTACAACATTTTCTGATGTGTTATTATTGAAATATGGTACCCAGAACATGCCTCTCCATGCAACTTTATGTGCCGACAAAGCATACTGGAGGTGCCATTACTTTAGTATTTCAAAAGTTCTCAAAAAAAACAGGGACGTAGAGGCATAGATTAATTCATTCTTAAATGAAATCTTGCATTACAACATTTTCTGAAGTGTTATTGTTGAAATATGGTACCCAGAACATGCAACTATATGTGCCGACAAAGCATACTAAAGGTGTCATTACTTTATTATTTCAAAAGTTCTCAAAAAAACAGGAACGTAGAGGCATAGATTAATTCATTCTTAAATGAAATCTTGCATTACAACATTTTCTGATGTGTTATTGTTGAAATATGGTACCCAGAACATGCCTCTCCATGCAACTTTATGTGCCGACAAAGCATACTGGAGGTGCCATTACTTTAGTATTTCAAAAGTTCTCAAAAAAACAGGAACGTAGAGGCATAGATTAATTCATTCTTAAATGAAATCTTGCATTACAACATTTTCTGATGTGTTATTATTGAAATATGGTACCCAGAACATGCCTCTCCATGCAACTTTATGTGCCGACAAAGCATACTGGAGGTGCCATTACTTTAGTATTTCAAAAGTTCTCAAAAAAACAGGAACGTAGAGGCATAGATTAATTCATTCTTAAATTAAATCTTGCATTACAACATTTTCTGAAGTGTTATTGTTGAAATATGGTACCCAGAACATGCAACTATATGTGCCGACAAAGCATACTGGAGGTGCCATTACTTTAGTATTTCAAAAGTTCTCAAAAAAACAGGAACGTAGAGGCATAGATTAATTCATTCTTAAATGAAATCTTGCATTACAACATTTTCTGATGTGTTATTATTGAAATATGGTACCCAGAACATGCCTCTCCATGCAACTTTATGTGCCGACAAAGCATACTGGAGGTGCCATTACTTTAGTATTCCAAAAGTTCTCAAAAAAACAGGAACGTAGAGGCATAGATTAATTCATTCTTAAATTAAATCTTGCATTACAACATTTTCTGAAGTGTTATTGTTGAAATATGGTACCCAGAACATGCAACTATATGTGCCGACAAAGCATACTGGAGGTGCCATTACTTTAGTATTCCAAAAGCTCTCAAAAAAACAGGAACGTAGAGGCATAGATTAATTAATTCTTAAATGAAATCTTGCATTACAACATTTTCTGATGTGTTATTTATGAAATATGGTACCCAGAATATGCCGCTCCATGCAATTTCATGTGCCGACAAAGCATACTGGAGGTGTCATTACTTTAGTATTTCAAAAGTTCTCAAAAAAACAGGAACGTAGAGGCATAGATTAATTCATTCTTAAATGAAATCTTGCATTACAACATTTTCTGATGTGTTATTGTTGAAATATGGTACCCAGAATATGCCACTCAATGCAGCTTTGTGTTTCGGAGAGATTGTTTTATTTCTGTTTTTAATGAAGAAGGTATTGTTATTATTACTATTAACATAATTATTATTTCATATATAGTTAACTTTATATTCACAATGCATATATAATCTGGCACATTTAACTGAAGCTTTAGCAGAACACATTAAAGGTGCTCTGGATATGAGGATGCACATAATGTTTCGTTTGTCCTTGAAGTGCTACTACCGGAGGTAAGATCACTTGACCACACATAATTACTATGCAGATTCTGATTATATTTGCGGTCAGTGAAAATAGAAAGTTTATTCTGTGTGTTTATTCTCTTTATTGTTTTAAAGCTTACCATAATAATTCTGATTAAGATTGAAGAATTTAATCGATTTCAAGCAGAAAGATGTTTAAACACTGGATTATCCCGTTATTTGTAGTAAGTAGAATATTAAGCAACATCCATTGTAGTTTAATGACAACTCATAATCGGTGCCATAGATTCATTGTCTGTGTGAAATAATTTATATATTTTTAAATTATCAGATGGCTTCTGAACATGACTGCACACAAGATGTTTGGACTAGGCCTACGCATTTATTGACTTGTTTCTTCATAAAAGATTGTGACTGTTAATTGTGTTACATGTTCAATATATTTGTTTTATTTGTAATAAATTATTATGGTAGTGCAGTATTGTCTAAATTATTCTTTATTGCCTTAGAACTGGTTAGGTATATCGCTGGTTTGTGGTGATAAATATTATAAAAAAGTGTCGTCTTTCTGGCTCCTTCAGACACAGAAACCACTGATTAAAGAGTCATATGCTGTGTGCATACTCTTTAGTGAAAGTTTATCTAGACCTGTACAGGCTCATTTTTGAGAATATATGAAATCAATTACTCAGTCGGCCCATACAGTTGCATGGAGAGGCATATTCTGGGTACCATATTTAAATAATAACACATCAGAAAATGTTGTAATGCAGGATTTCATTTAAGAATGAATTAATCTATGCCTCTATGTTCCTGTTTTTTTGAGAACTTTTAAAATAATACAGTAATGACACCTCCAGTATGCTTTGTCGGCACATATAGTTGCATGTTCTGGGTACCATATTTCAAAAATAACACATCAGAAAATGTTGTAATGCAAGATTTCATTTAAGAATGAATTAATCTATGCCTCTACATTCCTGTTTTTTTGAGAACTTTTGAAATACTAAAGTAATGGCACCTCCAGTATGCTTTGTCGGCACATAAAGTTGCATGTTCTGGGTACCATATTTCAACAATAACACATCAGAAAATGTTGTAATGCAAGATTTCATTTAAGAATGAATTTATCTATGCCTCTACGTTCCTGTTTTTTTGAGAACTTTTGAAATAATAAAGTAATGGCACCTCCAGTATGCTTTGTCGGCACATAAAGTTGCATGTTCTGGGTACCATATTTCAACAATAACACATCAGAAAATGTTGTAATGCAAGATTTCATTTAAGAATTAATTAATCTATGTCTCTACGTTCCTGTTTTTTTGAGAACTTTTGAAATACTAAAGTAATGGCACCTCCAGTATGCTTTGTCGGCACATAAAGTTGCATGTTCTGGGTACCATATTTCAACAATAACACATCAGAAAATGTTGTAATGCAGGATTTCATTTAAGAATGAATTTATCTATACCTCTACGTGCTCGTTTTTTTGAGAACTTTTGAAATACTAAAGTAATGGCACCTCCAGTATGCTTTGTCGGTACATAAAGTTGCATGGAGCGGCATGTTCTGGGTACCATATTTCAACAATAACACATCAGAAAATGTTGTAATGCAGGATTTCATTTAAGAATGAATTTATCTATGCCTCTACGTGCTCATTTTTTTGAGAACTTTTGAAATAATACAGTAATGACACCTCCAGTATGCTTTGTCGGCACATATAGTTGCATATTCTGGGTACCATATTTCAATAATAACATATCAGAAAATGTTGTAATGCAAGATTTCATTTAAGAATGAATTAATCTATGCCTCTACGTTCCTGTTTTTTTGAGAACTTTTAAAATAATACAGTAATGACACCTCCAGTATGCTTTGTCGGCACATATAGTTGCATGTTCTGGGTACCATATTTCAAAAATAACACATCAGAAAATGTTGTAATGCAAGATTTCATTTAAGAATGAATTAATCTATGCCTCTACATTCCTGTTTTTTTGAGAACTTTTGAAATACTAAAGTAATGGCACCTCCAGTATGCTTTGTCGGCACATAAAGTTGCATGTTCTGGGTACCATATTTCAACAATAACACATCAGAAAATGTTGTAATGCAAGATTTCATTTAAGAATGAATTTATCTATGCCTCTACGTTCCTGTTTTTTTGAGAACTTTTGAAATAATAAAGTAATGGCACCTCCAGTATGCTTTGTCGGCACATAAAGTTGCATGTTCTGGGTACCATATTTCAACAATAACACATCAGAAAATGTTGTAATGCAAGATTTCATTTAAGAATTAATTAATCTATGTCTCTACGTTCCTGTTTTTTTGAGAACTTTTGAAATACTAAAGTAATGGCACCTCCAGTATGCTTTGTCGGCACATAAAGTTGCATGTTCTGGGTACCATATTTCAACAATAACACATCAGAAAATGTTGTAATGCAGGATTTCATTTAAGAATGAATTTATCTATACCTCTACGTGCTCGTTTTTTTGAGAACTTTTGAAATACTAAAGTAATGGCACCTCCAGTATGCTTTGTCGGTACATAAAGTTGCATGGAGAGGCATGTTCTGGGTACCATATTTCAACAATAACACATCAGAAAATGTTGTAATGCAGGATTTCAGTTAAGAATGAATTTATCTATGCCTCTACGTGCTCATTTTTTTGAGAACTTTTGAAATAATACAGTAATGACACCTCCAGTATGCTTTGTCGGCACATATAGTTGCATATTCTGGGTACCATATTTCAATAATAACACATCAGAAAATGTTGTAATGCAAGATTTCATTTAAGAATGAATTAATCTATGCCTCTACGTTCCTGTTTTTTTGAGAACTTTTGAAATAATAAAGTAATGGCACCTCCAGTATGCTTTGTCGGCACATATAGTTGCATGTTCTGGGTACCATATTTCAACAATAACACTTCAGAAAAATGTTGTAATGCAAGATTTCATTTAAGAATGAATTAATCTATGCCTCTACGTTCCTGTTTTTTTGAGAACTTTTAAAATACTAAAGTAATGACACCTCCAGTATGCTTTGTCGGCACATATAGTTGTATGTTCTGGGTACCATATTTCAACAATAACACATCAGAAAATGTTGTAATGCAAGATTTCATTTAAGAATGAATTAATCTATGCCTCTACGTTCCTGTTTTTTTGAGAACTTTTGAAATACTAAAGTAATGGTACCTCCAGTATGCTTTGTCGGCACATAAAGTTGCATGGAGAGGCATGTTCTGGGTACCATATTTCAATAATAACACATCTGAAAATGTTGTAATGTAAGATTTCATTTAAGAATGAATTTATCTATGCCTCTATGTTCCTGTTTTTTTGAGAACTTTTAAAATACTAAAGCAATGGCACCTCCAGTATGCTTTGTCGGCACATAAAGTTGCATGGAGAGGCATGTTCTGGGTACCATATTTCAATAATAACACATCAGAAAATGTTGTAATGCAAGATTTCATTTAAGAATGAATTTATCTATGCCTCTATGTTCCTGTTTTTTTGAGAACTTTTGAAATACTAAAGTAATGGCACCTCCAGTATGCTTTGTCGGCACATAAAGTTGCATGGAGAGGCATGTTCTGGGTACCATATTTCAATAATAACACATCTGAAAATGTTGTAATGTAAGATTTCATTTAAGAATGAATTAATCTATGCCTCTATGTTCCTGTTTTTTTGAGAACTTTTGAAATAATAAAGTAATGACACCTTTAGTATGCTTTGTCGGCACATATAGTTGCATGTTCTGGGTACCATATTTCAACAATAACACATCAGAAAATGTTGTAATGCAAGATTTCATTTAAGAATTAATTAATCTATGTCTCTACGTTCCTGTTTTTTTGAGAACTTTTGAAATACTAAAGTAATGGCACCTCCAGTATGCTTTGTCGGCACATAAAGTTACATGTTCTGGGTACCATATTTCAACAATAACACATCAGAAAATGTTGTAATGCAGGATTTCATTTAAGAATGAATTTATCTATACCTCTACGTGCTCGTTTTTTTGAGAACTTTTGAAATACTAAAGTAATGGCACCTCCAGTATGCTTTGTCGGTACATAAAGTTGCATGGAGAGGCATGTTCTGGGTACCATATTTCAACAATAACACATCAGAAAATGTTGTAATGCAGGATTTCATTTAAGAATGAATTTATCTATGCCTCTACGTGCTCATTTTTTTGAGAACTTTTGAAATAATACAGTAATGACACCTCCAGTATGCTTTGTCGGCACATATAGTTGCATATTCTGGGTACCATATTTCAACAATAACACATCAGAAAATGTTGTAATGCAGGATTTCATTTAAGAATGAATTTATCTATGCCTCTACGTGCTCATTTTTTTGAGAACTTTTGAAATAATACAGTAATGACACCTCCAGTATGCTTTGTCGGCACATATAGTTGCATATTCTGGGTACCATATTTCAATAATAACACATCAGAAAATGTTGTAATGCAAGATTTCATTTAAGAATGAATTAATCTATGCCTCTACGTTCCTGTTTTTTTGAGAACTTTTGAAATAATAAAGTAATGGCACCTCCAGTATGCTTTGTCGGCACATATAGTTGTATGTTCTGGGTACCATATTTCAACAATAACACATCAGAAAATGTTGTAATGCAAGATTTCATTTAAGAATGAATTAATCTATGCCTCTACGTTCCTGTTTTTTTGAGAACTTTTGAAATACTAAAGTAATGGCACCTCCAGTATGCTTTGTCGGCACATAAAGTTGCATGGAGAGGCATGTTCTGGGTACCATATTTCAATAATAACACATCTGAAAATGTTGTAATGTAAGATTTCATTTAAGAATGAATTTATCTATGCCTCTATGTTCCTGTTTTTTTGAGAACTTTTAAAATACTAAAGTAATGGCACCTCCAGTATGCTTTGTCGGTACATAAAGTTGCATGGAGAGGCATGTTCTGGGTACCATATTTCAATAATAACACATCTGAAAATGTTGTAATGTAAGATTTCATTTAAGAATGAATTTATCTATGCCTCTATGTTCCTGTTTTTTTGAGAACTTTTAAAATACTAAAGTAATGGCACCTCCAGTATGCTTTGTCGGCACATAAAGTTGCATGGAGAGGCATGTTCTGGGTACCATATTTCAATAATAACACATCAGAAAATGTTGTAATGCAAGATTTCATTTAAGAATGAATTTATCTATGCCTCTATGTTCCTGTTTTTTTGAGAACTTTTGAAATACTAAAGTAATGGCACCTCCAGTATGCTTTGTCGGCACATAAAGTTGCATGGAGAGGCATGTTCTGGGTACCATATTTCAACAATAACACATCAGAAAATGTTTTAATGCAAGATTTAATTTAAGAATGAATTAATCTATGCCTCTATGTTCCTGTTTTTTTGAGAACTTTTAAAATACTAAAGTAATGGCACCTCCAGTATGCTTTGTCGGTACATAAAGTTGCATGGAGAGGCATGTTCTGGGTACCATATTTCAACAATAACACATCAGAAAATGTTGTAATGCAAGATTTAATTTAAGAATGAATTAATCTATGCCTCTACGTTCCTGTTTTTTTGAGAACTTTTAAAATACTAAAGTAATGGCACCTCCAGTATGCTTTGTCGGTACATAAAGTTGCATGGAGAGGCATGTTCTGGGTACCATATTTCAACAATAACACATCAGAAAATGTTGTAATGCAAGATTTAATTTAAGAATGAATTAATCTATGCCTCTACGTTCCTGTTTTTTTGAGAACTTTTAAAATACTAAAGTAATGGCACCTCCAGTATGCTTTGTCGGTACATAAAGTTGCATGGAGAGGCATGTTCTGGGTACCATATTTCAACAATAACACATCAGAAAATGTTGTAATGCAAGATTTCATTTAAGAATTAATTAATCTATGTCTCTACATTCCTGTTTTTTTGAGAAATTTTGAAATAATAAAGTAATGGCACCTCCAGTATGCTTTGTCGGCACATAAAGTTGCATGGAGAGGCATGTTCTGGGTACCATATTTCAACAATAACACATCAGAAAATGTTGTAATGCAAGATTTCATTTAAGAATGAATTAATCTGTCTCTACGTTCCTGTTTTTTTGAGAACTTTTGAAATAATAAAGTAATGGCACCTCCAGTATGCTTTGTCGGTACATAAAGTTGCATGGAGAGGCATGTTCTGGGTACCATATTTCAACAATAACACATCAGAAAATGTTGTAATGCAAGATCTCATTTAAGAATGAATTAATCTATGCCTCTACGTTCCTGTTTTTTGAGAACTTTTAAAATACTAAAGTAATGGCACCTCCAGTATGCTTTGTCGGTACATAAAGTTGCATGGAGAGGCATGTTCTGGGTACCATATTTCAACAATAACACATCAGAAAATGTTGTAATGCAAGATTTAATTTAAGAATGAATTAATCTATGCCTCTATGTTCCTGTTTTTTTTGAGAAATTTTGAAATAATAAAGTAATGGCACCTCCAGTATGCTTTGT
Organism: Squalius cephalus; assembly: GCF_949319135.1. Classification (NCBI taxonomy): domain Eukaryota; kingdom Metazoa; phylum Chordata; class Actinopteri; order Cypriniformes; family Leuciscidae; genus Squalius; species Squalius cephalus. The sequence goes on along the minus strand of NC_137131.1, from coordinate 27,969,288 downwards.
CGGCACATAAAGTTGCATGGAGAGGCATGTTCTGGGTACCATATTTCAACAATAACACATCAGAAAATGTTGTAATGCAAGATTTCATTTAAGAATGAATTAATCTGTCTCTACGTTCCTGTTTTTTTGAGAACTTTTGAAATAATAAAGTAATGGCACCTCCAGTATGCTTTGTCGGTACATAAAGTTGCATGGAGAGGCATGTTCTGGGTACCATATTTCAACAATAACACATCAGAAAATGTTGTAATGCAAGATCTCATTTAAGAATGAATTAATCTATGCCTCTACGTTCCTGTTTTTTGAGAACTTTTAAAATACTAAAGTAATGGCACCTCCAGTATGCTTTGTCGGTACATAAAGTTGCATGGAGAGGCATGTTCTGGGTACCATATTTCAACAATAACACATCAGAAAATGTTGTAATGCAAGATTTAATTTAAGAATGAATTAATCTATGCCTCTATGTTCCTGTTTTTTTGAGAACTTTTGAAATAATAAAGTAATGACACCTTTAGTATGCTTTGTCGGCACATATAGTTGCATGTTCTGGGTACCATATTTCAACAATAACACATCAGAAAATGTTGTAATGCAAGATTTCATTTAAGAATTAATTAATCTATGTCTCTACGTTCCTGTTTTTTTGAGAACTTTTGAAATACTAAAGTAATGGCACCTCCAGTATGCTTTGTCGGCACATAAAGTTGCATGGAGAGGCATGTTCTGGGTACCATATTTCAACAATAACACATCAGAAAATGTTGTAATGCAGGATTTCATTTAAGAATGAATTTATCTATACCTCTACGTGCTCGTTTTTTTGAGAACTTTTGAAATACTAAAGTAATGGCACCTCCAGTATGCTTTGTCGGTACATAAAGTTGCATGGAGAGGCATGTTCTGGGTACCATATTTCAACAATAACACATCAGAAAATGTTGTAATGCAGGATTTCATTTAAGAATGAATTTATCTATGCCTCTACGTGCTCGTTTTTTTGAGAACTTTTGAAATAATACAGTAATGACACCTCCAGTATGCTTTGTCGGCACATATAGTTGCATATTCTGGGTACCATATTTCAATAATAACACATCAGAAAATGTTGTAATGCAAGATTTCATTTAAGAATGAATTAATCTATGCCTCTACGTTCCTGTTTTTTTGAGAACTTTTGAAATAATAAAGTAATGGCACCTCCAGTATGCTTTGTCGGCACATATAGTTGCATGTTCTGGGTACCATATTTCAACAATAACACTTCAGAAAAATGTTGTAATGCAAGATTTCATTTAAGAATGAATTAATCTATGCCTCTACGTTCCTGTTTTTTTGAGAACTTTTAAAATACTAAAGTAATGACACCTCCAGTATGCTTTGTCGGCACATATAGTTGTATGTTCTGGGTACCATATTTCAACAATAACACATCAGAAAATGTTGTAATGCAAGATTTCATTTAAGAATGAATTAATCTATGCCTCTACGTTCCTGTTTTTTTGAGAACTTTTGAAATACTAAAGTAATGGCACCTCCAGTATGCTTTGTCGGCACATAAAGTTGCATGGAGAGGCATGTTCTGGGTACCATATTTCAATAATAACACATCAGAAAATGTTGTAATGCAAGATTTCATTTAAGAATGAATTTATCTATGCCTCTATGTTCCTGTTTTTTTGAGAACTTTTGAAATACTAAAGTAATGGCACCTCCAGTATGCTTTGTAGGCACATAAAGTTGCATGGAGAGGCATGTTCTGGGTACCATATTTCAACAATAACACATCAGAAAATGTTGTAATGCAAGATTTAATTTAAGAATGAATTAATCTATGCCTCTATGTTCCTGTTTTTTTGAGAACTTTTAAAATACTAAAGCAATGGCACCTCCAGTATGCTTTGTCGGCACATAAAGTTGCATGGAGAGGCATGTTCTGGGTACCATATTTCAATAATAACACATCAGAAAATGTTGTAATGCAAGATTTAATTTAAGAATGAATTAGTCTATGCCTCTACGTTCCTGTTTTTTTGAGAACTTTTAAAATACTAAAGTAATGGCACCTCCAGTATGCTTTGTCGGTACATAAAGTTGCATGGAGAGGCATGTTCTGGGTACCATATTTCAACAATAACACATCAGAAAATGTTGTAATGCAAGATTTAATTTAAGAATGAATTAATCTATGCCTCTACGTTCCTGTTTTTTTGAGAACTTTTAAAATACTAAAGTAATGGCACCTCCAGTATGCTTTGTCGGTACATAAAGTTGCATGGAGAGGCATGTTCTGGGTACCATATTTCAACAATAACACATCAGAAAATGTTGTAATGCAAGATTTCATTTAAGAATTAATTAATCTATGTCTCTACATTCCTGTTTTTTTGAGAAATTTTGAAATAATAAAGTAATGGCACCTCCAGTATGCTTTGTCGGCACATAAAGTTGCATGGAGAGGCATGTTCTGGGTACCATATTTCAACAATAACACATCAGAAAATGTTGTAATGCAAGATTTCATTTAAGAATGAATTAATCTATGTCTCTACGTTCCTGTTTTTTTGAGAACTTTTGAAATAATAAAGTAATGGCACCTCCAGTATGCTTTGTCGGTACATAAAGTTGCATGGAGAGGCATGTTCTGGGTACCATATTTCAACAATAACACATCAGAAAATGTTGTAATGCAAGATTTAATTTAAGAATGAATTAATCTATGCCTCTACGTTCCTGTTTTTTTGAGAACTTTTAAAATACTAAAGTAATGGCACCTCCAGTATGCTTTGTCGGTACATAAAGTTGCATGGAGAGGCATGTTCTGGGTACCATATTTCAACAATAACACATCAGAAAATGTTGTAATGCAAGATTTCATTTAAGAATTAATTAATCTATGTCTCTACATTCCTGTTTTTTTGAGAAATTTTGAAATAATAAAGTAATGGCACCTCCAGTATGCTTTGTCGGCACATAAAGTTGCATGGAGAGGCATGTTCTGGGTACCATATTTCAACAATAACACATCAGAAAATGTTGTAATGCAAGATTTCATTTAAGAATGAATTAATCTATGCCTCTATGTTCCTGTTTTTTTGAGAACTTTTGAAATAATAAAGTAATGACACCTTTAGTATGCTTTGTCGGCACATATAGTTGCATGTTCTGGGTACCATATTTCAACAATAACACATCAGAAAATGTTGTAATGCAAGATTTCATTTAAGAATGAATTAATCTATGCCTCTACGTCCCTGTTTTTTTGAGAACTTTTGAAATACTAAAGTAATGGCACCTCCAGTATGCTTTGTCCAGTATATACACACACACACACACACACACACACACACACACACACACACACACACACACACATACATACATACATACATACATATACACACACACACACATGTTAGACTGGAGTAATGGATAACTTCTAATAAAGAACAGAAATTACATTACATTAAATCTCAGTTGGAAACATAATGTCACGTTTCTCCATACTTTTAAAAAAACATTTAGTAATTACAAAATAATAATTTAACACATAGCTTACACCATTTATAGAGGCAGACAAGATAATCTTTTCAGGAGTAAGCTATTTATTTTCACTGTTAAATGAAAAATGCTGCCCGATCCACAGGCTTGCAATTCACATACAACTGTTCCTTTAAGAAATACGGCCAAAAGCACTGAGGGGGAGTGGTTAACCATACATGTCTATGTGGTTAACAACCATCCAACATTTTTAAGGTGGAATGAATAGTTCGACGAATAAGGAGCTGGCGAAAAAGGCAGCCGATCTATGGTGCAAGCATTCGGCTTTGATTTGCAAATGGTTGAGAAGTAAGTAGTATAATATGGAATAATACGTGGAAATGTATGTTTTCCTTAAAAAAAATAACCTACAGGAATTCTGCAGTTTTTTTTTTGTTTGTTTGTTTTTTTTTTGTTGTTTTTTGCAGGATATTGTTTTATTTATACATTGACAATATATGTGCAGGAACTTTCTACAGGTTTTAGAATGAACCCTTCAGTACAACAGAAACATGCAGGGACAGACAGGCAAGGCAAGTTTATTAATATAGCACATAACATACACAGTGGTAATTCAAAGTGCGTTACATAGAAGAAATTAAAATAATCAAAATAAATAAGAATAATTAAAGTACGAACATTGGCACAGTGCTCATTCAGAAAATGCACAGCTAAACAGATGTGTTTTGAGTCTGGATTTGAATGTGACTACTGTAATAGCACATCTGGGCCCGTATTAATGTAGAGTAGCTCCTAGTGACAAAATCCTAAGAAAGTTCTTAGAAATGTGGGTGTTTACTCTTAAAATTAAATAAAAATCCTAGTAAAGTAATTCAGAAAGCATCTTAACCCTTAAAAGAGGTCTTAAGGTCAAACTTGTTAGGAGTAAGGACGAGGACTTTTAAGAGGCTTAAGAGTTTTTTTTTAGCAGAGGAGAAAATGACAGAAAGACAAAGAGAATAAATGTTTTGCATGCAATGGATGAGTGAGTTAATAAGACGCTATAAATTAGATCTAAACGTTACTGGAATCCAGTGTAAAGATCTGAGGACTCTGATATGTTCATATTTTCTGGTTCCTCAATCTGGCAGCAGCTGCAACTGTTTTATGGTCTTTTTGGGAAGTGTTGTATTTCTATTCCACTGTTCCGGGCGCGTCCCACTGGGAGGAGACCCCGGGGAAGACCTAGGACACGCTGGAGAGACTATGTCTCCCGGCTAGCCTGGGAACGCCTCGGTGTCCCCCCGAAAGAGCTGGAGGAAGTGTCTAGGGAGAGGGAAGTCTGGGCATCTCTGCTTAGACTGCTGCCCCCTCGACCCGGCCCCAGATAAGCGGAAGAAGATGGATGGATGGATGGATGGATGGATGCATTAAGATAGGTTTTCCAGGGGGAGTCGGATTTTCTCAGCATTAAAATACAGACTGGTGAAATCAGTTGATTGTAACTCATTTTGTGTGAGTGTATACTGTACATGTTACTACATCCAAATAAAATGTATTTAATAATTTTATGATTATATTTTTTAATATCCAATGTATTTTTTAATTTAAAATATTTTAATAATTCATATAATATAATAATTTAATAAAAATTACAATATATGTATATAGTTTTACTTAGATATTAGTTTTATGATATATTATATTAATATATTAATATAATAAACATAACTTAATAATAATTAAAAAATACGGTTTTACTTGGAAATTGGTTTTATGATAAATATTATATTTATTATATTAGTATTATGATAGATATTTTTGGGGTTGAGCAAGACGGAAAAAAACACACTACGCAAAAAAGCAGTTACAATCAAATGCTTTTGTCACCACACAATCACTAAACCAAGATGTGACAGGGGCAGTAGTGTGGTGAGTCTATGACCTTATACACCTGTGCTGGAGAGGGGAGTGTGATTTCACCAGTCCGTGTTTTAATGCTGTAAAAATCCGACTCCCCCTGGAAAACCCATCTTAATGCAGTTACAATCAAATGCTTTTGTCACCACACACAATCACTAAACCAAGATGTGACAGGGGCAGTAGTGTGGTGAGTCTATGACCTTATACACCTGTGCTGGAGAGGGCAGTGTGATTTCACCAGTCCGTGTTTTAATGCTGTGAAAATCCGACTCCCCCTGCTAAACCCATCTTGTTTTTTAGCAGTTTTTTTATTTTAAAAAAGGGCACTTGACCGCAAAGCAATTGCTCCAGCTATTTTAATTGTATATCCATAAGCTATGTAAGATGTAAAATTGAAAGAATGAATAAAATAAATAATGCTTTTTAGAGCCCTAATGTGCTGGAAAATAACTATTAAAAAATGTCTAAGGTTTCTTTACATTCTTAGCTTTAACCCTTTCACGCATAGTGGTCACTACAGTGGACAGCTATTAAAAAATCATTTTCTTGATTTTGCACGGGTTTTTATGGCAAAGTTGCACATCAGCCTCTTCATTGGACCCTGGTGCATCATCCTATACATTGCAACCAAGTGGCAAGCCGTTGTGTTTCGATTTTTTCCCCCTCCAAATCAAGATGGCCAAGGGTCAGTCAGACATGCTAAGTTGCTCCGGAATATCCACCCATTCCTTCTATTCTAGGAGACTCTTGTAGGTAAAAAAGCAGCATCAAGCAATATCTAATGAGTCATTTCACAGTAAAAATTTCCAGGTTTTGATTTTAGATTGAGAGAAAACTCTGCTTAATCACATGTCCACTGTGGTGGACGTCATGCATCAATTGCTATATTTCAGCTACAATTCACAATTATAATGTGAATATTGTTTTTGAAACTTAAAACTTAATCTGCAGTGACTTTTTTTACTGTAAATAAATGTATTTGTATTATTAGAATGTAATTTTCATTGACATCGAAAAAAGTCATGTGATTACGTAATGCATGTTACTTGTAATGCGTTTCCTTACTCATAACATAAAAATTAATCTGATAATGTAATGCGCCTTATTGTAATGTTTCTTTACTCATAACATCAAAAAGTAATCTTATTATGTAATGCATGTTACTTGTAATGCGTTTCTTTACTCGTTACATCAAAAAGTAATCTGATTAGGTAATGCACATTACATGTAGTTAATTACTTGTTAGATCAAAAAGTAATCTGATTAGGTAATGCATGTTACAATACATTACTTGTAACATAAAAAACAAATCTAATTACATAATGCATGTTACTTTTAACACATTACTTTACTTGTAACATCAAAAAAGTAATCTGAATGCGTTATGCATGTTACTTGTAATGCGTTACCCCCAACACTGATCATTTCAGATGAGATTGAAAAAACTTATCGCTAGGTTTTCTCAGAGGAGGGCTATGATAGAAATGTGCATGTCCATCTTGAACATAATCAGAATTATCAGCTAATAAGGGTAAATCTCCATACTCTGGTGCACTGGAGGGAACATCTGAGTGGCTTCCACAGTTGTAACTTGACAGGCTGTAGAAAATTCTGATGGAATTACATCCTCATGTTCTGATATCAAAGATACGCGAAGTAACTTGTATGAAGTTGTATGAAGCCTTTGCAATATTTTGCATTTATAGTTTTTGTATATATCTTATAGTTTTCACATGATTTAATATAATTGTATTGATTAGTTTGTTAAATTCACATACTTTATCTGTTTGATTATTGTCTTATATTTAATACAGTATCTTCAGTTTAAACCATAACCGCATGCTGTCCACTCAAGTGGACATCTGAAGATCTCTTTGAAAAATTTGTAAAAAAAATATATATATATATATATATAAATTCTTGTTTTCCATGCCCTAAGAGCAATAAAAACACAGGAAAAAAAAAAAAAATCCTGACTGAGGTTATCATAATTCATGCATGAAAGGGTTAAGTGTCAATTATCACTAATAATTTGTTTTATTTCTATTTTAAGACGCAATTAAGCAAAAAACAAACAAACAAAAAGACAGGTATTTGCCTCATATATCTACAATATGTATTTGATGAACTCTTAAAGCCTATCCGTGAAAAAAGGTTAAATATTATTTTTAATGACATTCATGTGCAATGGGGAGAGTAATACAATATTTTACTATGAACCACAGCATGTTTAACACACAAACGATAAGTTCAGTTAAATTAAGTGAAATGAACAGTTTTGTTTTGATAGCTGGAGCTTTATTCCTTACCCGTCGAAGTTTATAGTTTGAATCGATCTGCCATGTTTTTTTTGTTTTTTTGTGTGTGTTTGTTTTTTGCATCTTTTATCCACACTAGTTCACTTTCTGTTAATTTATTTAAGTGTAGACAAAGCTTCCATGCAGGATCTGGGTGCTTGTTGTGTGAAAAATCGATCGATAAACGGATATATGGCAAAGGAAGTGCATTTAAACTCGCTTGCGCGTGCACGCGAAGGGGAGTGCGATTTGTCCGGGGAGTCGGATTTCGGTACAACACCGGCCCTGCTGTATCGCACGGCCCAGCAGACAGATCCGAGTCAGACACTGACGAGTCGATGCAACAACGTCTCGAGACACGAGAGGAGGAGAACAAACGTGATAAATATGAAGTTGCAAAGGAAAGAACGTCTCGGATCAGGAGGTGAGGTGAACTGACAGAGTCAGACTGCAATAGCCTGAACTTAAGACCCAACAACTAATCAATTAGCCTAATAAAACATTTCGGTTTCTTATCATTTGGCTTTGGCTGCATTACCCTATAGTTTATTTTTATTCTTTTTACAAATGTAATCAACATTTTCGTAAGTAGGGGAGACCGGGGACAGTTGCAACACTTTTTGCATTTCTCTCAATTACTCAGAGACTATTTGGACTAGACCAACCAAATTTGTATATATTAAACTTGCATCTGTCTGCTAATTACCCATACCATTTAAAGATGATTATATATGACATATCGTTCACAGTATTTATTTGAATGGAAGAAGTCAGATGTTGCAACTGACCCCGACCCAGGGGACAGTTGCAACACAACCCAGGGACGGTTGCAACATGATTAAAAATACCTTAAATTTCATTAATTAACTTAAGCTTTTTGTCTCAATGAGCAAAGAATTCTGAAAATATTAACTGTTTTAGGCCTACTATAATATTATAGTATTATTTATTTCAATAATATTATTATAGCCTATTATTTATTTATTTAGTCATATTTATCAAATAACAGTTATTGAGTTTTGTTTGTTTATGTGTAGAACATAGGCCTACACAGATTCAGTGTGCAGGTGTTACAGATGCTATTCAATCTCTCCATATTTAAGTGTCATACAGGAAGAATTGAACAATTTGCAATGCAACAAACTTTTATTAAACATGCAATTTATAACTTGTTGCAACCGTCCCCAACCCTATCAGCCATGACAGAACATCATATTCCTGCTAGACACACTGACTTTGACACATGCTAACCATGTCACTTAGAAGTCAACAAAACAATAATTCAAACAAAGTAAGTTTTGATTAATTCATACAAAATTTCAGGACAGTATGACAAAAATACATCTCATGAAAAAATTTACTTTCATACCTCCAAAACAAGTTTTGTTCAATAAATGCAGCAGCAGATGTTGAATATGTCTACTGTTTTCTTGGTAGGTGGAGGGTCTAACTGTGCATGTGCAGTGTGAGTGTCATCACTCTAGCTTGTTTCTGATTGGAGAAAAATGACATGTTGCAACCACCCCGTTGCAACTGTCCCCGGTCTCCCCTACTAGATGTGTTGGGATATTTAACATGCCATTTTATTTATATTATGCTGAAATGAACGAAATTAACGAAATGACTCGAAAAAAGATTCGTTCATTTTGCTGAACGAGACTCAAAGATCCGAGTCAGTAAAATGATATTTTTTTAAATTATTATTTTATTTTTATTATTAAACATTACACAGCATTAAAGCAATACAGATAAACATGGGAAAAAAAAAAAAAAAAAAGGACAAAAAGGATACACAGACACAAATAATTGCCAGGGTAACAAAAAAACAAAACCAATGCAATGCATTTACCTTAAGAGGACAAAAAGGATGAATACAGATATACAGTTTTCATTGCTTTGGGATTAACAGAGTTTTGGATAGTTTCCATGTATTTGTCTAGATCATCTTTGAATAGAGAAAAGAGAGGTTTAGAGCAGTGTTCGAATTGAGGGGGGGCTGGGGGGGGTCCGGGACCCCCCATAAGCATCAAGGGACCCCCCATAAGGCAAAAAAAAAATACCTCGGGGGGTCCCATGGTTTTTCATTAAAACTAAAATAATAGAAACATAATTTATTAGGTAATATATATATTTTTTAATCAAAGTATTGCGCTGCCGCTCCCATTAGAAAGTAATTCAAATTAGATTTGCGTCTGAAAAGACGCTCAAGTGCGCCACACGCTGTTTTCTGAAGGAATTTACGCTGGTTTACTGTTGAATTTATAAACAGATACATTTTATTTATCGTGCCATTTATACGCCAAAAAGAGTTTTTTTTTTTTTTTTTTTTTTTTTTTGCGTGTAAATGATACGCACTGCAAACCCCTTGTAGGAGTAGGGGTGTGGAGTAGGCCTACGTGCGTATTACCAGAGACAATTTATATAATTACACGCCATAAAGTGCGTATCATATGCACGCAAAAACTATTTTTGGCGAATAAATGGTCATACCTGTCAAGTATCCCGTTTTGGCCGGGAACGTCCCGTATTTTACCCTTCTTTCCCGCCGTCCTCCCGTATTGGTATTTTCCCGTAAATCTCCCGGTTTTTAACCTGCGTTATTAAAAAATAATAATAGGCTACCCCGGGCCCGGGCCCGGGCGGAGTAAAAAAACAACAACAACAAAAAACATTAATCTGAGTCTGTCAGTAGCCTCGCGATAACTGCCTCCTGCAGTAGCCTACTACAGGCAGGTACTGTAGCTGGCAGTTGTCGCGAGGTCAGTGTGTGAGGTCAGATGATGAGTGACAACCCTATGGTGACAACGCGGGAAAAAACAGAAAAAAAAAAAAAACAGAGACGGATGATGGACGCTACTACAGAGACGGAAGGCACGCACGGTATTTGTAGTGTTCTCTGTACCTATTGTCCTGTGCATTGTTCATAATAAAGTTCGTAAAAAAAAAAAAAAAAAATACGTAAGGCACTCCTGCCAAAAAACCAAAACCCTCATGTAAATACCGCGAATGCAAAGTCTGCAACACATTTATAACTCACTAAAAGAGTAAAGAAAAGTTATGTGAAATGAAAAGAAAAACTGTAAAAAAAAAAAAAAAGCAATATGAAATGAAAAGAATAGGCTATGTGGAATGAAAATAAAATGTAAATGTAAAGACAAGCAATGATAAATGAACAGAAAATATGCAAATAAGCCTTTAAATAAATGCTCTTCATATACACCCTTTTGTGTTTTAATTTAGGCTATAATGAAGGGGGGGGGGGTACTGCTCGAGGTGGGCGCTATTTTTTACAGTCTATGGGTGGGTGCCGGAAAATTTCCCTTATTTTCAAATCCAAAACTTGACAGGTATGTAAATGGTACGAGAAATAAATTTCGTGCTATAGATAATCACTATCACGAGAGTCTGGCAGAGTGGATCCTCATTTTCACCTCACGATGACGGTAAGATAATATTTCTTTCTTTTATGATTGTTTGGTAATTTACTGATCTGAATAGAATTTCGACATTAACGCTTGTCCGGGACACGTGCGTGTGTTTTTAAGGGACAAGTGAAAGAGAATTGTACTTGCCCAACCGGACAAATGCCCTGATTAAAACAATTTTCAATATCAAAAAAATAAAATAAGAAATAACGTAGGCCTACTCGGTTACTAACGTAACCTCAGTTCCCTGAGAGTAGGGAAAGAGTATAGAGAGTACAAATTAAATCTTAATTTTAAATCAGCCTACTTCAGTGTGATATTTTATCATATTATCATGCTTAACACTGAGAATTTGAATAATTGAAATGTGATGATCAGATGCAGATATCTAAATCAGAGAATATCATATAGGTTCGGGAGGTTGGCGGGTGGATTATTATCCGGAAAACCCCGGATTATTACGTATAGATTTTGGGTGGAGAAAAGTCTTTGTTCATCAATTATGCACAGAGTTAATGCTCAGCTGCAAAAACATGTTCTGAAACACTAAAAGTTAAGTAAATGAAAATATAGTATTATATGAAATAAATAAATGAAAATATGCATATTATTACGTTTTTTTTTTTTTTTTTTTTTTTGAGGGGGGGGGGGGGGGCAAGGACCCCCCAAGAGCTTTGACACAATTCGAACACTGGTTTAGAGCCAGTAAATTTTTGCTTATGTATGTGAAATTTAGCTAGTAGGAAGCACAAATTAATTATGTAATATTGTCCTGTTTTCTCTTTTGGGTAGTCAAACAAGCCAAAGAAAACATCTTTAAAACAGAAAGAAAAGTCACTTAAAAAATAAGATTTCTCAGTGTGGGTACATTGCCAAAACAAGTGAATGACATCTTCCTCAATAGAGTGACAAAAACAGCAATTCACTTCAATGTCTGACTTATATTTCCTAAGAAAGGCTTTGGATGGGTAACATTTGTGGATTAATTTAAATGTTATTTCTTTTACTTTATTGGTAAGCAGATACTTATGAGGCAAGGACCATACTTTTTCCCACGGTAAATTCTCTACAATATTATTCCAGTATGGTATTACATAAGGAATTGTCATTATTTCTTTCTGGAAGAGAGCTCTGATTTTATAATTTCTTTTTTGTTGCTCTACAGAAAAGCATACATTTCCAATCATTGTGTCAGTTAGGTTCAAAGAGTAAGTACATGGCCATGGAAATGTAGAACCTTGCAACAGAAAAGACACTCCAGAGGGAATTGAATTGAAAACAATAGCATATTCATTAGCAGATATAGGAATTTTATATTTCTGTAAAAAATCTAAATAGTTGTAAAGTCTGCCCTGTGAATTAAAAAGCTGTCCAACTAAAAGAAGGTTGTTTTTGAAGAAGAGAATATCCTTATTGTTCCATAAGTAATATCTGAGTGGGGAAAAGTTGTGTTTGTATATTAGGGACCATGCCAAGAGCATCTGCTTATGAAAATTAGAGAGTTTGACAGGGATCTTTGTAACATTATAGTTACAAAGTAAGAGAAAATTCAGGCCACCTACTTTTGAGAAAATATAATTAGGGATGATATTCCAAAGTGAAGAGAGATTATTGAGGGAATTTTTAAGCCAATTAATTTTAAAAGTGTTGTTTAAGGTAGTAAAATCTAAAAAATCAAATCCTCCCTGTTTTATTGAATTCATCAGTACTGATTTTCTAATAAAGTGGGTTTTATTTTTCCAAACAAAATTATTTAACATGCTATCAACCTTTTTTAATGTTCCTTTATCAACCTCCAGGGAGAGAGCTGCATACGTTAGTCTTGACAATCCTTCAGCTTTAGAGAGTAGAATTCTGCCTCGTATCGACAAGTCTCTCTGCAGCCAAGAATTGAGTTTCTTTTATGTTTTCATTACTAGAGGATCGAAATTTAGTTTACATCTTGTTTTTTGGTCTTTATGAATTACAATTCCTAAGTATGTTACTTGATCTTTAACAGGGATATTGCATATAGAGGGAACATTACAGCTTTTGATTGACATTAACTTTTAATATTTAGGTACAGACCTGAAGCTCTGGAAAAGGAATCAATCAATCTTAAAGCTTTAGGGATTTGAGAGGCATCATTCAAAAACAAAGTGGTGTCATCAGCCAGCTGGCTAATAATAATTTGTCTATCGTCAATTGTAATACCTTGTAAATTACTACTGGAAATGTGCAGAGATAAAAATTGCGAGGCAAGCAAGAATAAATATGGAGATATCGGACAGCCTTGTCTTACTCCACGTGACAGATTGAATCTTGGTGAGGTTCCGAATTTTAATTTAATAACACTATTATTATTTCTATACAATGTCCTGATGGCTCTACAAAACGAATCTCCAAACCCAAATTTGGTAATGGCTTGAAATATGAAATTGTGCTCAAGTGAGTCAAAGGCTTTGTAGAAGTCTAGGAAAAGCAAATAGCTATCATTAGGGATGAGTTCCTCGTAATCTAAAATATCTAGGACTAATCTTACATTATTCGTAATGTGACGTTTTTCCATAAAACCTGATTGTGATTCATCGATAATACAATTAAGGACATCTTTAATTCTTTTTGCTAAAATTAAAGCTAGAATTTTGTAATCATTATTCAAGAGGGTTATCGGTCTCCAATTTTCTAAACATTCTTTATCTTTATTTGGTTTGGGTATCAAAGTGATGACCCCTTGAGTCATGCTTGGTGGAAGTGTTTCCGATTCCAGACTTTCTTCAAACACTTTTAGTAAGTAAGGGGATAAGCTCTCTGCAAACATCTTATATAACTCAGAGGTTAAACCATCACTGCCGGGACTTTTATTATTTTTTAAACTCTTAATAGCCTGTAGAATTTCTGACTGGGATATATCATTATCACAAGCTTCTTTATCTTCTAAAGGAATAACTTTATTTTGATTAATAGATTCAAAAAAAGATTTAGCTGAACTGTCACAATATTTTGATGTATAGCCTACAAGTCATTATAGAATTTGGAGCAAAAAGAAGCTATTTCCCTAGAATTCTCCAGAACTCTATCATTTGTACAGAGACGATCAACCGAAACATTCACAGCATTGGATCTTTCCAACCTAAAAAAGTAGGCTGAATTTTGCTCTCCTTCTTCCAGCCATTTTTTCCTGGGTCTAACATAGGCTCCTTTAGCTTTGGATCTATAGAGGTCATCTAATTTACTTTGAAGTTTGGAATATTCAGTGCTTTGAATATCTGTCAGTGGTTCCTTAAATGATATAGCAGATAGTTGTGAAAGAACTTCATCCTCTAATAATCTATTTTGCTTTGCTATATTACTTCCAAATTTTCTCAAAAATTTCCCTAATTCATATTTTAAAAGCTCCCAGTTACGTCCAAAAGATTTTTGTGATAGCCCTTTCCCAGTAAATTTGGATTAGTTCAGTAATCTGTTGTTTGGCCCTTTCATATTTAAGGAGGGAGCTGTTTAATTTCCAGAGCGACGGTTTGCAGGCATTAATTACGATATTTTGTGATAAATTAACTAAAATGTAAATGGCATTATGGTCAGTCAGTGGGCTGTTACTGATATTAATAGAGATATTATTGCAACTCAATGTTTTAGAAATCAACCAATAATCAATTCTGGACTGCCTTGAATGGTCTTTGTTACTCCAGGTGTACTGTATTACATCCGGATACATTTCTCTCCAGATGTCAACTAAGTCAAATTTATCCATAAATGCGACAAGATTTGCGTTTGGGGAAACTGTTTTTCTTGGTGGGTGCCTATCTAGCATGTTATTCATTGCTATGTTAAAATAACCACCTAAAAGCAGAAAAGCAGAAGGATATTTGCCTAAAACATATGAAAGTTTTTGATCTAGGGTGTTAAATAAAGCACATTTTTCTGTAACAGAGTTGGAACCATAGATGTTGACAATAATCAACATAAAATGATTGACAACAACAACCATTAACAAGAAGTGTCCTGAAGGATCAATACTGGTTTCCAAAATGTTACCATTAAAATTATACTTCATAATCCCTACTCCAGCCGAATGTTCTGACCCATGTGATAACCAAATATCATTGCCCCACTGTGACCTCCAAAATTTGACATCTTTAGATGTAGAGTGACTTTCCTGGAAAAAAAAAAGGAAATCTACTTTGTGCCTCTTAGAAAACAAAAATAAAGCCTTCCTCTTGATGTTGTTTTTTAAACCCCTGGCATTTAAAGAAAATAAAGACAAAGACATACAAAATTAAACAAGAGGATATAATACCTGAAGAACTAGGTATGAAACAGGATATCAATTAGAACATAAGAAACTAGAATAACACAAAAAATGCAGTAGTTCGCCTAACTCTGCAACATTATATAGAACCAGAAGTAACGAGTACAAGGGCATGAGTAAAAGTCATTTTCGTTTTGTTTCTTTTAACCCTTTTATCTGTTCTATCTGACTTTCGTTCCTCTTTCAATTATCAAGTTTTTGGTACCTTAATTCTTCAGAACGAGCACTCTCATTGACAGAAAGGTATGGTTTCAAAAGTAAAAATTCCGTATTTATGACCATTGTCATAAACTAATAATATTCCAAATAAAATAAAACAAAAATTGCGTTAAAGATCCAGCATGAACAAACAAGATCAAATGGGCAACGCTAATAGTGCAGGGCCATATGTAGCAAAATAAAGTGTTTGGAACATTTCATATAGATTTTTGCAAATGATGATTTTTGACTTCTTCAGACCCTATAGTTTGCAAAACTACCTGTTTCCGATTTTTTCCCGGGCTGCACAGGCCCAAAATCCAAGATGGCGGATATATCACCAAAAATTGCAAATAATCGCCTTTTTAAACACTTCAAATGGATATGTTAGGTATATCATTATATACATACATTTTCTAATTAACTGATTGACTTGGGTAATAAATATGACCATGGGTAACATGAATTATCATGATTATGATCATGGTGTAACCACCATTATGCTATTTATTGGCATACCCGGAAAAATGCATTGACTGATTAAAAGTTTCCTTCATATAACCTAATAATCATTTTAATTAAAATAATGTTCTGCGCTCACCACAATAATTCTGTTAACAATCAGATGACATGGAAAATTATTGGGGAGAATGGATTACATGAAGCCAATGGGAAAGATGGGAAAGATAGCCAGCCTTTGTTACTAGGAAACGATAAACAAAATGAAACTTTTGAGCTTTTGCAGGAAGAGGGAAATTATTTTTCCAGCCTGGGCAACTGGTGTTTTTTTACTTGCTAGGACCCCACTGAATACAAAACGACCTGTTTCCAATTTTTTTCTTCATTTTTAGTGCCAAAATTCAAGATGGCAGACAATATATGCAGACAAATCACATAAAATAAAATATATAATCTTTTCCCTTCTATAAAGGCTTTAAAATGGTAAACTTTTGATGAATGTATTTCTAATAAGGCAGACAAGTGAGACAGACTATTTTCAAAATATTTATTGGATAATTTGCCAAAAAAATTGGGTGAAAAAAATAGAAAAATTGGAAAAAATGGAGAAAAAAAATCTGCATTTTGTTTCATTATTGAAGAGTTCAACAAAACAGTCAGCCATTGTCACTCAAGTATTTATCCTCATCACTCTCACTGTCACTGTCTGACTTTTCAATATTGGTGCATGTCTCCTCAGAGCCCTCACACCTGCAAAGTTGCGTGCATGGTAAGTTGTTGCTCTTGCAAGAACACCTTCTACTGCATTGGCTGGCAAGACAAGAGCACTTCACAAGCTCTTGACGCACTATCACTGGGATGGAGGCAAATTAATGATGGGAAATGGGCTCCTGTCCTGTCAAAACTTCCACCAGCACCAGAGGCTGTTGTGGAGCTTGTGAAGTGCTCTTGTCTTGCCAGCCAATGCAGTAGAAGGTGTTCTTGCAAGAGCAACAACTTACCATGCACGCAACTTTGCAGGTGTGAGGGCTCTGAGGTATGGCAAGCTGTTTTAACTTTTATTAATTTCCAGGATATGAATCCTTGATATCCAGGGCTGGACTGGTAATCTGGCATACCGGCCAACGTGCTTTTTGGGCCGATACATCTCATACTTTTTTTTTTTAACGGCCCATAAAACTTGTACATCGGCGGCCCATTCGTTTTGTTTTGTTTAATTGACGGCGCTGGGTTAGTGCCGGTGTAATGCATTGGTCAAAAAAAAGTAAGCGTTAGTTTTTTTGAAACCCGTGAAAACCCGTAGATCAGCGGCTTCTTGATTGACAGTGGGCTGGCCCAATCACATCTTTAAACACCTCCCCCTTTGGGCTTTGAGTGAGCGTGCAGTGTCAAGTGTGTATCTGTCAAAATAGTCTGAGAGATGGAGAAGAAACGCAAGGAATGTACAGAGAAATAGCGTGAAAAATAGATACAGGCCCTTCAAGCAGACGCTGTAAAATGTGTCAAAATATATGTTTTCTGCAGCAGCAGGACCTTCATCAGCTCCAGTGGCTGATGAGGAGGATCAGGAGAGAGATGAGAAAGTGTAGAGTCCGCGGTAAGCAGAACTACTTTCAAAACACTTTGGCTATGAGTGTAGGAACCCATTACCCAGTTACGCATTATTTCCACATCTGCATTGTTGACGATTACAGAAATTTACTAGAACTTTAATGAGACGCGTTTTTATCCATGTTTTCCGCCAAAATAAAAGCTTGATGCAGTTTCCGTCAAAATAAGAGATCATGTGCTTATCTCTTTCAAGTTTAGAAATTAGTTCAAAACTAATTATGAAAGTTTTCTTAATTTTTCAGTACATTTGTTTTGCAATATATGGCTATTAGGCTACTGTCATGAGATTAATATTATAACTATTATTATGTAGTAGTGTAATATAGACAGACACTGTTACTAAAAGAGGTTTGATTTTTTCTTTGTTTAATTTGCACACTTAATATGGGTTGGAGCTTTTTAATTCTGAACTCTCAAACTGCACCAGATTGATGCATGCCCCCGAACCCCCCTAGAGGGACAGAGGTCCACCCACCACAGTTTTACCAAGATCCTGTGGGAAACACTGGTATTGCTATGCCAATGCAGCTTATAGCTTGTTTTTTGGATGCATCACTGTGGAGTATAGTTAATTATTATTATTATTATAGTATTAATAAATGACAATTTTGTACTTATTTCATCTGTTAACTCGTTCCTACTCACTCATTACATGGCATTAGTGGTTTTAATGAATAGGAGTTGAACAAAAACATATTCAAGGGCGTGCAAAGATGGGTGATGTTTATGGTCATATGTAGTGGGCCAGTCTGGGCCAAAATGCCAGGGCCGATTTTCTGTCCCAGTCCAGCCCTGTTGATATCAACAATTCAATTTTCACTAGTTTAAATTATAATTCTTGATATCAGGAATAATGTTTCTACTAGTAACAATGCTAATTCTTGATATCAGCATTTACATTTTCACTAGTTAAAATGATAATTCTTGATATCAACAATTGAATTTCAACTAGTAAAAACTATAATTCTTGATATCTGTAATTGTATTTTCACTAGTGAAATGTCACCATAGGCTGCCATTCAAAATCAATTGTTGATATCAAGAATTGATTTCTTACTTGTTGAAATTCCAGTTTCACATATCAGAAATACAATTCTTACTAGTAAAAACCTTTATTTTTCATATCAAGAATTCAATTGTCACTAGTTGAAATGTCTATTCTTGATATCAACATTTGAATTGCTACTAGTAACAATGTTCATTTTTGATATCAATAATTCCATTTTCACTAGTGACAATGTTAATTTCTGATATCATGAATGTGATTGTTACTAGTAAGAAAGCCATTTTAGATATCTGAAATTATATTGATATCAGAAATACATTTTCAGATATCAAAAATGAAATTTTTTACTAGTAGCAATTCAATTGTTGATATCAAGAAGAGACATTTCAACTAGTGACAATTTAATTATTGATATCAGTAATTGACATTTTTACTAGTAACAATGTAATTATTGATATCAAAAATTATATTTCTATTATATTCATCTTAGGATCTCAGCTTTTTAATGGATCTAATTACATTTATTAACTCCTAACGAGTGCTGAGTAATCCCTCTAAAACCGGGTGTACCGCCAGCAGGCGCCACCTAGCTGCGACAATATTCATTACCATATTTTTCTAAAATCTTGCCTTGATTAACACAAAGTTGATGTCATTTGAAAGCTTAGAGTCTGAACTTTACAGTGAATGTATACACTTTGAAAAACTCTTAAGTATTGCTGAGTTATTTGCTGATAAATAGAATTTCTTTTTTTTCATAATCTATAAAAAAAATGTACTGCAATGTGTCAAAAACATCATACAGCTCATGAAACATTCACAGATCATTGAAAATGGCACTTCATTTTTTACAGCATATTATTACAATTAAAATGAGTCCAAAATTAACATAATCTATTGCTTTTATGACAAGATATTCTTCATGGAGAAAAAATTGCCCATGAGGGGGTGTCAAAGATAAAAAGCCTACAAAAAGGCTCTCTTTTCCAAATGCTGTAACTTTTGATTCCTTTATCCAAAAATTATTTATTTTTCATCCAGATGCAGCTAACATGTAGGGGGACTTCACTAAAAAATAATTTTCCTCCTACCTTATTTCCTTCCAAAATTATTCCATGACAAATAAGAAAGATATGCAAAATCATAATAAAAATTATATATATATTTTTGTCTTTTATCAGCCGTTTCTCGGCAGGACAATGTCCAAATGTAATCTAATTTATATTTTCAAAAAATGTAAAAAGAGTTCTTTCAAATGATACCTACCTTTTGACTCTCCTTGCTACAGTTTTGGAGTTATGATTATATAGTTTTTATATAGTTTGGAGCATAATTTGTTGTGTGTTTGTGGGTGTGGGTGTGGGTGTGTGTGTTGTAACGCTTTGACCAGGATAGCTCTCACAAAGTCAATAGAAGAAAGAGTTTAGAGGCGTAAAGGCTGTATGACGCACATTTAATGGCAGGTAACACAGGCAACGCGATCCTCTCACACATGAGAGATTACTCTTTCTTAGCGTCACAAAATAAAACTAACAAAACAAAAGTATAGAAAGATAGTAGAGCACGCTTAGCATCTACGGTGGATCTCACTTACACTCAACTCAACAACGTCATCACGCATAGCGCACGTCATGAATGACGTGATCAGTCTCTTAAAGGGGCACACCGCACAATCATGTAAATACACAGTTTCGTTCGTTACAGATTCCCCCCGGAAAGAAAAAGGCTGTCCCCAGCCGTACACAACATAAGGACAACATATACATCCAGTCCCATACATGGAAACATGGAAAACCCATTAACCAAACTATGTTTCACATACAGAAGCCAATAACTGGCATACATGTCAGTATGAGCTACACATTACACTGTATGCACTACAAAGACATCTCAAAAACAAAAGCCTGTGAAAACCAAGCCGTGTGTACAAAATACAACTTCTTGTTTTTCTTTTTAACATAACGTATGAAAACTCAAGAACCAAAACAAAATGTACAAGTTCTTATTCTCTTGTCAGAAAATAATATCCCAGAAGAACATTTAAACACAGATGTTTAAACCAATAAACTCAACATCACTTCAGGTCTAATCTGTCGGTATGATACTCATTAGTCCATCCACTATCTGACCAACCTGACGTGATTCTAGGGGCCAACCTAGGTCTGAGATTGTAACGAGGGCCCTGAGGGACAAAGTCAAAGTCAGGGAGGTCTGTACTACCTGTAGACACGTCAATGTCAGCGTCAGAGATGTGAGTACAACTTGTGTATTCCCTGGTCATGTCATTTGAGCATTTTCAGTGAAACCGGCACAATCAACAATAGTCTTATCAGGCAGAGCAGCGCATGTCTCCTGAGATATATCTCCATTCAACTGTGTTGTTTCCAGACAGTCCTCAAATGCATCATAGGGCGTTTCAGACGCATCCTGAGGCACACTCATCATATTGCTGCCGCACGAGTTCCAAGTGTGAAAAGGCTGCATATTGACCACATGAAAGACTCCAGCATCCTCACCAGTGTCCAACTTCGCAAGTCTATAGTTCACACTAGACAAGACTTGAGTGACACGATATGGACCAGAGTACAGGGGCGCTAGTTTAGCAGTAAAGTTGGCCAAAGCATCCGATTTAGGATGAGTCCTCATTCTGACAAGGTAACCAGTGTTATAAGTAGCAGATCGGCGTCTTCTATCATAGTACAGCTTTCTTTTGTCATGACTGGCTTCCAGAGCTGCCTTAGCATGATCATGTGCTTCTCGCAGTGACAACCTCAAACGCTCAGAGTATGGGACTTCAGTCTCCTCCATCCCATCCCAGACAGGCTGAGTGACCAGATCCAGAGAAGTGTCCAACTCCCTCCCATACAACATCATAGACGGTGTTTGACCCGTGCTTTCATGTGGCGCAGTTCGTAGTGCAAAGCAGATTTGTGGGATATATCGGTCCCAGGAGGTGTGTTTTTCATCCACGTACGCTCGAATGGCCGTCTTGAGAGTACGGTTAACCCTCTCTGTTGCATTCGTCTGTGGGTGATACGCAGTTGTTAACCGATGTTCAGTTCCCAGGGCAGTAAGCATCTGTCCAAACAGCTCACTCACAAAAGGGGAACCTCTGTCTGAAATTAAGTAAGTGGGGGCCCCATGACGGGAAAAAACTTCACTCAGCAATTTGCCGGCTGCCACATGAGCTGTGGCTTCTCTTACTGCCACGATCTCAACCCACTTCGAAAAGTAGTCGACAAATACCAAGATGTGGGCATTTCCCCTGGAGGTACGCGGCAAAGGGCCCACAAAATCAACACCAACATACTCCCAAGGTTTCTGAGGCCGAATCGGGACCATTAGACCGGCAGGCTTCCTTTGGCTTGGTTTTGTCAGTTGGCAAACTGTGCAAGAGGTCACATATTTCTTTATCTCAGATGCCATTTTAGGCCAGAAAAACCTGAGTTTCAGTCGGGCTAAGGTCTTAGTTATTCCCAGGTGACCCGCAGTTGGATGATCGTGATAATACCTCAGCAAGGTACCTTTGAGAGACTCAGGAGCATACAGCTTTAATCCTTTCAAAGGATGGATACCGCAAGCAGGTTTGGGGTCGTTGAAATACAATAGACCATCTTGTATGCAATACTGAGAGCATCCCTCAACTTCACCCTCCTGTTGGAGCGCGGCCTCCATTTTACGGAGAAGATCACCCGTACCTGGATCATCGAGCTGAAGTTGTCTGACATGAGAACGGTCCGTGAGAGTCACAGAAGAAAGCGTACGGAGGTCAAGACCACCAATCACAGCGTACTCGGGAAGTATGTCCATTGGCGGCGACTCAACCGTTAGGGGATTCCTCGACAGCGCATCAGGCACCGTGTTTCTAGCACCAGGCTTGTGGACAATGTCAAAATCGAAGTCCTTAAGGCGGAGAGACCATCGAGCGAGACGGCCAGTGGGATTCGGGCGGGACATCAACCACTTAAGTCCACTGTGGTCAGTAAAGATCGTGACATGGAGACCCTCAACATAAGGCCTAAAGTGCTCCAGGGCCCAGATGACAGCAAGGCACTCTTTCTTGGGCGTGGAATAAGGTTTCTCAGCTTTATGCAGGGTCCGACTAGCGTATGCCACAGCCACATCTCTACCGTTCTGATCTCTCTGCATCAACGCAGCTCCAAGACCTGCGTCACAGGCATCAGCATGGATGAAGAACGGGAGAGTAAAGTCGGGGAAACTCAACACAGGTGCCGAAGTTAACTTTCCTTTAAGCAGGTCCATAGCCTCCTGGCAAGCCGTGTCCCAGACAAAAGGAACGTCGTTTTTTGTGAGGTTGAAGAGTGGCTCAGCAAGGCGAGCATAGTCTTGCATAAATCGACGATAATAGCCTGTCAAGCCCAGGAACTGCCTCACTTGCTTCACATTGACAGGTGGTTTAAAGTCCATCACCGCCTTTACTTTGTCTTGTTCCGGCAGGATTCCACTTGGACAAACCCGATACCCCAAGAAGGTAAGCTCTTTGCGACAGAATTGGCATTTGGCTAGTTTAATGGTCAACCCGGCGGACTGAAGCCTTGAAAACACTTCCCTGAGATCCTCAAGATGTTGTTTGAAGGTGGGCGAAGCCACAACAATGTCGTCTAGGTAGACCGCACAGGACTTATATATAAGCCCAGCCAAGACGCTGTTCATGAGTCTCTGAAAGGTCGCCGGTGCATTGCACAGACCAAATGGAAGCACTCGGAACTGAAACAGCCCACAATGTGAGACAAAAGCAGTCTTCGGTTTTGAGCCTTCTGCCATGGAGACTTGCCAGTATCCCCGAGCAAGATCAATTGTGGTCAAAAATTTTCCTCGGGAAAGGAAGTCAAGGGACTCGTCGACTCTCGGCAATGGGTAAGAGTCCTTTGTGGTGAGCTGGTTTAACCCACGATAGTCCACGCAAAATCGTGGTTCACCACAAGGTTTCTGCACAATCACAACCGGGGCAGCCCAAGGACCAGCAGCAGGTTCAATGATTCCTTCATGCAACATTTTCCTTATTTGGTCCTCGATCAATCGTTTTTTAGCTGGAGAAGTTCGATAAGGGGGAAGGTGAACTGGTTTGGCATTTCCTGTCTCTATGGAGTGCTCTGCTAGAGTAGTATGGCCCAGGTGACCATCGAATAGGTCCGGAAAGCTTTCAAGCAGTTCTGACAACTGTTCCTTTTCAGCAAAACTCAGACATGCATCTTCAATTTTTTCTTGAAGTGCTGAAGGTGGAATTTCCATGAACAACAAACTGTTATCCAACTCAAGCCCAGCTCCACCATCCAATTCCTCCATGAATAAAGGATTTTCACCCATGACGACAGTTCTAGATGGGACGTGAATCGTAATGGACGCACGCAACATGAAGTCCATTCCCAAGACTACTGTTGAGGGAAGGCGTGGGACAATAGCAAAACGGTGGTAAAAACGCTGTCCCATAAAGCCAAAAGCCAGCCATGTAAGCCCCACGGGCAGGCATGCTCCACCGTCTGCCAGTTGTATAGGGGAAGAGGTCCATGGTTGAATCTTAGCCTTCAATCGGTCATGATTTTGAACGATGTCTGCCTGCACTGCAGAAAGTGATGCGCCAGTGTCAAGTGTAGCATCCACCACCTGGCCACGTAGGTTAATTTGAACTCTTAATGGGGTGTTCCAACAGGACGGGGATGTGGGATCTTCCACATGACAAAGGACAGGTTGTGCAGGAACAGTCGGTTGAGGCGAATTCATCTTCTGGAGGGAGGATTGCCTCTGCGAATCATCCTCCCCCCTCTGTAGTTTCCCCTCTGTGCGACAAAAGGAATGTTTTCCCTCCATTACTGCTTTCGCCGTTGTTTGTATCCTTTGCATCAGGATTCTGTCCTGAATGCACATCAGGGGACTCGCTTCGTTGTGAGCTCCTTCTGGGAATTGGGTTGCAATCTGGGCATGTGCGAGAAGTGAAGTCAGGACGTGAGCACTTGTAACAGTAAGTTCCTTTGTCAATTTTAGCTTTACTCTGCCCCGAGGTTGGGAAACAATTACTTGGTCCAAGAACCACATGGAGCTCATGAGCCCTCAGGAGGAGATCCATGACTGAGGAAACAGAGGTTCCATAGAGTGCAACTCTGTATTTCTCAAGAGCATGTTTAGAAATAAGGTCGATTTGCTCTTGCTCGGGTGGGGGGGTTTTCAGCTTCCTGAACTCACTTAGCATATGGGCCACAAAAGTAGGGAGGGGCTCTTCAGGACTCTGTATACGGTCTAGGATTCCCCTCTTTATTTGTTCTTGACTGTTTGAGGGAAGGAAGACTGTCCTGAAGAAATCACAGAACTGGGCCCATGTGACGACATGAGAGTCAAGGACTGTGAACCATTTTTTCGGTTCCTTTGCCAAAAATCGAGTCAGCTCGAGGAGAATTTGGGCATCGGTTAAGTCAAGTGAGGTCCTGTAAACATTGACTGACTGGAGCCAGTCCTCTGGGCTTACACGTCCATCTCCTGCAAATACAGGTGGCTCAAGCCTTGACTGGTGCAGTACGGATGCAAGGATTCTACTAGTATTACTCACATCAGAAGAATTAGCCTGTGGTGAGAATGTCACATTTCTGAGAGAAACATTATCAGTAGATGTACCTTGTAGTGGCACCTGGCTTGGTGAAACACGGGTGTGTGGCGTAGAACTGGCCATAGGAGGCAGCTGGTCGTGTGGCGCTGCAAGGGTGTCCACATTCTGAGGTCCAAACCTTCTTAATATGCTCTGCTGCAACTGGAGAGAGTCATTTAGACACTGTTGTAGCACCGATACTTCAGCTTGTAGAAGTTCCACTTGAGTCTCCAGACTCACTGCAGCAGGCTGCGCTGACTTTTGTCTCCGCCTGGGAACAGAGTCTGGCAATGAGTAGGTCAAGTCAGTCTTAAAGTCTGGGTAGTAAGCCATCACAGTAACTGTGCATTCACATAACCAGCGGTACAACAACTGTAAAATTCACAATGTAACCCAGAAAAATAAATTGACATTAAAATACACACACCATCAGATGAAGCTTAAAAAAAAAATCAATAATCCAACATTTAGACTGTGAAATAGCAAATGTCACCAAAAACATACAGATTTACTCCCTTTTATGTGAGTTCAGTTATTATATTGTCCACCATCAGTATACCCAGAGCAAAGGAACACGCTTTTTCAAAGTGAAAGTAATGTTCTCAAAGTCACTTGATCATCCAAATGTGTGCAAAACGTTAGAAATCGCCCAGTTCGCACAAGCAGTTCAGTTCACAATGAATTAGGAAAGAAAAACTTCCAAAAAACTGTTCCAAAAAAAAGTTCGTTTCTTCCGTGCTCTCAAATTCAGTTCAGCCAAAAAAAATTTGTTTTTGCTGTCCGTTTGTGCACAAAGTACATTCAAGTTCCAAGCACGCAAAGCAAAAAAAATTATACCCGTGCTACAATATCACAGAAAGGTAAAGATCCAAATGTCAGTCCGCGTTTGAAAACAGTGAGGAAAAAGTTGGATCATTTCCAAAAATGATGGGGGAAAAAAAATTATAATCCTCCGTTCCCAATCGATCTACTTCACTCAGTCCTTTACCATCGGCAAAAAAAAAAAAAAAATATATATATATATATATATATAAAAACCTGACTTAGCACACAGTCTAAATTTATCAAATTAATCAGCTGTCATTGCACGCGGTCCACGCACACGTGTCGCCCAGCGTTAGCAAGCTAATCTCGCCAGTCTCTGCAAAGATCTCCACACACGATCGGAGTTGTAAATTATCAGGTTCCCAGTAGATGACGGATCCAGATTCAAGTTGTTCGGGCGCCAATTGTAACGCTTTGACCAGGATAGCTCTCACAAAGTCAATAGAAGAAAGAGTTTAGAGGCGTAAAGGCTGTATGACGCACATTTAATGGCAGGTAACACAGGCAACGCGATCCTCTCACACATGAGAGATTACTCTTTCTTAGCGTCACAAAATAAAACTAACAAAACAAAAGTATAGAAAGATAGTAGAGCACGCTTAGCATCTACGGTGGATCTCACTTACACTCAACTCAACAACGTCATCACGCATAGCGCACGTCATGAATGACGTGATCAGTCTCTTAAAGGGGCACACCGCACAATCATGTAAATACACAGTTTCGTTCGTTACAGTGTGTGTGTGGTTGGGGTGTCATATTTGCACTCTTGATGTTTTAGAGTGTCACCCCTTTATTGCTGTGCACTTTTTTTCTGCACAGTGGCTGATTTGTAGTTTGTACCACCAAAAGTTTCTCTGAGTTTTCGTATTTTTTCGTATTTCCCATTCATTTCCTATGTCGGTCATTTTTGACCGGGAGGAAGCTAAGTGTGACTATTTTTTTTACGACCCTTTAATGATCCGAATCATGTCCATGATTTTTTTGTGTGTTCACATAGCTAATACAACAAAAGTTTTTTTTAAAAAAATAAAAAAATTCAAAATGTAAAAGTTTTCATACGTTTTTGACCGAAGAAGCCCAGAGGGGTTATTAACTAGTGAAAATGTAATTCCTGATATCAAAAATTGCCATTGTTACTAGTAGAAATCTAATTTCTGATATCAATAACTATCGTTTTAACTAGTGAAAATTGAATTGTTGATATCAGGAATTCATATCCTGGAAATGAATAAAAGTTCAAACGGCTTGCCATACTGAGAAGACATGCACCAATATTGAAAAGTCAGACAGTGACAGTGACAGTGAGAGTGATGAGGATAAATACTTTAGTGACAATGACTGACTGTTTTGTTGATCTCTTCAATAATGAAACAAAATCAGATTTTTTTTTTTTTTTTGATTTTTTTCAGATTTTTTTTTTCCAGATTTTTTTCCATTTTTTTTTTTTTTTTGCCCAATTTTTTGGCAAATGATCCAGTAAATATTTTTAAAATAGTCTGGGTCTCACTTGTCTGCCTTATTAGGAATACATTCATCAAAATGTTTACCATTTTAAAGCCTTCATAGAAGTGAAAAGATTATATATTTTATTTTCAGTGATTTTTCTGCATATATTGTCTGCCATCTTGAATTTTGGCACTAAAAATGAAGAAAAAAATTGGAAACAGGTTGTTTTGTATTCAGTGGGGTCCTAGCAAGTAAAAAAACACCAGTTGCAAAAATCTATATGAACCGTTCCTAAAATAACACAATTCCCCACACTATAAGTAGCCTACTACAAAAAGTCTGTCTGAAGAGAGAGAAAAAAAAGAAAAGAAGAGAAAAAAAAAACAACAAAAAAAAACCCGTTCGTACCTACCCGAGAGTACCAGAGAGTGGTGTGTTGAAGCTTCGACGAGGATGCCACAGCATCATTCAGCCTTGCTGATCATTTGCAGAAATCTTTTTACCGTCAACATATGCAAAGGGCCCTCTGAAGCCTGCTCTCTTCCCCTCCTTCCTGGCTCGTTCCACAAGTGGCCAAAGTTTGTTCCTGGCGTCTTTGGTGCTTTGCGTTAAGTCTTCAAAAATTCGGATTTTCCTTTCTTTGAGAATGGCCGCGGTTCTGGCATCCCTCCAGATTTGATCTCGAACGTTACGTGACAGAAACTGCACGATGATGCGACGGCTTGCGCGAGCTCCCTCAGCGCGCGGGCCTATGGGCGATGTCAAGCGTGTAGACGAGCTGGTCTGCGATCATTGGAGAAATTTTGTCGAATAAATCGATTATGTCAAGCGTGTAGACGAGCTGGTCTGCGATCATTGGAGAAATTTTGTCGAATAAATCGATTAGAATTTTCCGAACATCTTCTCCTCGCTGCTCCTGAATACCGGACACTCGCAGATTCCACCTCCTTTTATAGGCATCCAGTTCCTCGCATTTATCACGTAGCACGCAGTTTTCCTTTTCCAGTGATTCCACCCTTTTCTGCAACGAGCTCACCTTGCCTGATACCTCTTCAATTTGATTGCTCATAAACTCAAGCGCCTCAGTCACACTGTTTAACGAGGCCGTATTGACTTGAACGGTCGTCTCGAGGGATTGCATTCGATTCATAAATTCCAATTGACCTTTCGCCGGCCCCTCCCCCAAAACGGCCATTGTCCAATCACACATCATAGCAACCGTTACTATGTGAGCAGGTCCGACAAACATTAGCAAGATGGTGAAGCGTGCGCCCATGGCGTTTGTAAATCGGACACTACATACCCCGAGAGATTGTCAGTGGAGGAGTTGTGGTCTTTCCATTCCCAAAGCCGAAAACACAACGTGAGCGGTGCCTACAATGGATAAAACAGTGTGGACGGCCCCAATCCCAGTTAAATATGTCGAACATTACGAAGCAAATACGTCTGCTGGCTGTGGTATCGATGGCTAAAGTTTTTTTTGTTTTGTTTTTCTGATCTGAAAAACTATCCTATCTGTAACTCAAAAAACATAATATTGTCTGAACCGCGAGTTTTATGATCCGTTGCCCCACTAATAAATGGTCTCAACCGCGATTTTTGTGATCTGTTGTCCCCCTAATAAATATTATGGTAAGTGCATTATGAAAGACAATCAATGAAAGTTATTTAGATGCAAATTAAGGCTATGTCTGGTTAAACAGTTATTGTGTGATTTCGTTTATTGTGCTTTGTCAACTTGAAGCATGAATTTGAGAAAGAAAATCATTTTTGGAAGAAAATGCACCACATACTTTTGTCAATGATATAACGTTAGGCCTAAGTTATAGCTAAAATATTGTAAAAGCTTTCAGTTCACCTGCCTAATTGTAGTTGAAAAGTCAAATTAAGCTTGATTAATGATATACTGTGACTGATCAAATAAACTACAGCATCGGGAATATAACTCCCATGTGTTTTGCAGCATTTAAAATTTTAGTCATACCCAGCCGGCATTTCAACGTTGATTCACCGTTGAAACAACGTCAGGTACCTTGGTTGAATCAACGGTGAATTACCTTTCGATTTTGCAAAACGGATCAACGTTGATATTGTGACGTCGTTTCACCGCGGAAGAAACAACGTTGATTCACCGTTGAAATCGCGACGTCGTTTCACTCTTACCTTTCGGGTTATGGTCTTCTTTCGACGTTGAATCAACGTTGAATTACCTTTCGATTTTGCAAATTGAATCAACGTTGATATCTTGACGTTGTTTCACCGTCTTACCTTTCATCATGGGATAATACAATTGTACAACCTAGTTTGCAGTTGGAACATGAGTCATCATGACAATGCTGACTGAATTAGTGATTAACTGTCCATACTGTACACTAAAAATTGTTAACTATCAAATGACTGGCAGCAATGGCTTAAACACATTAAATAATGAGTTAACACATGCTCAGGATTGTAAAACAAGTTTTATTCTGAAAAAACAAAAGTCTAAAAATACTTTCTAAAACAGATGAAAAACATCTCAAACTTTAAATTGCAGCGTTTTCGAAGTAATGTTAAAAACCTGTAGAAGTAAACATCTAAATAGAATATTTAAAGAATTATTTAAACAATTACATTTAATATTTAAAATGTACAGTGAAAAAAAAAAGTTTTAAAATTCTCAATAAAATGTGACAGCCTTGTGCAGTGCTCCAACAGAGTCCCAGCTCGAGGTCCATTCCGATGCCATCACTTCCTCTTCACTTCTTGCCCGCTGTCTGCTACTATCCTATAAATAAAAGCAAAAACACTGAAAACACTGAATACAAAATAATTCATGTACAAGATTTTCACTTTACAGTTTAATTTGTAGGGTAGAAAACAAAGTATACAACACTATCCATTCTAAAACACATATTTTATGTATTCAGATGTACTTTTACACAAGAAATTCTTCAAAGCCCCAAGGTGGAATTGTAAAAAATGTAATATTACTCCCATGTGTCAGTTACGGTTAGTATAATCATAAGGTCATGATTTCATCCTTAAAACAGATAAAGAAATCAACAAATTGTGGTGTTGAGCTGAGAGGGTTGAGGTCTGTTGTTCTTTATATCGTTCAATGCAGGTTTATATTGTTTCAACAATTATATATTTCTGATAATATTTGTGGAGAAACAATACACATTACACTGTTTTAATTCAGAATCCTAACCATACATTGTACCAATTAAAAGTAATTTATTAAATCAAGTAAAATAAAAAAAAATAACACAAAAGGCCAATGAATCCGTACCAGAAGTGACAGTGCAATGTAGCAGCTAAAGAATAATCCTCCACCAAATTGCCAGTAATCAGCTGGTCCTTGGCGAATCTGAAGGGGGGGAAGAAGAAATTATTCAATGAAAAGTCCTTAAAAAGCTTCTTTTTTT
This sequence comes from Squalius cephalus, assembly GCF_949319135.1. NCBI lineage: Eukaryota > Metazoa > Chordata > Actinopteri > Cypriniformes > Leuciscidae > Squalius > Squalius cephalus. Next base: position 27,938,316 of record NC_137131.1, on the reverse strand, counting down.
ACAATTCCTTTAAACAATCTTAAAAATTGATTTAAATTGTAAAAACGTTTGCCATTAAAACATTCACACATGAACTGAGTAATGTCATCTTTGAGACTGTTAGTATTAATTTACATGATTAAAACATACACTTAAAGCATGGAAATCCCATCAGAAATGTGTATCATAGCAAGGGAAGCACACACAAAAAAGCCAAATGGTACACCAAAATCAAACCATCAAATAATTTTACCTGCAGCTGCATTTATCCTATTATGACACGTCTGAGGGTCTTTCCCTTAATGGTTTCCAGTGATTAAAGAAAGGACTGATGAAGGTGACATGAATCCACTTTCAGTGCGTCACTTCAGCAGAAGAAAGACAAAAGGACAAAAAGTTACTCAGACTTTCTATCAGTAACGTTAACGTTAAATGTGTTACTTTAAAGGTGAAAATCATACTTAATACTATATATTAATCCCAGTGTAGGTTTTCGAACAGTGGGTAAAATTGACTTACTGTAGTTGGTGAATGGGTCTTTCTGTTGGGTGTTCTCCCCCGATAAAAATCTTATTCCAATGCTTGATCTAAAAAAAATGTAAACAAATATCTTTTCAATATCGTTATCAGTGTTTGAATAGGTTATCTAAACTTCTAACGAATAAATGACAGTTTTATCACTTTACTCATTCCCACGCTTTTTTACCTCTCATGCGTTTTTAAACTAACGTTAGCTGACAACATTAACGTTAGCAGCTAAACACACAAGTTAGCTAACGTTACCAACAACAAAACACAGCAATGTCAGATGGTACTAACTTACATTGAAATACGTGCTAATATCACTACGCTAATGGTGAATCAGTACAAAAACACACACAGAGATAACTTAATTTATTTATTTTATGAGGTTGCAGTAAAATGACCGTTACCCGTGTCCATAAACGTTAGCTGCTAGACTGTAAAAAGAAAAAGAAAATTCTTACCTGCATATCGCCAGTATTTTTAAATAAATACTGTTCGTTTTCTCACACAAACCGCTCGTTTCGTGTCTTAGGCCATCAATGTGTACTTACGATGCTGAATTGTTTAATTTGGACGATGGGGAATTGTTTTAATTTGGACTTTGTGCATGCTCTTTGAGACAGTGACCACAGACCTGCATTATATGACTGACAGACAAGAACGGTTTGACTTAAAAATATCAAAATTGAAACTACTGCGGAAAAAAAGACACCTACATCTTGGATGCCCTTGAGGTAAGCTAAAACATACCTAAATTTAATTTCAAAGTGAACTATCCCTTTAAAGCTGCTCGTGAACCGATCATCTCTTCCTTCTAGTTAATTTATAGCATCAAATAAACATGAATGAACATAATAGGGAATGATGTTTTTACGCGAAAAGATGTCGGTACACTTCGTTTTTCAAGTTTAAATCCTCCAATGTTAATCTACTAACTCTCCTGACTGCTTTGTCGGACAAAATGGCGGATTATGATTGGTCACATCGCCTGTCAATCATACTCCCTGTGAAGGGTTGATGACGCAAAAATAATAACGACTCCTAGAGCCCTGCACGGGCCTCAAATCTAGGCCCGAGCCCGGCCCTGGCCCGAGATGCTCAGGCCCTAGCCCGACCCGTGTCCGACAGCTCATCAGAATTATCAGCCCGAGTCCGACCCGAGCCCGTTTTTGTTTTTTTTTCACAGCGGCAGACTGCCATTAAACTATGTCCGTTTTGTTCGTTATGTTTCTTTTCTTTTCATTTCTTTATTAAGCTAATTTAGACAAATATTTGGAGCATTAAAAAAAAAAAAAAAGACGACCAAGCAAGCCGAGCCAACAGCGAGTAAAACATGTTTGATCAATTTAGCCTCTCAAATCAACGCTAATACTTTACTTAGCTACAATAAAATCCATAGATTTAAAACACTTAAAGCATATCACACAGACAGTTAGTTTAATGTTTATTTATTAAACCACAGTGAGTAATTTTTTTTTTAAATACTGAGGCAGGCTCAGGCTGCTCGCAACAGCGCTCGCAAACGAAATGAGCAATAGCCAATCTAAACAAATTAAATAAAATAAATAAAAAACAAACTTGCAGGTTATCTTACCTCAAAAATGCACCACAGAACATGGCCATTCTTTTTTCCAGTAGTTTCCAACAGTTAAACGAAAATAAAGTCCAATCAAACGAAAAACATGAGTAGTTTCCAACAGTTAAACGAAAATAAAGTCCAATCAAACGAAAAGTTAGAACAGTCTCTTACAGAGCATCGTGGAGAAAAAGAATAGAATCCACAGTGGAAGATTTTAACCCAGTCCTCTCTTCTATCACGCGCGATTTTTCTCTTAATATTCTCCATTATTTGCACATGAGGTGAATCGTTGGTTCCGCTGACGGGAAACCACCTGTGTGCGCGTGCGTGCGTGCGACTGTCATGTCAATCATATGTCAGTGTAATTATAAGATTATGAAAGTTATGAGATTATTAAATGTCTATCTATGTTTGTTTTTCTATCGTCGACGTCAACTTCTCAATTTTTTTTAATTAATGTCTAAAAATATAAAAAGGTGGATAACTCAAAAAAGGCCCGAGGCCCGGCCCGCATGTGAACTATGACGTGAAAATTGGCCCGAAGCCCGGCCCTAGGGGCGTAAAAAAGTCGGGGCCCGTCGGGCTCGGGCTGAAATGCAGGGCTTTAACGACTCCACTGAAATTATTTGAAACTAAAGTAACGAGCCAATTTTTTAGAATAAAAAAAGTAGAAAGTACCGATATTCATGTTAAAATGTAAGGAGTAAAAGTAAAAAGTCGGCACAAAAATAAATAGTAAAGTAAAGTAAAAATATCTGAAAAATCTACTTGAGTACAGTAACGAAGTATTTGTACTTCGTTACTTCCCATCTCTGCATATAGCCTTTAACATGCTCTCACATGTTTATTTTTTAATAAACCATATTCAACAACATATAAAAATGAAATAATCTTTATAGTAATTTGATAAAGCCGCAGCCATCATTACCAAGCGCGAACCATTGACAGTGAATGAAACGAAGCGAACTTAGCCTGCAGGCCATAGTGTGACATGCGTAAACCAATGGTGTAAACATAATCATAGATGACACGCCACAGGTTTTTATTTTTATTTAAAAGAAAGAATGTAGCTTATGTTTGTATGTAGGTCTAGGCAATTTATATTCACAATACTTAATAACTAATATTATTTTTATTGCATTTGTATTAGTTGTTTGAAGAGTTAAAAGAAAAATCGGTCGGTCTTAACGCAAGTTTACAACCGGCAAGTCAGTCGGACTAAAAGGGAAAAATAAATAAATAATTGGGTCGGTACTAAATTGACAGGGTCGGTCGGGTTACGGCTAGTGGTCGACCGATATGGGATTTTTAATGGCCGATGCCGATATTGAGAAAGCAATCTGGCCGATATGAGGCCGATACAATACATGTGAATACAGTAAATGAGAGACATAAAGAATATTGGTGAAACTAAATGAACATTTATTGTACATACTATTTATGCAAAATTCTTTTTGCAATAAAAAATATTTACTAAGAAATTAAAATGTAAACAAAAAGGTAAGGTAACACTTCAATAAATAAAGTTTTAGTGCAACTTCTTGTCTGCTTTAATATTTACAGTCATTTTTTCAGTCACATAAATAATTACTGCTGCTTACTGCAGGTTACAAATAACATTTATCATTAATGAACCAATCTAAACAATATTCATAAATTAATGACAAAATAGTATGTGAGATTACATACATTTTATGTACAACATAGTTAAATATAAATCTCACATAGTTTATTTACACTATTTACTTTAAAATAGTTTAAATAGTTCAACCTTTTTTTAAGGTTGTTTTACTTCAAGTATATTTAAATAATAATGATTTATGCGTTTAGTTTTGCTTGTTTGTTTCTTTAAAACGTTGCAAGCCGTCACATGTATTTGCATGACATACATGAACATATGAAAATGTATACTACACACGATATTATGCCAATCATGGATAAATAAATACAGTAGATAGTGAATAACATTTTCAAGGATTTATTTTCAAATGTAATATTATTACATAGAGTTCTCCTCTCACCCACCTCACGCGACCAACTGATATGTAATGCACGCGACCCAGCTTTTCCGTGCACGCGAGTCCGTTGGAAAACAGCGTCTAGTTTAAATGTAACCCGAGAACAACGCGCGTATCTGAGGAACAGCCAGTCACGGGATTTTTGACTGTTTGTGAGGTAAAACGTTTTCAGTTTTGTTTGAATTCGTTTATATCACATCTGTGACCCCCACTGGAGCTACCGCTGGGCTGCGGATCTGACATATCACGGTACTGTTTGAATAGACTCTGCTGCATGGGCGAGGCTAGCCCCTTTTTAGGGGTGCTTCAGCACCCCTAAAAAGGAGCTCAGCACCCCTAAAACTTGGAGTAAGAAATGTTGTTATTCTAAAAATATATACTGTATATATATATTTTTTTTGTCTTTGACAAGGTTAAATAATGTTCTTCATCTTCAGTCGGCAGCAGCGCCAAGCAGAGCGCAGGTCAGAAACAGAGGCGCGCGTGTGTGTGCGTGTTTGTTCATCTGAGCCTCATTGGTCTTTCACTTCTCGTCGGTGTCAGAATATTTGAGATGACCAATCAAATCAAAGTAGGCGGGCTTTATGTTCACAGAAGCTGCTGAGCGCGAATTTTACATGGAATTTTAGCAGCACGACTGACGCTTCAGTTTACGGTCAAGTGCGAGTTAAGAAGATGTAAGTAGCTAAACTAAACATTTTATATTTGACAGTTTTTTAGGTCATAAATGTTAAAAATGTTAAACATTAACAAAGCCGTTTTCATAGGCACAAGATTAATAATGCATGTGTACATGTTGAGAATTAATATAATACAATTTGTAGCCTTCAGTAAATTAAAAAAGTTCAGCTTTAGGAGGGGAAGAGACAGGGCAAGATCAGGAGACTGAGAGAAAAAGACAGAGTGATGGAGATGAGGAGAGAGCAGGTTTTAAATCTATTTCTTATCCTTTTTGGCCTTCAAACGTCTTGAAATGCACATATCAGAGAAATAAAAATGTTTAACCCCATAACAACCTCACATTTATGACCTCTTTGATTATAAAGCCCTGTCTACGGCCATGTATTAGGCCTAGATCAATAATGAATGTGTACATATTGTGAATGAATTTAATAAACTTAGTTACCTAGCTTTCCTGGTAGCTTTGTCTGAGAAAATGATTCATAAATCAACCTATCAGTTGACCTAATGTTTACTTTCTTCACTGACAGACAAAAATGAAAAGCCTATATCAGTCAAAGCTCAGCTTTAGGAGGGGAAAAGACTGAGCAAGATAAAAACAAAGAGAAAAAGAGTGTGATGCTGATGAAGTGTGGAAAATAAACAGCTGCCCGCACATGGTTTTAAAGCTATTGTTATCCAATTTTTTTGGCCTTCAAAACATCTTAAAATGCACATATGTAGATCAGAGAAATCAAAATTTTCTCGGGGGAGCATGCCCCCAAACCCCCCTAAATACCTCGCATTTGGTACCTCAGTGATTATAAAACCCTGCCATATGCATGTTACTGGATGATGAATGAAACTAGTTAATAATGCGCATTAGACCATAAACTAACTTTTTTTTTTTTTTTAAATCATACCCTCATTGGGGGCTGAGCCCCCCTAAAATGAAAATCCTAGAATCGCCCCTGCTCTGCTGCACGCCGGAGTGTTTTTGTGTGTAACACAATGTAGCGTCAGGTTAGAAAGCGAATGCGAATGGTCTACTGTGTCTGTCAGATGTCTGCTTCACTTCTGAGTGGCTTGTCTTACGGTGCTGGGCGGAGCAGAGCGAGTGTATTCAGTTCATTCACGCTTGCTCTGTTCGCGTCAGTGGAAAAAAGCGCTAATGCACAGTCACAAAATGTTTTGAAATATATCGGCCAAACGGAAAGATTTATCGGCCGATGCCGATATCTAAAAAATTCCAAATATCGGCCGATATATCGGTCGACCACTAGTTACGGCAAACAAATATTTTATTTTTTAAGGATGGCGTGAGATACAATTTGCAAGACAATGTATTTAATAAATAGTGCGTGTAATTTCTTCAGTACCATCAGCAGAACTGATAACGTCCAAGCTTATCGATACTGCGGTCATCCATAATTTGGCCCCAGGGCCCATTAATACTGGGTTTCAGTACCCATGCCTACATATGGGTGTGTGCATATGGATGAAAGCCTGTTGTGTACCGAACACAACAGGCTTTCATCCATATGCACACACCCCAAGAGACCGACTCTTGATTTGTGGTAGTAGCAGCTATTGTGAAACTCACCTTCTTCATCTACTGAGTGTGGATGGCATCAAGGTCTTGTCCTGAAGAATCACAGGGCCAAACGCTAGGGATTATATCTCATCTGATAACAAGAGCATAGCCATAAGTTTAAGAACTCTAATGATATCTTTAGCCCCTGATATTGCATTGGGGATATCAATTCAAATAAAACATTTTAAAGGCTAAGAGTATGAGCCATGAGTAAGCTGGCCAGATATCTGTGAAAAATAACTTGCATGCCTGAATCACATTTAGCATTTAAAAGTAAAAAAAAAATTCAGTATTTATCAGTAAAAAATACATACAAATAAATAAATACCCCTGAGTATGGTGTCTGTCTCACTGGCCAACATAACTCAAAACAGACCTAGAGAAATAAAATAAAATATACCAATGACCATGATATCCTGTTATCATAATAGTTAAATAAATTATTATAACTACAACCATTATACCATTATATTTGTCGCCTATTATTTAGCCTACAGGCTTCTCAAGGCTTCACAATCACACTGAAAAAACCTGGGGTTAATGATTTTAAAATGTGAGACTTCTTTCAAAAGCATAAATCTTACAGACCCCAAACTTTTGGACAGTAGTGCATTGTATGTTTGAGGTGGTTTTGCTTACTAGTCATATGGTTCATAGCCGTGGAGATTTTCTTGGACGGGGGTGCAGCAGGCCTTCAGCATTATGATCTACAGTAGGAACATAACATGCAATTTCACAGAGCCAACAATGTAACATAGATTTACAATAGGGTTTATTACAAGAAACCAAGCTAGAGCAAAGGTGAACTTCAGAAAAGAGAAAGAATAATATATATATATATATATATATATATATATATATATATATATATCTTAAGATAATATATGAATTAATATAATAATTAATTATACAGTACCAGTCAAAAGTTTGGAAACGTTACTATTTTTAATGCTTTTGAAAGAAGTCTCTTATGCTCATCAAGCCTGCAGTTAAAAAAAAAAAAAAAAAAAAAAAAAAAAAAACCTGTAATATTGTGAAATATTATTACAATTTAAAATAATGGTTCTCTTTTTTAATATACTTTAAAATGTAATTTATTTTTGTGATGCAAAGCTGAATTTTCTCCAAAGAGAAGCAAAGCTGAAAAGTACTCCAGTCTTTGGTGTCTTATGATCCTTCAGAAATCATTCTAATATGATAATTTGATACTCAGTTATTATCAATGATGGAAACAGTTGTGCTGTTTAATATATTTTTTTGGAATACTTTTTTCAGGATTCATTGAGTAAAACGTTAACAGCATTTATTCATAAAAACAGCATTTATTCAAAATAAAAACATTTCTAACAATATAAATCGTTACCATCACCTTTTATCAATTTAACGCATTCTTGTTGAATTAAAGTACTAATTTCTTTAAAAAAAAATAGTTATTGTTCCCAAACTTTTGAACGGTAGTGTATATTGTTACAAAAGATTTCTATTTTTTATTCCCGTTTAATACCTATGATCACGCGCGTGAACTCGGCAATCGACTACTTTGGACTTCAACCGAAAAACAGGATGTAAACAAAGGTATTTGCGCTGGCTTAAATAACATCATTTTTATACATTTCTTTCACATCTACTGCAGTCAGACTCACTCGTGTTCACTCAGAAGGAATCACTCACATTTTCTGTGCACTTGTAATGACACATCAAGGATGTTAAGAGGCTAAAAGCAGGTTTAGTACTTGCCCCATTGAAGTCAACAGGGTGCAAATTTTAAAAATAGAATAACTCGGTGTAGGCAACACCGATTTTTGTCGTTGTTCTCTGTATTGACAGCACTCCAAATGTACAAAAAAATGAGCTCAATGTTAAAATTGACCGGAGTTCTCCTTTAATGAATTGCAGTTTAACTCACTTCCGTGTTGGTTTCAAGAGAGAGACGGGGAGGTTGCTATGGAGCTAGAAGAGTCTCAATAAAGATAAATGCACAAACTGCATTCACATATGCACACACAGGATACACAAATGCACACACATGATTCATAAATACACACACAGGATACACAAATGCGCACAAAATTCACAAATGCACACACAGAATTTAAAAAGCACAGAAGATTCACAAATGCATACAAAATTCAGAAATGCACACAAAATTCATAAATACACACACAATTCAGAAATGAAAACAAAATTTACAAATGCACACAAGATTCACAAATGCTCAGGACAAGATTCAGAAATGTATTTCTGATGCACACACAAATATATCTTGATTTACAAACTGCTTGCGGTCTGTGAACTTCACTGCATTTGTGTGTGAATTTTGAGACTCCCCTGACTTGGCTCGACACACAAATGCCTTTTTTTAAACAGGGAATGACCTGTGACCAATCAGATACGTCCCTTGTTTTAGCCAATCACAAGAACGCACCCCACGTGGGAGATTGTTTACTTGTAAGCCAATCACATGAAGTGTGGGCGCGAGCGCTAGAGCGAGGTGGGTCGTGGGTGGAGTTCTGCCAGTTGGTTTAGACCGGCTTCTTAGGCGGTGGGCCAAGTCCGTCTATCTCGTTTAGTTTTTGATTTGACAGTTACTCAGCAGCTGCCCAGTTAACAATTTTTGGTTCCCAGAACGTTCCCAGAACGTTATTTTCAGGTTCCCAGAACGTTCTCAGAACAAACATTCTAACGTTCCCTGTTAGTTAGCTAGGAAAGTTTTCTTTACGTTAATAGAACGTTCCCTATAGGTTAGGGGAACGTTCCGGGAACGTTGCCGAAAGGTTCTCGGAACGTTCTCGGAACGTTCCCTATAGGTTAGGGGAACGTTCCGGGAACGTTGCCTAAAGGTTCTCGGAACGTTCCCGGAAGGTTCTCGGAACGTTATAAAAAATAAATTAAAAATCTTTAATATTTATATAATTTCTATATTATAATTTATAATATAAGTATAACATAAATTACCAATCTAAATTAGGTTGTAAAGTGAGTTGAAAATTTCAGGCCTAATTTCAACCGTGAATAAATGGTTATATTTAATATTCATAATAAAACAATTCATAAAAGATTTGCAGACCATTTATTGACACATCAGATACATCTTTCACATAAAAAACACGTTTCTGATCACATCTTAAGCCTGCATTTGATCAAGCATACCCTAAAAACAGTTATATTGTGAAATATTACTACAATAAAAATAACTTTGCATACATGTAAATATATAGTAATGTGTAATTTATTCATGTGATGCAAAGCTGAATTTTCAGCATCATTACTTCAGTCTTCAGTGTCACATGATCCTTCAGAAATCATTATAAAATGATGATTTGATTCTCAAAAAAAAAAACTGATTACTATCAGTTGTACGGCTTCATATTTTTGTGGAAACTACGATACAGTTTTCAGTATTCTTTCAATAGAACTTTCAAAAGAGCAGCATTTATTCGAAACATAATTTCTTTTTAACAACTTTAAAGTTTTTACTGTGACTTATTAAATTTTTCTTTTCTGTATATTTTTTTTTTCAAAACAATAAATCTTAAAAATATTGAAAATAAAACAGAACAATTGACCAATTATAACCAAATTAGAAAACAGTACCTAAAGAGATAGTTCACACAAAAATGTAAATTCTGTCAATAATTACTTACCATGTCGCTCCAAACCCTTTTGTGGAAAACACAAATGAAGATATTTTTAACAGATACCTTGTGTGCGCAAACAATTGCGTCTTTATTCACAAATGATGTATCTCCGACACATGTTGCACCATGAGATGGCCAACTCTCTTGCCAACACAACACTGATGAATCGTGGTGCTCCGTGAACCAGGGTTCCCGTTGTCCGGTAATTGCCGGACATTGGCCGAAAAAAAAAATGAAATGTCCGACAAAATTAAATCTCTCCGGTCAAATTGTCCGATTAAAATTGGCTATCCCGCCCCCCTAACACAATCTGAATTTGAGAATAAGCCTAAAATGTATAAAGCAAAAATACACCTACCTTTGACTATGTTCTAAAGGAACAGTTTGAAAGTTATTAAACATTATTACATGGCTTGGTTGAATTCCAATGTGGAATGCGGTCTGTTATTTCTTGATATCAGACCGCTGCGAAGCACTAGCGGCGCCAGGATTTTGATTGTAGGTGGGCCTCCAGAAAACTGGATGGGCCAGTTAAAATAAGTCAAAAAAAAAAAAGTAAATAAAAATGGGTTCCCCTTCGTTTCCGTTACAGCGCTTTTCTGGGAACCGAGGACAGCGACTCAGAATTTAATGCGTAATTAGTATAGGTTAAAAAAAACTTAAACAGGAGTTTTGTTTTTTAGTTGCTTTTTTAATACAATTACAATTTCATTTAATTTATTGTTTAATAAAATTATAGGCCTATTATTTTTTAGTTTATTAACAGCAACAACAGCTGTAAAGAGTAAGTTGACGATCGCCATCTCCATAGTGAACGCGCTAGAGAGAAATGCACATCATGGATTACATAATCAGACTGTAGCCTATTTCTTTTCGTTTTAAATTGTTAAAAAGACATTTCAAGCTTTCTTAAGATATATTTCATGTCTGTGAGGGTGAGGCCTACGCTGAGTTTCGTTAAATTAGGATGAGATGCGCTCCAGCAATGCAAGTGACCGCGCGGGCGCCGTCATCATTAGGCCTATCGTCTGCTATATTTGCTAAAATCCAGGCAATTGGTTGATAAAAAAAATATTAAAATTAAGATACAATTTATACAAAACGAAATTCACTTAAAAAAGGCTTTCTACAAAACAAAAAACTTAATTAAGTGGTCAAAATCATCTGACCCGCTCCATGTCTCTCGATATTGCGCATCCTTACATCTTATAAGATGTAAGAGAGTATACTCGTGCGGTTCACTTTTCATAATCAACATAAATTAAAAAATAACATTATAATATTTTAACAAATATTAAACTTAATGTTGCTGCACATTCATTTTATTCTGAATTTTGCACACATAAGTTGAAAGGCATTTGTTTGCATGCATAGCAAAACATATCTGCAACATTTATCAAATTCACTGATAATTATGCGTGCATTTATTAATTATTATCTTAATGAATAATGAAACAAGGACGAAGCATATAAACTGCGTTGTTTGTTTAGAATGGATCGCAAATAGATCCGAATGAAGAAACGTACATAACCATAGTAGAAAATGTGTCTCGAGTGTTCCTGCAGAGAGGGGGTTCTCGCTGCAGAATCGGATCAAGACAAGCAGCGATGTCGCCTTGCGGAGAACAAGGTTACGCGGCTTATGCGCATTGCAAGTTGTGGAGAGACACTGGAAGTTCGCTTGAGTAAAAACAATAGGCTTCAGATATTTTATGTTGGGAAGGGGGATTGGTTTGTTAAAATATGAATGTGAAACCATAGTAAAAACAATTGACGTTGATTGACGCCAATCGGTGGTTCATGTTTTTTGAAAGTTAGGCTAATAAACATGTTGCATTCTATACAGCCTTATGTCATTTTTTAAGTTACATAGCCTGCCTCCAGTTTTCCTCAACTTGACTAATTTAAGAGGCGATAGGCCTATTTGAACGGCATATCATCAAAATGTCCGGAAAACGAAACCTTTGTGACCGGCACCATTTTTTTTCTAGCGGAAACTCTGCCGTGAACACGTGTCAGAGATGTATATTTTGTGAATAAAGATGCAATGGTTTTTTTTTGCACACACAAAGTATTCACTTCATAAAGTTGAGGTTAAACCACTAGTCATATTGATTATTGTTACAATGTCTTTTACCTTGAAAGTTGTAGTTGCATAAACTGTGAAATGGAGGGACAGAAAGCTCTCAGATTTCATTAAAAAGATCTACATTTGTGTTTCAAAGATGAACGAAAGTCTTACAGGTTTGCAACGACATGAAGGTGAGTGATGAAAATGTTTGGTAATGTTTGACGCATAAGGTAAATCAGTTCCTCAGGGGCACCAGTAGATCTCTTCCTGATCTCTGATCTGCTCCTTCCACCGTCCCAATCCTGGATTTATTGAGCCACGACAGAAGTTTCCACTTTGAATGCTTTAGCCTGGATGTTTTTTCTCCAGCATCTAAAGTGAGAAAGAAAACAATAACCAAAATGTAAATGTAAAAAAACAATGGTTGTCCAAAATGTGAAGTATTTGGAGTTTTCTTGAGTTTTCCCTCTACATATTTGTGCAAGATTTCAGTCATAGATAAATTGTGAATGTTTGCTTGATTAGACATTACCTGTCTAGCAACGTATGTTTATGCTGAAATATAATATTGGTTTGTGTTTTAAAATCAGCTATCACGTCATTTTGTAGCGAACTGTCTCGTGTGATAAAGTTTTGAGCTTCAGAACTTCCGATAACATAGTGAGTTTTTAGGGAGCGAATGTTTCAGTGCACTGTAAGGATTTTGTGATAAAGACAGCCCTTAACCACTGACTACTGAGCTAGAGACCTGAGTGATATGCACCCAGAGTTTAGCACCTTGATTAGCTTGTTCAGGTGTGCTACACTAGGTTGGAGTAAACCTCTGCATGTAAGTGGACCTTGAGAGACAATGTTGATATCTCCTGCAATATGTTCTGAACTTACATCACTGGTGTCCAGACCAAAGTTCTGCAGAGTTTCTGGTGATCCTGGATCAGCTGCTCAGGTCTGCTTAATAGGGTTTGGAGCTTAACTCTGTGAACAGGACTAACGTTAGATGGCAAACAATACTGTAAAGGGGAGAAGACAAACAATATTATTATGTTATAAATAATTTGTTCTGTATTCATCTGCTTACCTGTACAAAGTATGCATCATGAATAAGCGGTATATATTGAATTTGATCTTTTAATAACACTGTTTTACTACATTAATACTACAAACCTGATAAAATGACTGGGCAGTGGAGAAAAGCCTTATTTTGCCCTCCAGGTGGGCGTAATGGTGTGACGTCACGTGATAACTGAATTAACCATACAGTGCACACTTTTTTGGTTAACGTTAAATAAATTAGCTTATTTCCATTCATCCATTGACCAGTTGTCAGCAAAACCTTTACAAAACTACAAAATCTCTCATCTACACATAAGATGTGATTAAAAGCCCAAAATTGCAGCTCAAGTCTATAGTTTACCTAAATTAACCTTACCTTTAGTTAACAGTTAGCCTAACAGTTGAGATGCTAACGGACTTTTGCGAAGACACTAAACCATTTCTATAAACTAAATATTCAACCGAAGCAAGTCATTTACATCAAAGAAAGTCTCAGAAACATTTGTATGTACTATTTGTGTAATTTTATGGACTAAACTTACCTTAAAGTAGTTAAAACAACAGTGCGAGACGGAGTTTCGCTGATTGTCAGTTGAGCTGCTGCCTCGTTTCCATGGTAACGCCCTCCGCTCCAGTTCAAATGCGGCTTGAATGTTCAGCGCGCGCGCCCATTAAAACACAGTAGAAGTCACGCAGCATTTACATTAATTTTGAATTGATGGAGTTAATAATTTGATAATCAGCTAAAATATCCTGAAACTTGATACGTTATTAAGTGGATAGGTCTGTGGCCATCGCAAACTGTAAATGGAATACAAAATGTATTTCAATATATTTAACAGTGCTTCACATATACAGTATGTGAATATATTAATATGCAGTTATTAATAGGCTATTTAAGTGCTGTTGTTTCGGTGTTAAACTACTGTGATGTTTAATGTTTTTATGGATGTATTATAGGCATATTTAATGTAGTAATTGTCAACAAAATGTTTAGAAATAGGTGTAATAATATTCAAGTGTTTTCTACGAGATATAAACCACTAGGGAGCGCTTTTTGCTGGATTTATGCCATATCATGTAGGTATTGCAAACGTATGATATTAAAATAATAACCTGCAGAGAACGTTCCGGGAAGGTTCTCTTTAGGTTATAAAATAACAACCTGCAGGGAACGTTCCCAGAACGTTCTCTTTAGGTTGTAAAAATAAAACCTAAAAATAACCTGCAGGGAACGTTCTGGGAAGGCTCTCTTTAGGTTATTAAATAACAACCTGCAGGGAACGTTCCCAGAACGTTCTCTTTAGGTTGTAAAAATAAAACCTAAAAATAACCTGCAGGGAACGTTCTGGGAAGGTTCTCTTTAGGTTATAAAATAACAACCTGCAGGGAACGTTCCCAGAACGTTCTCTTTAGGTTGTAAAAATAAAACCTAAAAATAACCTGCAGGGAACGTTCTGGGAAGGTTCTCTTTAGGTTATAAAATAACAACCTGCAGGGAACGTTCCCAGAACGTTCTCTTTAGGTTGTAAAAATAAAACCTAAAAATAACCTGCAGGGAACGTTCTGGGAAGGTTCTCTTTAGGTTATTAAATAACAACCTGCAGGGAACGTTCCCAGAACGTTCTCTTTAGGTTGTAAAAATAAAACCTAAAAATAACCTGCAGGGAACGTTCTGGGAAGGTTCTCTTTAGGTTATAAAATAACAACCTGCAGGGAACGTTCCCAGAACGTTCTCTTTAGGTTATAAAAATAAAACCTACAGAGAACGTTCCTAGAACGTTCTTATTTGGTTCCCAAAAAAATAACCAAATGGGAACCATATGGGAACGTTAGGGGAACGTTCTGTGTTTACTGGGTGTGTGGCTCATTTTTGTCTGTATGAATAATTCACAAAAAGATTAATGATTGTTTCCAACGCCAATTGTTGCACATTAAAGTATAAAAATAGATTTCATTTCGCTAGCTGATCACAAACGTTGGCCGGAGTGAGATCCAATCAACGCTTGTGTTGTTACCTTGTTGAATAGATTTGGCCAATCACGTTATTCGTTGAACCGACGTCGCGTCAGTTTTGAGTCTAGTACAGTCTACAACCCAACGTGAAGAGACCAGTGTGTCTCGGCAAGACAACGTCAAGGTAAGATTTGTTTTACAATGATTATACACCCCTATATCTTAATGCTTTTCATATAAGTTGTATTTAAGACTGCAAGCTATAGTTCGCCGTGAATATATGCGTTGTCGCAAAAAACGAAAAAGAAAATATTGTACCCGACCCGCTTCCTGACCCGCATTTTTTTTAAAGTAGCTATAATGCTCATCGTAGCTATTAATATAACTTAATATTCTAATTTTGTCAAGAATTATAAAAAATCGTCAATATAAGCTCATAATTTGAACTAAAATAGTCTAAATGTTTAGTTTTAAAAACAATTTTAAAAAGCTGGCTATGTCTATTTTGATGTTTATGCGCAAGTTCAGCAGACAGTGAGGTTCGGGTTTGTTCCGATCAGAGCTCGTGAGCGGAGAGGGCATTTCTGAATATTCCGCTCCGCTCATGGTCGCTCGCCCAACCCAGATGGCCTGCTGTTTCGAAAATATGTGGAATAAGGCTGCCTCCGACTATTTTTTTTTTTCTTGTCGACTAGTTGTTCATTTAAGCCATTCGTGGACAAATCGTCCCTTTATATTAAATTAATTACTTAAAGGCTAGCCTACAGGAATACGCGTAATGACCGCACGCTTAAAGCTTGCCACAAAGAACCGGTTGAAGTAATGATTATGAATGTGTCTAAATTAGCAAGGAGACATTTAATTGTTTAGTAATAAACTGGTGTTTTCTGTGTCGCTGCAAAGATGAAGTTGACAATGCGGAGATTGCGGACTCGCCATGAACGCCAGAGAGAAATGTACATTTCATATGGATTAGCCTACATAATCAGAGAGTATAGCCTATTTATTTTGGTTTGAATATTTTCGTTTAAAAGTAGACATTTCAAGCTTTCTGTAATATAAAGCCTATATTTATCAAATCTGTGAGGCACAAGTTGAGTTTCGGCGCCCTCCAGTTCACATGCAGTGATCGCGTACCGGCGCCTTATTTTGTCTGCTATATATTTGCTTCTTATTTAATAAATACGGGCAATTGATTGATAAAACATTGATCAAAATTAAGATACAATTTATACAAAACGAAAATCTTTTAAAAAGAGTTTTCTATAAAACAAAACTTAATGAAGTCGTCAAAATCATGTTTTACCAAAAACAGCGCCGTTGCTAGGAGGGCGCCAGCGCGTCTGCCTCTCAGCGCCTCTGCCTCGCGAGTGGATGATAGCCCTGAAGACGCCTAGCAATGATATACCTTTAGTGGTAGTATACCTTTAGTTAAGTTATCGCAGCGCGCTAAGAGACAATGTTATCGGAAAATGCAGCCCAGGTATATTCATAATGGAGATTCCAAAGCTCTCTTCTTTGGTCAGAACCATGGAGAGCGATCGCGGATTTACTTTTACAATGCAACACAATATTTAAAGAGCATCAAGCTATTACAATCTATATTATGTATACGCACAGATAATATAACAGTAGGCTATATTAGTAAATATTTTTTTATTAGGTTAAGCAGTGATTGGATAACGTTTTTTTATTTTATTTTTATTTAACGTTTTTAATTTAAGGCCCACCCACAATTGGTCTGGCTTATCCAAAACTGGAATCCTGGCGCCGTGCCTGGTTGGTCGTGCCAGTTTTGTGGTTATCAAATGTGTAAATAGCATCGCAAGAAGTAGCCTACACATGACAAAGCCAGCACTTTGGTCATCATCTTTCATTATTTCGGCAAATGTCTCCCACACTTTGCTCTTTCTATTTGTGTATTTGCGGAGCTTCCACTCCCCAGTCTTCACCTTTTCTCTTGCCGCCTCCATCTACCTGCAGACTGAGCTCGTGCGTCATCTTCGCGCCAGTTATTCAGCCAATAAAGTGTAAATTAAATTTAAAACGTATTCATAGAAAATTGTGTCTAGAACTATATCAATTACAAAGGTTTAATTGGCATCTTTATTTCAAACGATCCGACCGACCGCGACCCGAATATCATTAAAAATATTTTTGGATGACTCGTAACCGCAGGCACCCGCTCATTTCGGATCAACCCGCGCATCACTGGTTGTTGTTGATGAGAACAGTAACGTTAGCCACGAAAGAATGTTGGTAAGTGGAGCAGTAAAGCTAGGTCTAACGGTATGCTGCTTAGGCTAATCCAAAATAATCATTCGGTACATACACAATAAACTAAGCAAAGAGTATTCAAATACGGGATTATTACGGGAAAAATTTTAAACGGGAAGACAGCAGGAAATAAGTCTGACTAAGGGGGAATCACGGGGTAAACGGGAGGGTATGTCGAGGTTGGTTACAGCAAGCTACCTAGGCTACAAGTAAGCTAGACTAATTATCAGCTAAAAAGAGTGCAAACCAAAATAAAGAATGATTTCAAATCAACTTTATAGTGGTAGTCATGGAGTTATTTAAGCCAATTATGGTTGATTGTCACAGTTTATACAATGACACAATTCTGTGCATGGTACATCTGTCAGTGGTTGGGCTTCACCTACACAACAGAACAGGTATAAGATGGAATATGGTGGAAAAATATTTTAGTTAAAGATGGCTGTTTTTGAGCTATTTAACAAAATTATTTGTGGTCAGAACTGCAGTAGTCTTAATACAAATGTCAAGATGAAAAATGTGATTGAATATTATCTAGTAATGTGCGCTTTCTGTGTTTATTTATCTGAATATAATTCAGTTGTTTATCTAACACGGACAGGACAACATCATATCTCTCCACACCCAAATGACTACAGAGGTGATCGTTGACAATCATCACATCAACAGCACCATGATGGAGCAGGTCAAGATCACAGAGTTGCTTAGTATCCACATCACAGATGACCCATCTTGATCTATCGACACCACCAACAGAACCTGGCCAAGAAAGTCCAAAAACCTCTGCACTTCCTCCCACAGTTGAGGAAGGCTCATCTCCCAAAAATCCATCCTCTTAACTTTCTATAGGGGAATCATAGAGAGCCTCTTCCTTCCACCCCCACCCTCCAGTAACCTAAGGGCAGCTGATTGACTCTTGCACAAATACACTGGTAGTTTACACTATGATGCTGCTACATTGTTTTATTTTTAAATTTGCTATGAACATTTGACCCCACTTACACTGCCTTTGCTACTTGTCATGTCATCCACTTACACAATAATACTATATTAATTAGGGATAAGGCACGATTTTCAAATATTCGATTAGCTGATTTTATTATAGAATAGGATGTGCGGGATGATTGTCTTTAAAAAATCCCCATGTTTTAGTTGTGGTTATAAGTTGCAATCCTAAATTCACATAAAATTTTTATACATTTAATAAATATATTCTTAATATTTGTTGTTTTTGTTTGTGTTTAAGCGTATATATATCAATATTAATTTTGAGACTTGAAATGTAAACTCTCAAGGGTTGGATTTCTAAATATATGTTGGTTATGTGTCTATTCAGAATGACTTCTGAGCAACAACCTTTTTTTTTTTTTTTGGGTATGTCATATGCATCACTTGCATATCATTATTCATTCACGTGAAAACATGTTTAACAGTACCAGACATTAGGAAAATATGACATACGGATGTGCCGTTACAGTCAAGTCAAGTTTATTTATATAGCGCTTTTCACAATAGAGATTGTATCAAAGCAGCTTCACAGTATTAAATTAAAATAATACATCAATGTTTGTTTCTAGTGGAAAACGTCCACGTTTGGTAATGCTGATCAATAGTATTGTTGATTGATTAATTAAATTAAATATCCCCAACTGAGCAAGCCATAGGCAATAGTCCATTGCATTAATAAAAATAATTTGTGTGTAGGCTACATTGAACAGACTTTGCCCAACTTGTCTGGGAAAGGAGTTACAGGGCTTTTTACATTTGAGGCTAAACGGATAAAACACCTAATTTTTACCTCAGTATTACTGAACTACATTACTAAAATTACATTTTTTAAGATTAAAGCAAAATTAAAATTTCAAGAACGCAGCTTCCTGGTCACTGACAAAGATTACTTTGCCTCCGCCGTAGAATCTGTGTTCATTATTTATTGGTTGTCAAGGAAACGGGAGGTTTTCTAACGTTATGATTAGTACTCCTGCTTACTTGCCGGTTTAAAAAAGTAAGAGTTTGTAAGGACATTTTGCGTCAAATGTGCAAACAACAAAGTTGGAAACAATGTCTGCAGTACTTATACGATTTTATTACATGGCCTCAGCAAAAAAAAAAAAAAAACGTACACAGCTGAGAGGTAAGTATTAAATTCGTAATTTCGAGGTCCGGCCCACCGCCTCAACCATAGACTGTAAAAAATGGTCTCAACCAACTGGCAGAACTCCACCCACCTCGCTCTAGCGCTCCCGCCCACACTTCATGTGATTGGCTTACAAGTAAACAATCCCCCACGTGGGGTGCGTTCTTGTGATTGGCTAAAACAAGGGAGGTATCTGATTGGTCACAGGTCATTCCCTGTTTAAAAAAAGGCATTTGTGTGTCGAGCCAAGTCAGGGGAGTCTCAAAATTCACACACAAATGCAGTGAAGTTCACAGACCGCAAGCAGTTTGTAAATCAAGATATATTTGTGTGTGCATCAGAAATACATTTCTGAATCTTGTCCTGAGCATTTGTGAATCTTGTGTGCATTTGTAAATTTTGTTTTCATTTCTGAATTGTGTGTGTATTTATGAATTTTGTGTGCATTTCTGAATTTTGTATGCATTTGTGAATCTTCTGTGCTTTTTAAATTCTGTGTGTGCATTTGTGAATTTTGTGCGCATTTGTGTATCCTGTGTGTGTATTTATGAATCATGTGTGTGCATTTGTGTATCCTGTGTGTGCATATGTGAATGCAGTTTGTGCATTTATCTTTATTGAGACTCTTCTAGCTCCATAGGTTGCCGCTTGGTAAATAATAAATGCGTCTTCCAGCTCAGCTGTCGGAGTCGCGCGTTCATGTGTTTTGGGGGCGTGGCTTTGGAAGGACCCCAGAAGGGAGAGGGTGGACTGAATGGAAATAATGAGCTGTCTTTAAAACAGTCGTTAGAGGTCTACATACACTCGATTTTTATACTTTCTTTTTCAGAATACTTACATTTTAATTATGTATTGATACATAAAGTTTAAACAAATTTGAAAAATAAGTTTTTTAGACCATTCTTACCTACCCCAGCTTTAAATCCTCCAATGTTAATCTACTAACTCTCTTGACTGCTTTGTTGGACAAAATGGCGGATTATGATTAGTCAGATCGCCTGTCAATCAAACTCCCTGCGAAGGGTCAATTGAGAATGCCCGTGCGCACAATCCTGATCTAATCGACAACTTTGCAGTTGCACATAGGAAAGCCCGGAAAATCCCGCTATAATGTAAGAGAGCATCTTTTTTATGTATTTGGACCTAGGCCTAACAATGTGTTATGGTGC
Source organism: Squalius cephalus (assembly GCF_949319135.1). Classification (NCBI taxonomy): domain Eukaryota; kingdom Metazoa; phylum Chordata; class Actinopteri; order Cypriniformes; family Leuciscidae; genus Squalius; species Squalius cephalus. The sequence continues at coordinate 27,917,660 of NC_137131.1, read as the reverse complement.
GCTGTCGTGTGTTTTTTTTTTGTTTTTTTTTTTGGTGAGCGTAGGCTACTCCTGATTTTGTTAGTCATCTCATCTCTTAATATGCTGTGTATGATCATATCCTGCCCTATTCATGGTAGCCTACTCGCGGACATTGCGTCATCAATGTCATCAATTGCGTCATCAAGGGGCCCCCCTTGATAAGTTGGCTCGTTACGCCACTGAATATAATTGTCTAAACTCCTTATCAAAATGACATATTTACAACAAATTTGACACATATATATGGGCACACTTTGAGTACTACTAATAAAAGTGGTGGAGATCAGGCAAGACTGTAAGACTCAGGCAAAAAGGTGCTATAACTGTAAAAACGTTTTAAAACCATATATTTCCTATGGTAAACTGCCTGTATTGGCTGTAAATTGACTTTTTCATCTATGATGGCAGTTGTTAAATGCTTGCTAAATAAAACTTAATGTCTTTTGATGCTTGTGTGCTTAAAGGCCTTAACTGATTGAACCCCGATAAATGCTGCTTGCAGCTTTAATTTATTTTTGAATTTGTTGCAATTTGAAACACTTTGTTTGGCAGTTTTAGATTGTTACCTCATGCTGAGGACAGGTTAAGTATAGAGCATGCATTTAAAATAATACTAACAAAATTATTTAAAAATAAAAGCAATAAATGTCCTGAGTATCCAGATTTTCTTTAGATGCAACATTTTAAGCATTTTTATTTTAATGAATTTCTTTATTTTTAACATAAAGAGGACTTTTGTGTGTAGGACATGTTTTGTCTCTTATCTCAAGAATCAGTGTGCTATCTTTAGAAAGGTGGAGAAAGACCATAATTTTACGGTAGACCCAAAGCTGTGGACTGTGCATTACCCTTAAAAGGATAGTTCACCCAAAAATTAATATTCTGTCATACTTTACTTAGCATCATGCTGTTCCAAAGCTAGATTTGAGATGAGATTTGTTTTAGCATGAGGCATACACAAGCTTCAGAGTTTACCATATGCTCTCGATGTGTTTATAATTATTTTAAATGTAAATATTTTAATTGTAATTAGAAATGAAAATTCCACTACGTAAATTCATGAATTAAAAATACTCCGCGATTTACACAACTGTAAATGATATAATTTTCCTTTATTAATGTAGCATAAGAATTGAAATAGCAACAGTGTGAAAAAAATCCAGTCACAGATCAGTACACTTCAATGTAAATGGTGGAAATCAATGCAATAGAACTACCAATACATTGATTTTGATTCTCGCTACTATGATTTTAAAGAGGGTATGTATGTCTGACCCTCAAATATTTAATTATTCAGTAAATAGCATTCAAACTCAAGTTATTCACAGTATTCATAGTACAAACATTCACTTTTAGCATTTCATTTGAAGTTTATGACCCAGAAGATTTTGGATTTTATGCAAATATAGTTTGATGATTTGATTTTGAAGGATCAGGGGTATGTTTATTGTAACATCACATCCTCTAGAGAGACAAATTAAGCAAATATTACATACAACAAATAATCTATACAATTACAAAAAGTAATGAATGTGGATTTACTTGAAATTATTATTTATTTTAAGTGCATAGAGACAGCAATCATGACCTACTTCTCTAAATAATTAGAATGCATAACAGAACCATACCCATTTAAAATTAATCAAAAACAAAAAATAATCTCATCTCTCACAGCAGAATCCTTACATGTGATGAATAGAAGGTCCTTTTCTACAGTAGATGACAAGGAAATCTACAGCTGGTGGAGCAAACGATATTAGCTGTCTTGGACAGACTCTTCTGTTCTCCCATAAATGCACTGCTTACAATTTGGACTGTAGGGGCTTCAAGTACTTGTGGTATGACTCGTGCACCTTAAGAAAAAAATAATAATATGAGGTTCTTGTAATATCATTTTACAAAATAAAAGTTTTTAACTTGCACAACACAATTTGCCATTGCATTCTTCACCAGACATGAATACGATACATTCACATTTCTAAAATAAGACAAAATTTTCACAGACATCCAATGCACTGTTTACTCACCTCAGTATGGTTCAGAGGCGATCTCTTGGCCCACTCAAACATGTGCTCATAGACATTGCCATCGTATCGCCCCAGAACAGAACCAAGCATCTCATCGCGGTAGTCAAAGGCATCAACCAGAGCCACTGCATTGGGCCTTACCTCAGAGAGGAGATCCTTCAGCCTCTGTGAGATCTGAGTCAGCTGAGGAACACTTAGCAGACCAGCCTGACAGAGAAGAAAAATATGATCAGGAACAGCTGTTACACCTAAAAGAGATATGCTAAACTGCTGGTCTAGGAGCAGCTGTCTCCATGTCCAATGACATACTGCAAATCTGTGGGACACCCCTGTGAACCACAAGACAGGGCCCAACCCTGTCAGCATTGTAAACAGCATTGTATTAGACAATTAGACAAAAATGTATTTATATCTTAGAGTCATCAAAAGTTTGTGTCTGTTTTACCAGAATAGAAAGACTGTAAATGTGTTTATCTGCTTCAAATGAATGTTGTCAACTTTTTGGAGTACACTAGAATATACACACATTGCTCAAAGTTAGAACAGTCGGAATTCATGCAAACATAAAAGCTCTAAAGTCATTGCCCTAGTTTTAGACAAATCAATTTCAAAAGCTCATCAGAGATACAGTATGTTTGTCACAATACTATAATAATATGTCACAATAATAACAACAATAATAGTTCAAGCTTAATTAACACATATTTAACAACAAAAAAAGAAGAGTACAATACCAGGGGCCTATACCATGTAGCCGGTTTAGTGTAAACTTCAAAATCTGTGAAAGTGGTGACGGATTGCACATGCATATTACGTGTTTAGTCTATAGGTATGCACGTTTGAATATATATGTGCGTAGTCTTTCTTTAGAAAGTGACATCACCAAATTACTTGTCTGGCCTGCATAATACAGATTTTTTTGTCGTTTCCACGGATCCATACGAACTGGAATCTGCTCGACTCTGCTGATCGATTGCTCCTGTCTGCCTCGCTGCCTGCTGTGAGTTTGTTTGCTTCGGTGCTGTAAGCTCCGTCTTAGCCTCGTATTTCTTTGATTTGAACCATCATTTACTACAATTTGTAGTTGTTTATACTAAATACAGCTTACCCAACATCTCAGATTAACCTGACATCGCTAGCTTCCGTTACTACTAGCACAACACGCTAGTAATTCGCTACTGCTAGCCTGTTAACGCGCCACCCGTGCGCTCAGCTATTTTTTTATTTTTCTCTCGCGTGCCCGCGCCTTTGAGTTCATTAAAAGCTGCTCAGGTGAGTAAGAATCAGTCAACAAACACAGTGAGTAATGTCTTGTCCTGTTATTGTCACCTGCACTTCATGTCACATGTTTAGCATAGCCTTCTCTGTTGGCAATATAGGATTTATATGTGATAAATGCAAGGAGTCAGTTAGGCTGACAGAGAAGATTTCAGAACTAGAGACACGCATCCAAACTTTAATTGAGGATAGTAAGAGTGCTAGAGCTTTAGATACTATTTTGGATGCGCCTAGCGTGAACTCTTTACATGGTGCGGTTCCAGCTGAAGTAGTGCCTGAGCAGCCGGGCAAATGGGTGACAGTGAGGGATCGCTCTAGTCGCGGATCAAAAAACCACTCTTCTGTTCCGATTACCATAACAAATCGATTTGCCCCACTCAGTGAAACACCCACTGAGAATTCTGTTGATTGTGCCCTAGTATTGGTGATTCGATCACACGGAATGTGAAAATAGAGACACCAGCGACCATAGTCACATGTTTGCCGGGAGCCAGAGCACCTGACATCAAAGCAAATTTAAAAGTGCTGGCTAATGCTAATCGTAAATTCTCTAAGATCATTATTCATGTCGGCACTAATGATGTTCGACTCCGCCAGTCGGAGATCACCAAAATTAATATTAAAGAGGTGTGTGAACTCGCAAGTACGATGTCAAGCACTGTAATTTGCTCTGGCCCCCTTCCTGTTCACAGGAGTGATGAGATAGTTAGTAGATTGTGTTCACTGAATCGCTGGCTGTCTAAGTGGTGTCCGCTTAATAATATAGAATTCATAGACAATTGGAAAAGTTTTTGGGGCAAACCTGACCTGTTGAAAAGAGATGGTATTCATCCCTCCTGGGATGGTGCTGCTCTTCTCTCTAGTAATATGGCTCATAGTCTTAGAGCTCAAACATGACAAATTGGGCACCAGGTCAGGAAGCAGACAGACTGGCTAAACCGACCGTCTGCTAGCGGCCTCGCGTCACCCAGGTCAGATAAATCCCATCACATAGAGCCTCTTTCACCTAGCTATCATCATATAGAGACTGTCTGTTCCTCGAATTTGGAAATCCAAAAAAACGTTTAAACCCATCTAAGGTTAAAAATTTAATTAATGTTCAACAAATAAAAAACAGCTATAATACAGATGAGCAAATGCTAAAGCTTGGGTTGCTGAATATTCAATCGCTTACTTCAAAAGCACTCATTGTTAATGATATGATTTCAGATAATAACCTAGATGTGCTGTGTTTGACAGAAACCTGGCTAAAACCAAACGATTACATTACTCTAAATGAGTCCACCCCGCAAGATTACTCTTATAAACATGAGCCTCGTCTGAAATGCAAAGGGGGTGGTGTTGCTGTAATTTATAGTAATATTTTCAAAACCACTAAGAAATCAAGTTTTAAATATAATTCTTTTGAAGTGTTAGTGCTTAATGTAAAAATATATAGTATAAATGATAAATCACGTTTGAGATTTGTGCTGGCTACTGTATACAGGCCACCAGGGCACCATACAGACTTTATCAAAGAATTTGCGGACTTTCTATCAGAGTTAGTATTGGCTGCAGATAAAGTACTAATTGTTGGTGATTTTAATATACACATCGATAATGAAAAAGATGCATTGGGTTTGGCATTTAAAGACATTGTAAACTCAATTGGAGTTAGACAACACGTGTCAGGACCTACTCATCGTCGTAATCATACTCTAGATCTAATATCACATGGAATAGATGTTGATGCCGTTGAAATTCTGCAGCAGAGCGATGACATCTCAGATCATTATCTAGTCTCGTGTAAATTACATTTAGCCAAGGCTGCAAAGCTGACTCCGTGTTACAAATATGTTAGACCTATCACTTCTGCCACTAAAGATTGCTTTATTAATAATCTTCCTGATCAGTTTCATCATCTCAGCATCCCAGATAGCTTAGAAGAACTTGATATTGCAACAGAAACTTTTAACTCTCTCTTTTCCAGCACTTTAGACACAGTTGCTCCTTTGCGCTTAAAGAAGATTAAAGAAAATAATCCAACGCCGTGGTACAACGAGCACACTCGGGCCCTTAAGAGAGCAGCCAGAAAAATGGAACGCAACTGGAAGAAAACAAAACTAGAGGTATTTCGCATTTCATGGAAAGAGAGCTCGATTGCATACAGAGAGGCTTTAAAAGCTGCTAGATCTGCTTATTTTTCAACCATATTAGAAGAAAATAAACATAATCCTAGGTTTTTATTTGAAACATTGGCTAAACTAACGAAAAAGAAAGCTTCAAACACAGATGTTTCCAAGCAGCACAGCAGTAATGATTTTATGAACTTCTTCACTTATAAGATTGATAATATCAGGGACAAAATTATAACTATGCAACCGTCTACTACAGTATTGCATCAGGCAGTGCATTGTAGTCTCCCTGAGGAAAAATTTGATTCATTCGTTGCTATAGGAGAGGAAGAATTTACTAAACTCGTTAAATCATCTAAATCGACAACATGTATGTTAGACCCTATACCGACTAAGCTACTGAAAGAGATGCTTCCAGAGGTCATAGATCCTCTTCTTAATATCATTAATTTGTCTTTGTCTCTAGGATACGTACCAAAAAACTTTAAGCTGGCTATGATTAAACCGCTTGTTAAAAAAACGCAACTTGATCCTACAGAATTAGTCAATTACAGGCCGATCTCGAATCTACCTTTTCTGTCAAAGATACTAGAAAAGGCAGTATCTTCACAACTGTGTTCCTTTTTAGAAAGAAATGATATCTGCGAGGATTTTCAGTCAGGATTTAGACCATACCATAGTACTGAGACTGCTCTCGTTAGAGTCACAAATGATTTGCTCTTATCATCCGATCGTGGTTGTATCTCTCTATTAGTGTTACTCGATCTTAGTGCTGCGTTTGACACCATTGACCACAACATTCTTTTAAATAGACTAGAAAACTATGTTGGCATTAGTGGAATTGCACTAGCATGGTTTAAATCATACTTATCTGACCGTTATCAATTTGTAGCAGTAAATGAAGAGATGTCTCATCGATCACAAGTTCAGTATGGTGTACCACAAGGCTCAGTACTAGGACCGTTGCTGTTCACTCTGTACATGCTACCATTAGGAGATATCATTAGGAAACATGGAATTAGCTTCCACTGTTATGCTGACGATACTCAGCTCTATATTTCTTCAAAACCTAACGAAACTTACCAATTCACTAAATTAACAGAATGCATAGCTGATATAAAAAATTGGATGACTCGTAATTTCCTACTTCTAAATTCTGAAAAAACAGAGATTCTAATTATTGGACAAAAAACTTCCTCACGTAATAACCTAGAATACTGTCTAACACTTGATGGCTGCTCTGTTAAGTCTTCGTCGTCGGTTAGGAACCTGGGTGTGCTCTTTGATACCAATCTTTCATTTGAAAGTCACGTGTCTAGTATCTGTAAAACCGCATTTTTCCATCTTAAAAATATATCTAAATTACGTCATATGCTCTCATTGACAAATGCGGAACAATTAGTTCATGCTTTCATGACATCAAGGCTAGATTATTGTAATGCTCTACTGGGTGGTTGCCCTGCACGCTTAATAAACAAACTACAGCTAGTTCAAAACGCAGCAGCTCGAGTTCTTGCTAGAACCAGGAAGTATGACCATATTAGCCCAGTTCTGTCAAAACTGCACTGGCTCCCTATTAAACATCGCATCAATTTAAAAATATTGCTGATGACTTACAAAGCACTAAATGGTTTAGCTCCGCAGTACTTGAGCGAGCTCTTAACGCATTATAGTCCTTCACGTCTATTGCGATCTCAAAATTCCGGCCAGTTGATAATACCTAGAATATCAAAATTGACTGCTGGCGGTAGATCCTTTTCCTATTTAGCACCAAAACTTTGGAACAATCTTCCTAACATTGTCCGGGAAGCAGACACACTCTGTCAGTTCAAAGCTAGATTAAAGACACATCTCTTTGACATAGCATTCACATAATACATTATAGACTTCTATAATTCAGTGTTAGGCTGCATAGATTAGGTCAGCTGGAACCGGGAACACTTCCCATAAATCCTGATGTACTTGTTACATCATGAGAAGAATGGCATCTACGCTAATTTTAGTGTCTTTGTTTATCCCGAGGTCTTCCCGCAGCCTGCCGGATCCAGGCCGTATCCAGATCTGATGAAGGGCCTGCGCCTGGACCCAATGACAACGCAGTGCTGAAGTGCCAACTAGTCTCTCCCTATGGAGGATCCCTTTACCACTCTACAGATAAAGCGTCGTCGGGAAAACTCAATTTGCGTATCTACCCGGAATTGATAAAATAAAATAAAATTCTGAATCAAAACTATAAGGAAACACCAGTCATTTGTTTAGGCTTGGTTTGTAGGGAATAACAAACTTGCACACATATATTCAAACGCACATAACTATAGAACCAATTCTTAATGCGCATGTGAACGCCATCAGCGTTTCTCACAGGATCGCGTTTAAAGTTTGTGTAAAGAGAATGGTGTCTTCTTGGCGGCCCCTAATTTAATAACAAATGATCGTTGCAACGGAAGCGAATCAATCAAAACTAACTTTAGCTGTAAAATAATTTTATTAAAGAACCGCTATAAAGCCAAAACATTCTCTGTTACCTTAAATTATACGTTTATCTCTGTAAAGCTGCTTTGAAACAATCTACATTGTTAAAAGCGCTATATAAATGAAGATGACTTGACTTGACTTGACTAGAATCATTTTGATAACGTTTTATCTGTACAGAGGTAAAGGGAAGGAGTCTATTTGTTCAGGACTGCATTGTCGTCGTCGATACAACAACGATCGGATGATAAGAGCAAATAATTTGTAACTCTAAAAAGAGCAGTCTCAGTACTACGGTCTAAATCTTGACTGGAAATCCTTGCAGATAACATTTCTTTCTAAAAGGAACATTGTTGTGAGGATACTGTCTTTTCTAGTATCTTTGACAGAAAAGGTAGATACGAGATCGGCCTGTAATTGACTAATTCTGTAGGATCAAGTTGCGTTTTTTTAACAAGCAGTTTAATAATAGCCAGTTTAAAAGTTTTCGGTACGTATCCTAATGACAAAGATGAATGAATGATATTAAGAAGAGGATCTATGACCTCTGGAAGCATCTCTTTAAAGAATACATATATTTTTATTGATTTATTATAATTATATTTTACTTGCATTTCATTTATAATAAGCAACTAATCTGTATTATATTATACTTATTTTTAATTCTTAATTAAAAAAGACTTCCTGCATACATTTAAATTAACACCTGCCATGGTATGTCTTATTTGTTGTCTGATTTAGATTTGAATCTTTTGTGTGTTCTAAGTCGATGCGCTGTACCGTTTAAAGGTGAAGTATGTAGTTTCTGCGACATTAGTGGCACCAACGGAATTACAAAAATAAAGCACATTTTAAAAATGTCCCTTTCGCGCCTCCCTCAACTCAAACCTCACAATCACCGCTCTTACGGGGTGCTTGTGAAGGCATGTCTTAATGTAGACTACTTTCAATAAAAGGTCCAACATATTAGGAATACTTTTAGCTGTGCTGCTATGTGTCATGAGAGTAAGAAAGTGAGTAGCTAACACTGTGTAGAGGGAACGTGAGCGTCTCGCTTATTAAACCCATCCAACATATCTGAACTGGGCACATTTTTTGACATGACGCGGCACCCACTCACCACTGCTATATAGTAAGATTTTGAAAGACAAAATCCTCTGGCATTTAGTGATTACGAATTATTATAATTATTTTATATGATTTATATAATTATTATACCCTTTATCCATTGCACATAAGCAATGTATTGTAGTTCAACAACTGTTATTAAGAAATTAGTTTAAATAAATATATATAGATATGTATTAAGGATGGATTAATTATGGATCATTACGTAATATAAACACACTCTAGAATAAATATGCTTTAGATAAAGCTTTAAAATGACTACATGAGCTTACAGGTTCAAATCTCTGTATATTATCAACTATATAAACTAACTTAACAACTTCCAGTTGCACTGATATAGTAAGATATTTTTATCATCAGCAGTAGAGAGAATTGAATCCCCGAGAAGCGAATCCGAATCGCAGCGCCGCATGTTTCAAGGAATGTAATTGGCTGTTTGCTATTGATGTCACTTAATGAATGAATGAAGGTTTATTCGGTTAATAAAACATAGGACAAAATATATGTACCGAAAATTCATTACAAACAAGGATGGTAACCGAAAAGGTGTAGGCTGAAGCCATGGCTTATTACGCCTACCCTATTTACAAAACAACATCTACCCATCAAAATTTAAGCATAAACAATATACATGTATAATACATACATACATACATACATATATACATATTCATTGCTTGTGTTGTTTCAATTTATGCACAACAATTATACATAAACTTATCTTAGACAATTTTTCTTAAGCATCCATATATTTATCAAGAATTAAGGTTTTAAACTGTTTTTTAAAATAATGAATGGAATTGCTCCTCTTAAGATCATCGGTGAGACCATTCCACAAGTCGACCCCTTTTAACGAAATGGTGTTCATTTTAAAGTTTGTTCTGACCATTTGTTTTTTAAACATGCTCTCTCCTCTTAAGTTATATTTCTGTTCCCTATTTTCAAACAAACATAATATATTTTCAGGCAATATTTTCCTATTAACTTTGAACATAAAGACAAGAGTATTCAGACTGACTAGATCAGGAAATTTTATTGCTTTAAATTTGGAGAATATTGAGTTTGTCGGTTCATTATACGGTGAATGATTGACTATCCTTATGGCTTTTTTTTGTAAAATAAAAATAGGTTTTGTATTTGAGGTGTAAGCATGCCCCCATATTTCAACACAGTAAGAAAAGTATGGAACAATAAGAGAACAATACAGAATATACAGAGAGGGCGTATTTAGAAAATACTTGGTTTTATGTAATATAGCTATTGTTTTGGACAGTTTTGATTGAACATGAGCGATGTGTGGTTTCCAGGATAATTTATGGTCTAATATTATTCCAAGAAATTTGTTTTCATTCACCCTTTCTAGTACCACATCATCAATCTTTAAGCTCATGCTTGTTTTAATTTGTTGATTACTGAATATAATATATTTGGTTTTACTTAAATTAAAAAAAAAAATTTTTTCGGTCAAACCATTGCTTAATTCTGGATAGTTCTCTAGTCACATCAGTAATTAGTTGGTGAAGATTATCCCCTGATACATACAGTGTTGTGTCATCTGCGAATAGAACACAATTGATCAAATCGGATACCTTACAGATGTCATTAATATATAAAATAAACAACTTAGGACCAATCAAAGAACCCTGGGGCACCCCACAAGTTACTTTACGCATTTCTGATTGATGATCATTAAAATGTACATACTGGTATCTATTGTCAAGATAACTTTCTAACCATGAGTAAGCACGGCCTCTAAAACCATACTGCTCTAATTTATTCATTAACAATTTATGATCTATGGTATCGAAGGCTTTTTTGAGGTCGACAAAAACACCCAAAGTAAAATACTTTTTGTCTAATGCAGATGCTATATAATCAACTAATTTAATAACTGCCATTGAAGTCGATCGACCACTCCTGAATCCATATTGATCGTCACTTAATATCATGCATTTTTCTATAAAACTATCAAGCCTCTTCAGAAAAAGTTTTTCCAGTATTTTTGAAAATTGGGATAATAATGAAATTGGTCTATAATTTGAGTAAACATGACTATCACCACTCTTATAAATTGGAATAATTTTTGCAGTTTTCATCTGATCTGGAAACACGCCAGAATTAAAGGACAAATTGAAGATATAAGTCAAGGGTTCTAATATTAAATGGATTATACTTTTAACTAGTTTCATATCAATATCTGTCCAATCGGTTGACCTTTTATTTTTAAAACCCTTCACAATCTCCAGTATTTCATTTTTGGTAATGTCAGACACATACATGGAGGAAGAGTTCCTACTGATATATTCACATCTCTTTATGTTTTTACTTTTTGAATCAGTAATTCCTTTAGCCAGATTGAAACCAACATTAACAAAATAATCATTGAATTCGTTTACTATCTCCTTTGGATTTCTAATAGGGACTTCATTGTCATTTATGAAATAACTTGGACACTCTCGTTTGTTATTTGTTTTTTTAATCATTTTGTTTAGTACTTTCCAAGTTCCTTGCATATTTTGCTTTTGTTGTTCTAAGAGGGTGTAAAAATATTGTTTTTTACTATTTCGTACTGATAAGCACACGCTCCATGAACTCAGGATTAAAGCCTGAGTTGATGGAGAAAGTTGGTGATCACTGTTGTGGTCCCCGAAACAAAGCCTGATTGGATTGGTTTAGATTTGTCAACTCAAAACTAATCCTGTAACCCTTAGTTTGTTCAATTACCATTATGGTCAACCCTGTTGAAACACACATACCTGTAGTTTTCAAATAACCCTGAAGGGCTGGATCAGGCTAGTTTAATTTAGGTTGAAGCTAAAGTCTGCAGGGCTGTGGAGTTTGACACCCCTGGATAAACAGTATGTTATGATGATGAGGAAGGAGAACCCAGGCGCAGACAAAGTACACTAAACACGATTTATTATAGGCAAAAAGGGGAAAATAAAGCCCACAATGGGGTAAAACAAGACCAGACTGAGGATACTAACTAGACTATAAACTTGACAGAAGTCTAGACACTAACTAACAGCAAATACACAAACAGGATCTTCACAGGACTCGTAACGAAGACAGGATACTCACAGGAACTATTTTGCAATGACTCACATGAAATAATAGCACAGGCAAGATTCACAGGCAAGATTCACAGAGTAACATCACAGCAGTATTCACATAAAGTATGGCATAGATCGACAATGAACCGACACAAGACAGCAGACATGAGGGGATTAAATAGGGAACAAATAATCAGGAACACAGGTGATAATGGGTAAAGCAATAATGACAAAACGAGGATAACAAGGGGGCGGGGCTAGGGGACGAGACAACGCAAGCACATGGCCAAACAAATGGCCATGTGCTGCACATGAAACATGGGCCTGTCATGATTCTGCCGCAAGACAAGAGAAAATCAAAGACAAGAAGGCAGAATCATGACAGAACCCCTCCCCTAAGGAGCGGCTTCCAGACGCTCCCTAAGGGAACACTAAACACGTGACATGACAGACTGAGACAAGGACACAAACCAACAAAACATGACAAACAACAACAACGGCAAACATGAATAAACAATGACAGGATTGGGGTGAAAAATCAAAAACAACAAACAAGGCAGAGGAGGTGGAGACAACACAGAGTTCATAGGGGGCAGTCCAGGGTGGATGGGAGGACTGGGGGGAAACACAAAGTCCTTAGGGGGCAGTCCAGGGTGGATGGGCGGGACTGTGGTCTTGTGTGGACAGGACGATGACTGAGGACGAGGGGTCCGGGCAGACTTGGATGGGGAAACACGAGGAACAGTCTTAGGGGAAACAGACCGGGGTGAAGTGATGACAGGGGTGTCCGGGGAAACAAACAGAGGTCGGGTGACAGCTGGTACGGGGCTGGACACAATAGCTGGGACAGGACTGGACACAGACATCCTCCTGTCTGCTGGGACAGGACTGGACACAGACATCCTCCTGTCTGCTGGGACAGGACTGGACACATCTGCTGGGACAGGACTGGACACATCTGCTGGGACAGGACTGGACACATCTGCTGGGACAGGACTGGACACATCTGCTGGGACAGGACTGGACACATCTGCTGGGACAGGACTGGACACATCTGCTGGGACAGGACTGGACACATTAGCAGGAACAGTGCAAGCGGTGGCTGACTTAGGAACAGCGCTCTGAGTGGCTGGCCTCAGATCAACACTGGCTGCAGCTGACTGGGGTACGGCGCTCACGGCAGCTGACTGGGGTACGGCGCTCACGGTGCACTTAGAATCAGTGGACTCAGGACAAGACTTGACTGACTTGACGGGGACTTCAAGAATCTGGACAAGACGTTTAAGGTATTCAGACATTGTCTCGGCAGCGACGAGGACAGGCATCTTCTGATGAGCAGAAACCGACCGCAAGACAGCTTCAGCAGCTGAATCGGCCGCTGCTCTCTCTGCAGCACTCACGACTGCAGACTCGGGAACAGCGCTTGCAGGAGCGGGCTCTGGAACAGCGCTTGCAGGAGCGGGCTCTGGAACAGCGCTTGCAGGAGCGGGCTCTGGAACAGCGCTTGCAGGAGCGGGCTCTGGAACAGCGCTTGCAGGAGCGGGCTCTGGAACAGCGCTTGCAGGAGCGGGCTCTGGAACAGCGCTTGCAGGAGCGGGCTCTGGAACAGCGCTTGCAGGAGCGGGCTCTGGAACAGCGCTTGCAGGAGCGGGCTCTGGAACAGCGCTTGCGACAGCTAGAGATGAAGAGCGAGAGGCTCCCTTTCTCCTCTTCTTTCTCTTTGAACGCGAAGCCGAATCTGTAGCTGGACTAGCGACCAGTTGGAGATGTTCAGCTGGAACCGCAACAGGAGCAGGGATGGCGTTCTCGGGCAGCGCTGACTCGGTCGAGGAAGACTCAGACGGGGAATCCCAGGAAACTCGTCTCCCTCGTTTACCATGGAGAACAATGGGAGCAGAAGGGGCCTCAGGAGAAGTGGAACCGGCCTTATCACCATGGGCAACAACGGCCAGGACGCGACCCTCTGGGATCACAGGCAGCGAGACGGATGGAGAGAAGACAGAGCCCCGCAACTCCCTACGTGACAGGCCGTCCACCATGTCAGAAAACGGGCGATCTATCAACCTCTCCCGTTCAGCAAGAGGAGGAGGAGCGTTGAGACCCGCTATGAAGTAGCAGTTGAGAAGGATATCAGGGAGGAAGAGCCGCTTCTCATTCGCGACCCGGGCATACTCCGTTATCGAAAGCTCTCCCTGGGAGGGGTTCGGGAGTTTGCCCCTCTTCGAGTCGGCGATGGTCCTGTGCCACCACTCCTTAAGAAGGTCCGACTGGGACTCGACGGGCGAGGACCTTCTGTCTGCTGGGTTCGAAGTTTGTCGGTTCATTCTGTTATGGGATGTGTGGAGATGAACCCAATTGCAGACAGTGGTCACAGCAACAGTTTATTGTACAAATAACAGGGAAAACAAAGCCCACGAGGGGGCAAAACAGGACAAGACAGGGCTATGAATACTAACTAGACTATGACATAGACTTGACGTAACTAGACTACAAATAAACAGCAAATACAGGATCAGAACTTCACTAGCCAGGAATACTCACAACGTGATCACACAAAGTATGAAATTGATCGACAATGAACCGACACAAGACAGCAGACATGAGGGGATTAAATAGGGAACAAATAATCAGGAACACAGGTGATAATGGGTAAAGCAATAATGACAAAACGAGGATAACAAGGGGGCGGGGCTAGGGGACGAGACAACGCAAGCACATGGCCAAACAAATGGCCATGTGCTGCACATGAAACATGGGCCTGTCATGATTCTGCCGCAAGACAAGAGAAAATCAAAGACAAGAAGGCAGAATCATGACACAGTATATATTAATGATCAGTGCCGCAGTTTTGGATCTAGTATTGATACATATCTCCTGTTTTTTAATGTATCTGGTGAGTGAGATACTATTCCTTCTATGATCAGAGACAAAAGAACAATTCATAACTGTTATCAATTAATAAATGTTAACATTTCACAACATATACAGGTGCTGGTCATATAATTAGAATATCATCAAAAAGTTGATTTATTTCAGTAATTCCATTCAAAAAGTGAAACTTGTATATTATATAGACTCATTACATGCAAAGTGAGATATTTCAAGCCTTTATTTGTTATAATTTTGATGATTATGGCTTACAGCTTGTGAAAACCACAAAATCAAAATCTCAGAAAATTAGAATATTACATGAAATCACACAGTAATTACACAGTAATCCCATGGTCATTGAACCAGGTTTTGGTTATTTTGGCAGTGTGGGCAGGTGCAAATCCTGCTGGAAAATGAAGTCAGCATCTCCATAAAGCTTGTCTGCTGAAGGAAGCATGAAGTGCTCTGGAAATGTCCTGGTAGACGGCTTGCGTTGAGTGGACAGCACAGTGGACCAACACCAGCCGATGACATGGCTCCCCAAACCAACACAGACTGTGGAAACTTCACACTGGACTTCAAGCATCTTGGATTGTGTGCCTCTCCATTCTTCCTCCAGACTCTGGGACCTTGGTTTCCAAATGAGATGCAAAATTTGCTCTCATCAGAAAAGAGGACTTTGGTCCACTGTGCTTTATTAAATCCAGAGTCAACGCAGCTGTCTACCAGGACATTTTCAGAGCACTTCATGCTTCCTTCATTTTCCAGCAGGATTTGCACCTGACCACACTGCCAAAAGAACCAAAACCTGGTTCAATGACCATGGGATTACTGTGTAATTACTGTGTGATTTCATGTAATATTCTAATTTTCTGAGATTTTGATTTTGTGGTTTTCACAAGCTGTAAGCCATAATCATCAAAATTATAACAAATAAAGGCTTGCGATATCTCACTTTGCATGTAATGAATCTATATAATATAAAAGTTACACTTTTTTAACGGAATTACTGAAATAAATCAACTTTTTGATGATATTCTAATTATATGACCAGCACCTGTAAATTCAGTTAAATAAACTCTGCAGTCTCAGGTACTGATTTATTCTCTGGGTTGAGCAAAGTATATGAACTAAATATGTCTTATATACTGTATGGTGTATAACCTGTAAAAAGTCTCCAGTGTTCTGTGCGACTCCATGAAGGGCATAAAGCAGAGCCAAAGTGCTGAGCACAGAGTGGACAGCCGTATCCCCAATCTCACTCAGTTTAGCAGCAAACAGCTTCACTACCACATAATGACAATGAGCCTGTGGAGAGAGAATGAAAAGGAATTAGTCAAAAACAAAATCTTTAAAACAATAATTTCTGCAATGCTGAATCTGTACAAATCATCTATTATGAAATGATTTAATGGGTTTTGCATACTGAAACAATTGATTAACTGAATTTGTTTTAACAGAGGGGTGACCAATCCTGGTCCTGGAGGGACCAACAACTTGTCTTAACATGCCTGCCTGGAAGTGTAGGGCTGGTCAATTGAAACTGAGGGAGCACAAATCAATCAGATTCCCCTTTAGCCCCCTCATGGTGCCGGGCCTGGTTATGACCAAAGCTTTTTATTGAAGAACATTAGACTGTTAAGATGCCTCAGAAGCTGTTTGAGATCAACAAGTCAGCTGCCTAAGCTTTCGGGCACAGCCCATGCCGTGAAGACCTCTATCTTGGTTCAGGTTTGTTTAATTGGGGTTGGAACTAAATCCAGCAGGACAGTGGCCCTCCAGGACCAAGATTGGACACCCTAGTGTTTATATTATTACTCAGAGGTTGTTTTTAAGAAGCCTCACATCAGATGCTCGGACTAGATCAATGGAACTGTTGTTCCAGGCATCCTCATTGCTCTTGCTGTGCTGTAGCTCTGCCTGGAGGTTCTTAGCTGCCATTTCAACTAACCTGCGAGCATTTTTCAAAAACATTCTCAGTCACTGCAAAAATTCTATGTGAGCAAGTTTTTAATAGCATTGTTATCTATGGCACATTTTACAACCTGCCATAATATACCACAAAATCTATTACAATCTATTATACGTTTTTCTGGAACCCACTTACTTTAAAGCTCTGAATTTGTATGCCTCCACAAGGCTGGCCAGGTCATTAATACTGACAACAGTGGGACGGGAGGACACAGAATGGGGCTGTATTCTGTTCTGAGGTTCATTCAGGTAAGAAACAATGCCCGTCAACTGCTGTCCTGCCCGTGCTTGTTTGTAGCTCTTCACCAAATACCTAATTAACAGAAGACATGTCAGGTAATTAAAGTTGTACAAATAAGATACATGGTAAATCATCTCACTGAATATTGTGAATAACTTTAACTTTGAACTATTTTAAAATCAATTTAAAAACACTCGGAAACTGAAAACAAATTATCTATACGTATACATAACATAACACTATACTGTACATAGATATTATATGCATAATAAAAAAAAATTCAGCCAATTATTTCTCAGCAGGATGTCTGTAAAAAATTGCATGATAAAATTTGTGAATTCGGATGTTAACGGCACTTATTTCTTTAACCTCTGGCAGTTTAGGATTTGTACCTTTTAAGGTAACATTTAAAGTTATTCACTGGAATAGGAAATTAAAATGAAAACTGCTTAAACAAGTCTTGTAAGCAAGTGTTCAGTATGTGTTTTATGGCTTTACATCAGTGTCTTAAAACTTGATTTTCTCAAAAAATACAAACTTTTACATACATTTGGCACACATATATTATTGTAGAACAGTTTGTACTGTATACAGTGTAATCAGACTTTAGCAATTAGAAATGGTAGTAACTAAAATAAGCACAAATATCAGGGCATGTAAAAACATCTCTGGGACCCAAAATACCTCAGACCCCAGATAGTTAACTGCCAAAAAATAAAAAATTAAGGCATTTTAGATGTTACATTCTTGTTTCTCTGATTTTGTGTTGTAGGACACCATTCAATATTTTTAAGTGTTTCCTTTGTTCCCCATTGTTCCAGTGTTTCACAGTCGCGAGAAGTGAATTAAACTGAAGCTCTTCATGTTCCGTGTGATTGGCTGTTTGCCGCACGTCACACTTTCAGGTGCACACGCTTCAGAGTTAATTGCAAACTCTGGATCAAACCTGAGTTGACAGAACGTTTATACCGAGCTTTGTGAGACCACTAAACCTGATCCCAAACCAGGTTGGATTTATCTAGACTTGTGAACTCTTATCTAGACTTGACAACTCTAAACCTACTCTGAAACTTTCCAGCCATCTCGTTAGTATTTTGTAGTACTGTTACTCTGTTATTTTTCATGTCTCTACATTCAGTCAATATGTGGAAAGTTAGAACTTTATTCTTGCCTAGATGGTCTAGTATTGTTTCTTGTTGGATTTTTCTGCATTTATGGTTGTAGATTCCTTCCCTGCCTAAAGTCTCTTTAGTGTTCGCATTTTGGACTATTCTCTGTCTATGATTCTACACTTCCTATGTTGCGAACTGTTTCACCTCTTGCCAAGTCCTGTGATCTTCCCACTGTCTCTCTGTCAGCTAGCCCTGTTGATTCCTATGTTGCCAGGCTCACTGGGCTTCCCTGCTGACAGATTACATCAATCTGTATGGAGATCAGCTCCTTGCCTACTCGCCCCTAACAGACACTACTACTCTCTCAAGCTTTCATCACTGCATATCCCTTGAGTGGACAACCCATTCCATGACCCTACAGTGTATGGAAGCTTATGGGTAGCAAATTTCAATTGGAAATGTAATATGCAAAATGGCAATGCATTTCTGTATTTAAATTTTCCAATACATTTGTGCAACGTTTGGTGCAAAATGAAAATGAAAATTCAATTATATAATTTACATTTGCCATTTCATACACTAGTTTTAATATGTAAATTGAATACATATTTTAACGCTTTATAAGTTGCAAAGTTAAAATGAAAATGTATTACAGAAATGATTAGATATGTTTAACATGTTCAAGCAAAAACTGTAGCAAAATTGTAATTTTAATGTTATTTTTTCTTAATTGCATTTACACTCACAGTTAAGACACTTGCGATTGCATTTCCAGTAAGTGTCCCGCAATGAATGTAGCAAAATTCAATGTGCAATTTGAAAATGCATTCTGAACCGATCACGTGCCCGCCCCGCCCTGTCAATCACTGCGTGAAGGCGGGGCTCGGCAACAGGTAAACATACGCTATGGTGCATATTTTGAGGTGTTGGAAGGAAACACGGCGGCGACAGAGCTGATACGAGCGTTACATTCACTAGCAGATGAAGTGGAGCATGGACAGAGAAATGGTAGTGTTTCCGAAGATTATTACGCGTCTGCAGGTGATAGAACCAGTACGATGTTGGACCGTCTGGGTCTGGGAGAATGTTCTGCCTTATCAGGCGTCAACATTATGCTGAGCTGCTGTTGTCTGATGCTGGACTGTGTTGATGGTTTCGTTTTGTATAAAATATTCTCATTGTCTGATACATGCTTATCTTTATTCTTATTACTATTAACTTTAATACCCAATAATGTTGGAGATCCTATAGTTCCCTTTCGAGAGTACTCTAGTGTTGCGTAAGCCTTAGCTTACGCTACAGGAAAACCCCTTTTCTCGAGAAGATTGAAGCCAAAAATTATCCTTTAATTTTTCTTTAATTTAAAACGCACTTGTTGCAGCAAGCAGACCTAAGCGAGACAGCTCGCACGCTTATTGGCTGCTCTGCGGCAACTGCTGCAACCTATGGAGAGGCAGCTGTGACATATGAACATGTGACATGCGAACCGCGCGTCACAGCCCGCCAAAATGGGAATGGCTCATGGTTATATTAAGCCGAGACACCCGAGGTTGCCCTTTGATTTCATCTCCTTTAGCGAATGATCCTCTTCGCTGACTCTGGAAGAAGCCTCGCGCCGTCGAACAGCACTTCAGCGGGATGAGCTACTGCACTGCAGGACTGAGGAAACCGGCTTCGGACACTCTTCCCTACGCCGCCTTCAGCCGCCATCTCCCGCTGCGCCATCCGGCGCGCATATATCCTTTGAAAGCTTCCGTGTGTGTCGCCATTGCGTTCACACACGTTCTAAAAGAGCAAATTAATGGGCGTTGTTTCAAATGCCCCGCCTCACCTGCGGCTCGTGCCAAGCCCCCCTCACGGCTGGAGACCGCCACATTCTATGCGGAAGACCTCGGCCTCGAGTGGTCTCCACCCGACAAACCAGCACGCAACAGGCTCGACGAATGGTTTCTGCAGGGGCGCTGCCAGGCCCCTCAGCAAAGGCCCGCCCCGTTTCTTCTGGAACTCCATGACGAGCTAACAAAATCATGGAAGGCGCCGTTTTCCACCAGGCTGAAAACTTCAGTCTCCTCGACGTTCTCCGTTGTTGACAGCGCCCAGGAAAAAGGCTACCAGCATCTTCCCCCTATTGAAGAGGCTGTGTCCTGTGTCCACACACCTTTGTCCACCCCCCGCTGGATGGCAGTCTAAGGCCGCTCACCCCTCAAAAGCCTGTCGAACTACGTCAGCTCTCACCGGTTGCGCCTACACCACCGCCGGTCAAGCTGCATCAGCACTCCACGCGATGGCGGTGCTTCAAGTGTTTCAGGCCAACCTTCTTCGTACTATGGACGAGGTCGGTCCAGACCCAGAGGCGTTTAGAGGCCTGCGCAGTGCAACTGACCTAGCCCTGTGAGCAACGAAAACCACCGTTCAGGCTATCGGCAGAAACATGGCTGTTCTCACCATCATGGAGCGCCATCTGTGGCTAACGCTAACAGATATGAAGGATGCGGACAGATCCTCCTTCCTGGACTCGCCGATCTCGCCATCCAGTCTGTTTGGCCCGTCTGTCAAGGGCTTCGCGGAGCGTTTCACCGAAGCTCAGAAAGCATCACAGGCTATAAGGCTATAGGCGAACACTTTCTGCCCAAGCGCTCGAGTTCCAGGCTCCCGTAACTCAATGCGTGCCTCCACATATAAGCACTGTATGTACAGTGTCACAAGCATGAGTCAATCAGGTCACCGGATCCCTAGTACACAGCGATCCGAGCCTAGACACCATTCTACCCCTAGCCATACGTGCAAAAGCATGGGAAATCATCCCGGTGTGTCAGAATGGGTGTTAAACATAATAAAGCTAGGCTACTCGCTGCAGTTCGCTCGCAGACCCCCGCGCTTTTGAGCCGTGGTCGAAACTACGGTGAAAAGCGAAGTAGCACATCTACTACGAGACAGCGAAACTGCTGAGAAAAGGGGCTATAGAAACCATTCCTCTAACACAGAGCGAGTCGGGTTTTTACAGTCGTTATTTTCTCGTTCCAAAGAAGGATGGTGGTCTCCGACCCATCATAGACCTCAGACATTTGAACAAAGCGATTAGCGGCGATCGTTCAAAATGGTGACGACCAAAAAAATCCTCGCGCAAATTCGCCCGGGGGACTGGTTTATATCAGTGGATCTCAAAGACGCGTATTTTCAGATACAAATAGTGCCCCGTCACAGGCCATTCTTGAGATTCGCCTTCGAGGGTCGAGCTTATCAGTACACTGTCCTGCTATTCGGCCTGTCTTTAGCACCTCGTACGTTCACGAAGTGCATGGACACGGCGAAAGTGAAAGTGCGTTCACACCGGACACGAATAGCGCGTCAAATTCACGCCTGCCGCGTCTAGTTATACGCTTGACCACTTTGTGTCCATTCGCGCATCAAGAGCGAAATTGACGCGCGTAAAAAAAAAGTTTGAAGCGAAATTAACACGCGTCAGGGATGCGAATTCGAATTCGAAACAGGGATTCGAAACTTTTGCGCGTCAGAGGCAAAAGTTTCGAAACCCGTTGGCGGCCATCTTTTTACAAGATGTCTGATGTTGATCGATCATTTATCGAGAGAGTCACCGCTCTGTATTTGCTCTGGAGAGCAGAACAGCGGCATAGGGATCATCGTCGCCGTATTTGGGTCCATCAGACCCTTCGGAGGCGAACCCAGTTTGACGAGTATCACCATTTGCTCCAGGAGCTGCGCCTGGATGACAGCCGCAATCAGCGGTGTTTCCGCCTGTCTCGCGCCCAGTTTAATGACCTGTTGTCCCACATCGGAGCGAGGATCACCCTCGCCCTCACCCACATAATCTGTAATTTATTTTTGTATTGATGATAAATGGAGCCAGCCTCCAAAAGAAATGAACCTGTCCTGTGTTTTTTTTTTTTTTTTTCTCACACAACACTGTCCAGACACAAACTATTCTTATACACTAAAGCAGGGGTTCTCAAAGTTTTGATAGGTGAGGGCCAATTTAGGAACCCAACATTGAACTGAGGGCCGCCAAAGGGGCGGGGGAGAAAAAGAAAAAAAAATACTGAAAAGAAAATCCCATTTGAAATCATTTTAATGACCAGGTTGCATCTCTACAGTTTACATTTATTGCATTAAACACATTTTAAATTTATAACTGAGGCCAAACCTGGCAAAACTTGTGAAAATCTTGAGAAAAATTGCAATGCAAACACAATCCCTGGGGTTCTCTACCCTCAACAGACAAATTTGGGATATAACAGTCCTGTGTGCAGTCCATTTCAAGTACAAACTTATTTAGAACAAACAGTCTCAGGCTACCTTGCTTCTTATCAGCATAGGCCTTATTCAGGGGCAACAGCTAAGCACCACAGGGACAGGGACAGGGACAGGGAGAGAGAGAGAGAGAGAGAGAGAGAGAGAGAGAGAGAGAGAGAGAGAGAGAGAGAGAGAGAGAGAGAGAGAGAGAGAGAGGGAGAGAGGGAGAGGGAGAGACAGAGAACAGAGAGAGACAGAGAGAGAGAGAGGGAGAGGGAGAGAGAGAGACAGAGAACAGAGAGAGACAGAGAGAGAGACAAAGAGAGAGAGAGAGAGAGAGAACAGAGAGAGAGACACAGAAACTTTTAAAATAGAAGCTTAGCAAACAAGTCATCATCATTCATATCTATCAACCTGTCAGTCGCGTTTCCATATTCAGATTTGCGCAAATGTTTTGCACTATTATTATCTATCTTTTTTAACCCGTAATTGAAAAATGAAAAATGAACGGTTGTTGTCTTTTTAAAATGCAAAGTTGAACACCAAAATTTTAATTTGAACTGGCTAACGTTACACCAACTGCTGCGCAAAAAAGTAAATATCGACGAATTTTCAGATTTTTGTTTATGACTTTTTGCCCCTTTATTAAACATTTAAAATATTCACAAATTAATATGGAAAACATGTCGATTTTACTGGTTTTCTAAGGCCAAATTAGAACCTGGAATTGATATTTTTCCCACAGTGCTGAATGAGAAGAGCCACAGCCCACAGAAAGGTGAGTTATAGGATAATGATAATAAATGTGTCTGAAAAAACAGCGAGGCGTTTATTAATAAACTATTGTTTTCTAAGTGTCGGCTAAAAACATATCTCCAGCTGTTAAGCAGATGCGCTTTTAGAGAGAAATGCACCTTTAAGGATAATCAGAAGGTATTAGCTTTCGATTCGAGTTTCAAGCTTTAGCCTACATAGGCTATATTTTGTTTCAGTTCTCGCGCTCCAGGTCACGGAGATCATGAAAACGCGTACGTACTGATTGTTTTATTTTACAAAAGCACAACGTTTTATTGTTATTATGAGTTTACACAAATAAAAGTAGTTGCGAATAATGTATTATTATTTTCTGTATGACCAGAAATGATAGAGTATTTTAAGTTGTTTCCACTGTTGATAGGAAAATGCAAGTGTTCGCGCCCGCGAAAAATTTGAAAGGTATGGAAACGCGGCTTAATAAGCTTGTCATTAAGTTACTTGTCACTTGCGATCAGTCGGACCACACCTGTAATTACCGCTTATGCCTATAGATGCCGCTAAACTAAACCACTAAACGGAGATAATTTTTTTCAAAACAATGTAATGTTACAGTTTTAACGGTTTTACAGATGTTATCGCGGGCCGCCAGAAATGTTTCTGCGGGCCGCCATTGGCCCGCGGGCCGCACTTTGAGAACCTATGCACTAAAGTATATTGGTTGTCTTTACATTAGAATAATAATGTTTCATATAATCTGGAATTAGATATGGAATAAATAGCATTCAATACAAAATGAATATGTCTCGTATGAAATCAAGTTTTTATGTGATAAAAGATTTACTTTGTTTTTACTTCACCACGTGACAGCAGCAAGCAGGCTCCTGATTGGTTAACGCGGCACGAATTGACGCAGAAGTTCAGATTTTTCAACTCGGGCGGCAGATGCGAATTCGCGTCAAACGCGTGAATGCACAAAAAGCACTACATAAAATCATTTGCGCGTAACGCGCCAGACGCTCAATTCGCGCGAACTTGACGCGCGAATAAGGCGTATTCAAATCTACCGCGCCGTGCTCTACGCCTCATTCGCGCCGCAGGAATTTTTTACGCGCGTAATGCGTCTTTGCATTGACTTAACATTGAAATTACACGCTATTCGTGTCCGGTGTGAACGCACCATGAGACAACAGGGCATGCGAATACTGAACTATTTAGACGACTGGATAATTCTAGCTCAGTCAGAGACAGAACTGGTGACTCACAAAGTTTCGCTACTCAGTCATTTAGAGAATCTGGGTCTCAGAATCAATTGGACCAAGAGTTCGCTGTTACCCAGCCAGAAAATGTATTTTCTGGGAACAGAAATAGACTCTGTGTCAATGAAAGCGCGGCTTACGTCACAGCACGCGCTCTCCATCCAGCACCTAGCGGCGTCATTCAAAGCTGGTAATGTCCTAGCTGGACCTTTCCACAGTCCTAGAGGCCATGAACGGTGACCCATTTGAACCAATGCAGTCTGTAGATTTGAAATATCTCTCATTCAAAACTGTCTTCCTGATGGCTCTCGCCTCAGTCAAGCGTGTGGGTGACCTGCATGCGCTCTGCGTGAGCGCTACCTGTCTTGAGTTTGGGCCTAATGATTCTAAAGTCATCCTCAAACCAAAACACGGGTATGTTCCTAAGGTACTTGCCACTCCGTTCAGAGTGCAAGTTATTTCTCTGTCTGCTCTCCCTATTACTGATGTTGAGAGAGACGCAAATTTTTCTCTGTACTGTCAGGGCTCTGAGGATTTATGTGGAGCGTTCTGTTGCTCTCAGACAATCAGACCAGCTCTTTGTATCCTTTGGTGGCCGCACTAAAGGTCTGGCCACCACAAAACAGAGCCTTTCACGTTGGATAGTCGATGCTATTTCTTTAGCTTATGCGTCCAAGGGCCTCTGTTGCCCCCTGGGCGTCAGAGCTCACTCCACTAGAGGCATGGCCTCGTCCTGGGCTTGGTCCAGTGGGATTTCACTTCAGGATATTTGTACGGCGGCAGGCTGGGCCTCTCCGTCTACATTTATCAGGTTCTATAACCTGGATGTTCCCGCTTTACAGGCTAGACTGTTATCGGTTTAGCAATGCCACTTACAGTTACCGTGCCTGACTTAGGTCTGCATTAACTGTGCTATAATGTGTTAAGCATTCATTCATTATATGAGGTACAATAAGGGTTCGACCCCGTTCCCCCCTCACATGCTTCCATTAGGCCCACTGTTACGTTCGGCCAGAATATTCTGACTTACTTGTCTTATGAGCCCAGGGCATCTGCTAAGCTAAGGCTTACGCAACACGAGAGTACTCTCGAAAGGGAACGTCTCGGTTACTAACGTAACCTTGGTTCCCTGAGATGAGGGAACGAGTGTTGCGTAACCTTGCCGTGCTTGTGCTTCGATCTGATATCGCTTTAGTCGATGAAACCAAAGGGCAACCTCGGGTGTCGCGGCTTAATATAGCCATGAGCCACACCCATTTTGGTGGGCTGTGACGCGCGGAGGGCGCAAAGCACCCTCATTGGTTCGCATTTCACAGCTGCCTCTCCATAGGTTGCAGCAGTTGCTGCAGAGCAGCCAATAAGCACGCGAGCTGTCTCGCTTAGGTCTGCTTGCTGCAGCAAGTGCGTTTTAAATTAAAGAAAAATTAAAGGATCATTTTTGGCTTCAATCTTCTCGAGAAAAGGGGTTTTCCCGTAGTGTAAGCTAAGGCTTACGCAACACTCGTTCCCTCATCTCAGGGAACCGAGGTTACGTTGGTAACCGAGACGTTTTTCCTTACAAATACATAGGCCTATTACTCTGTGATCATATAATATGACAAAGCTCCGTTGGTATTCGGTATTAATAGCTACCTAAAAACGTGACCGCTCTATTTATAACTGACTGTAATGTTCAATAAAGTGACGAATGTGATGTGTGACCATCTCTGTTTATGCAGCTGTATAATCATAAAATATGAGGCAGACATGCGAATCCCCTTTGTATTAATACACAGGGTCACGGAATCTGACGAGTCAAATTCATCGACCTAGCCTTTTTTGGGTGAATGTGGAGCAGGTCGAGGGCTGGTGACGTCATCATCTATAATATTCAGTGTCTAATATTTTAAGCAACGAAGCAGCACACGAAACTTTAACCGGCACAAATGATTGCACAAACAAACAAGACTATTTTGGGTGAATGTGGAGCAGTAGGGGGCTAAGTGACCTCAGAATGACCAATAAATATTATTTTAATATTTAAGAAACCGAAGCAGCACAAAATAAACGTTTATCGGCGCAAATTAGCACAAATATATGAGACTATTTTGGGTGAATGTGGAGCAGGTCGGGGGGCTGGTGACGTCATCGTCTATAATTCGGTCTAATATTTCAAAAACTGAAGCAGCACAAACAAAACCAGCACAAACCGAACGAGACTATTTTATTTGGAGCATGTGGCAGCCTGGGTGACATCAGAATGACCTATAAATATTCTTTTACTATCTAAAAAACAGAAGCAGCACAAACAAACAAAAATTACAGCACAAACGAAGTAAAAACGATTGAGCCTATTTTGCCGACGTTTTGCATTGGGTTGGGGGCGGGGCCAACTTCACGCAGTGATTGACAGGGCGGGGCGGGCACGTGATCGGCTCAGAATGCATTTTCAAATTGCACATTGAATTTTGCAACATTCATTGCGGGACACTTAATGGAAATGCAATCGCAAGTGTCTTAACTGTGAGTGTAAATGCAATTAAGAAAAAATAACATTTAAATTACAATTTTGCTACAGATTTTGCTTGAACATGTTAAACATATCTAATCATTTCTGTAATACATTTTAATTTTAATTTTGCAACTTATAAAGCGTTAAAATATGTATTCAATTTACATATTAAAACTAGTGTATGAAATGGCAAATGTAAGTTATATAATTGAATTTTCACGTTCATTTTGCACCAAACGTTGCACAAATGTATTGGAAAATTTCAATTTAAATACAGAAATGCATTGCCATTTTACATATTGCATTGTCATTTTGCATATTACATCTCAAATTGAAATTTGCTACCCATAAGCTTCCATAGCAGTGTGTCAAATTACTCATTGTATTGTTTCTGATTAGCAGTCACTCCTATTATGCCCTAAGCACCAGGCTCATCACTTGAAACCAGTCTCTCAGTCTTTAATACAAGCCTCTGTTACACTCAAAATGCACAAATGTGGGCTGGGCTAGGCCAGGCAAGTGCAAAACTGTTAGCTACCGCACACACAGTACCAGTGGCCAAAAAAGTATATTTGTAGTTATGGTGCGAGTTTAGTTGCTTCACTCAGTGAGTGACAACTATATGAATGTCAGTACTGACACCAGTCTCTTCTTATTAGCCAACTTTCCCCCAGTTTCACAGACACGGCTTAAAAGGGGTGGTTGATTATAATTTCACTTTTTTAACTTTAGTTAGTGTGTAATATTGCTGTTTGAGCATAAACAACATCTGCAAAGTTACAAAGCAAAGGGAGATATTTGCTTTTAAAGAAATTGATTTTTAAGGACTATAAACAAATGGCTGGTAGGGACTACACGACATTCCTCCCGGGTTAGTGACATCAGCATCATTAAAATTTACATAAACCACGCCCCTGGAACACGATTTATAGATTATCAAGACAGAATATGCTAATCAATGACTAGAAGATAACTACACATAAATTCATCAACTAACCATTCAGAAACGTCCTGTTGCATTCTACATGTTGTCACTTCTTCTTGAGTCTCTCCATCATTGTCTGAATCCGGTTTGAACATAAAAGGCTAAAAGTTTTAGAAATTTTCAGTGCATGTCTGTGTGAGTGCAAGCTGTTGAAGCTCCGCCCTCTGTGCTGGGAGCAGAAGCTCATTTACATTTAAAGGAACAGACACAAAATGGTACATTTTTGCTCACCCTCAAAAATTGTTAATTTTAACATGCTATATAAAAATATCTTTGGGGTATTTTGAACTAAAACTTCACATACACACTCTGGGGACATCAAAGGCTTATTTTACATCTTGTGAAAAGGCCATTATACCACTCCTTTAAAGGAGTAGTTCACTTTAAAATGAAAATAACCCCATGATTTTCTCACCCTCAAGCCATCCTAGGTGTATATGACTTTCTTCTTTCAGACGAATACAATCGGAGTTAATGGCATTGGATTGCAAACATCAGTTTGAAGCTCAAAAAAGTGCATCCATCAATTATAAAAGAACTCCACACGGCACCGGAGGTTAATAAAGGCCTTCTGAACCAAAGCGATGAGTTTGTGTAAGAAAAACATTCACATTTAAAACTTTATAAAGTAAAATTCCAGCCAAACGAACATACGGATTGGACTTAAGTCTAAAGCGCAACTTATGAGATTAATGTGATGTACTGCTGATATTTACGCTATGCCATGACGCACTACACTACTTCCGATGTCACAAGTGTAAGTTGCGCTCTAGGAGCAAGTAGACAGCGTAAGGCTGTTTGGCCGGAAGCTAGAATTTTACTTTGTAACGTGTTAAATATGAATATTTTTCTTACACAAACTCATCGTTTTGCTTCAGAAGGCCTTTATTAACCCCCCCGGATGCGTCTGCAGTTCTTTTATAATTGATGGATGCCCTTTTTTGAGCTTCAAACTGATGGTTGCAATTCACTGCCATTATAAAGCTCGGAAGCATCAGGGTGTTTATTAATATAACTCCGATTGTATTCGTCTGAAAGAAGAAAGTCAAATAAACCTAGGATGGCTTGAGGGTGAGTAAATCATGGGGTAATTTTAATTTTAAAGTGAACTACTCTGCCGTGCAAAGGCAAAAGACCGTAACTTCGTTTTTGGTCGAAAATGAGTTATTTATATTTTTGGCACATTCAAGACCTTCTTTATCATGTGGATAAGTATCTTGAATCAATTCCGTTTTTTTTTCGAGAAAATAATGATTTGTCTTAACAGTAACTTCCAAAAGCCCATGAGAAACCAAGGCAGAACACCGTAACATCAGTTACCGCTCTTTGGCTTTGTTTTGGAACGCTCAAATTACGAGTTACGGTGCTCTGCCTTTGTTTAGCCGCGCGTCAATATGAAGTTACTGTGCCGGTGTTCAATCAAATAATGCTACCTACCAGATTGTACGGTTATCTACCTTTATTTTAATGTCCATTAAAATTAAAATTACGGTGTAGCCTGTGTACTTTGTACAGCTGCCATCAGTCGCTCTAACTTCTGATGTCCTCAGAGCGGTCAGAACACTTAGTATGGTCTGAACCCGCTCCATCGACAAACGTGCGATATCGATCGCGAAGGATTATGCAGAGTTGACAGAAAAACGTTACACATTGCCGTATCAGATGAATACAACCAAGAATTAAAGCTCGGCAAACTGGCAGAGTGCCAAAACTTCGTCTTCAGCCCCGCCCTAAACGCGGTCGAGTCAACGCTGGACTAATAGGTATTTTGTCATGTCAAATGTATTAATAATGCCATCAGAATGCAACCAAAGCACAGGATAGCAATAAGTAGATGGCTATAAATAATTGTAAATCATACAAAATAAATGCCATGATCACTAGATTTTATACAGGTGTGTACTATAATGATTTTCTTAATGGTGATCAGCAACTAAATATTGATAATGTGGAAGTTACTGCCTTTTGCCTTGGCATGACTTCTCACTTTTTGCTGACAATACAAAGGCAGAGTACAGTAACTTTAAAACAGTGGTCAAAAGTCAAGTTTGAGCTCAAGATTTTTTTATGTATATAATTTCCATTACTAAAACATCTATTTGCCAGATTTCCAGTGTCCTACCTATAATTAATTTGGCGGGACAACTAAAAATCTTTAAAGTCATTTTTCTCAGTTCCACACTCTAGCGACTTAAGGTCTTTTGCCTTTGTAGGGCAGTACTCTTTTAAGCCTAGTACCAGACTAAAATGCTTGTTTGAGCTGTTTTAACTAAAAATAACTTGCACTAACATATCTTAAAATGTCAGTGCCATTGTTTTGTCTAAAGATGCACACAAGTAGTGTTTTTCTCTAAGGAATGTTTTTAAAACGGGGGGGGGTCCTCTGAAAAATCGAATTATATCTGGAATCACAGCACTTACTTATTTTGAGGTTTGTTATACGATAATGAATGCAAATTTTCATGCTGCTCTGCAAGGTGCACCCTTGTGGAAAATACCAGTTGGTGGTTCAAGTATTATTGGCATCCCATCGAATGTAAAAAGAAAATTACATTAATTTTAATTAAAGAGTCTGATCACAAACTGTCAGGTATGATCCTCAATTACATAACATTATAACACATTTCTTTTCATTTTAATGAGTTTTGTGATGTACAAGTGATGACCTTCCATAACACCTACATCCACACAACAGACACTCCAACCTTTGTAAAAACTACAGAGATGCCAATCCTAACCTGTTTCTTAATTGCTGGGAAACCAGATTCCAATTAGGGCTGTCAAATTCAAATTCCGAATATTCGTAGAATTGAAAATAAAAATCCACATTCTAATGCAAAAACTGTGCATTTGAATTTTAGGTGTGCGTCAGGTAGCTTTATCAGTTGTGCTCGAAATGCGATAAGAGTCGTTGTTACTTATTAATGTTTTTGTTAGCCTATCCAGTTGAACACACTAGATGTGGTATGCGTTGCGTTGGTCATTCAAAACAGTGCATAAATAGAGAAGCTCAATGCGAAGAAGATCTTGGGCTGTGTCCGAAAACTTAGGCAGCTAAGGGCAATTCCGCCCAAATCACTGCATGAAGTTAGAGATATATATCATAATCTATCATAATCTATTTTACTTATTCATTGCAACTTCAGTTTGAAACAGTAAATGTAAACAGGTGTTTTTACCTAGCTGTCTGCAGCATCATAACTGTATTTTCTCCCTCATAAGTGCAGGTCGGTGTAAAGGTGACATAGATGTCAGGTAAACTGCTGCAGCGGGAGTAACCATGTCCACCACATGACATGCGACACACCTCAATGCCTGCATTCGTCGCCCAGGTGGTAAAAGCTTTCAGACCTGCAGATAGAGCATGCAGCTATAGAAAGAAAAAAGAGAAGTAATAAAAAAAAGTTAAAAAATTAGATAAAAGACACTCAAATTGAGCTACAAAACAGACAAACATGTAAAAAAAAAAAAAAAAAGATAAACACATATCAAACTTTTTTTATAACATATTTCTGCTCACTTCTGGCAGCTCACTGAAGTCACCCTGATTAATGTCTCCTGAGATGCGATGGTATGTTTTACTCATGTATTGCCCCACAAAGTGGAAGGCATAGGCAGTGGCCAGCAGAGGAAATAGTTTATACTGCTGGGTCTGATAGTCCAAGATCTGTGGCTCTGGTTCTCTAAAAGAAAAAAATGAGAAGTTAATTTAAAATCACCTTAAAATGTTAATTTATTTCTGTAATATTTGTTTGAGCAAAAGTCTAAAAGGAAAACCAGAGAGAGAGAGAGAGAGAGAGAGAGAGAGAGAGAGAGAGAGAGAGAGAGAGAGAGAGAGAGACCGAAAGACCGAGATACTGAGAGACCCACCCTGGGCGTAGTTCAGACTGGTGTCGGACTGCACTGTAACGGATTGCAATGGTGCAGGACTTGGAGAGAGCTCGTGCTGACTCTCCCACTATCATGGAGCGAATAAACACCATAGTGCCATATGTGAGCTTATCACTAGGAGGCTTCACATATGTACCGTCTGGCTCAACCTATACAAGAACACACCAAGTAAAGCAAATACATTTGAGAATGCCCCAGTGGAAACAGAGTTTTCTTCATAATTTATTTTTTTCATTAAAGTACACATCTTAAAATAATTCAGAATCTTTCTTATTCTTTTTTATATTATTTATTCCTTTTGACATAACATTTTGTTACTTTTCAAAATTCAAAAATTCTGTTTATTTCCAGTATTAAATTAGTCTAGTCTTTAGATTAGATTAGATTTTGTCTAGTCTTTTGGAATCCACTCAATATAAATGAGCACACATAATTATAAACTATTTAAAATCTTCCTTGATTTTGCTTATAAACTCTAAACACAAGCAAAAACACAATTTTTGTAACCTTTTTATCTTTCTGTGTGAGCAGGATATTCTCACCTTGGCATACTTCATCAGCATATTCTCACGTGGAATCCTGACATTTTCCAGTTTCAAGTAGCCATTATCAACCTCATCAAAACCAAATTTGGGGCCAATATCACCGACCACCACACCTGTTCAAACACAACAGATACAAAAACAATGGCTTAATTATTGAAGACTACATTTTGTGTACAAATCATATTACTAGACAAATGTCTAAGCATCAAAATATCGGGCTGTCAAATTGTAAATAAAAATTCATTTTGGACAGAATGACTTAAATAATAATATCTAAATGAAAAGTCTATTACAACAAGATACTGCAGAAAAACTAAAAAATAAACAGAGTTTCATTCAGCATTTCTTTAACTGCTGGAGTGATGGTATTTTCGTTTTCATTTTTTTTTTGTCAGTTACTGTAACGTTTGCCATGTGGTACTGTCAAGTTTATATTTAGGCATTTGACTAGAAAGAGCTAAGGGTGTGATTTTTCTTTTCAGTTCACCAAGTTAAGCAAATTTAATGGAGTGTTGGGTCCTTCAAGATTTTATTTTTATTTTTTATACATTTGTGGAATTAGCAACTTTTGCCACCACCCCTACCTCTTGCAAATCCAACAAATCACCATGTATAAGTTATTGGACAGTCCTTTTTCAGTTGTTGCCATAACAGTGTAACTTGGCTTTAAAATTCAATAATTTGAAACAATATTTTTTAAACTGCACTATTGCAGCATAGGCTCAGTGTAAGATGAATCAATGTAAGGTTTTTGGTCCAGTTACACAGCGCAACAATTAACAAGAAAAAAAAAACTGCATTTCATTGGTGTACGAATTGATGTACAATTCCCATTTTTGGAAGGCAACAAGTGATTGTAAAATTGCAAAGTGGCATATAATTGTGATAAGATAAAGCAATCATTCCATAATCTGGTGACTGTGTAACAACAACTGCAGTCCTTCTAAACTAGGGGTGCCAAACTCTGCTCCTGGTGGTCCACATTCCTGCAGAGTTTAGTTCCCTGCTCCAATAACCATACCTAAAGAACTTGATTAGCTTGTTAAGGTGCGTTTAATAAACTCTGCAGGACTGTGGCCCTCGAGGAACTGAACTCACCCCTGATCTAAACAGTCTTATAGTCACATAATACCATACCAAAAAACAACCAAAACCTCACACACATGCTCCATTCTGTATCTCTCTATATATAATCACAACTTTTAGGGACATACACCAACTCAAGGTTCTGTACCTGGCAGTGGCATGTGTGTCTTCATACTGCGAATGGGTGTGATGAAGGCATGTAGGCCATGACACTTGCCCTGCGTGTACAGCTGAGCCAGGACTATAGCGTGATTTGAGGTTTTACCCACTAGAAAGACAGAGAGTAAATTAATAATAAAAAAAAAGCATGTTATGTAATCAGTTGTACACAGTGGCATTTTATATTTGACATAAAATTGTGTGATTTGAGCAGGGCTTACTCACATCCACCTGGCCACCATTTAATAGAGGAGATTGTTGGACTGTTCAAAACAAACTCTTGGGTGGAAGGGTCGTAAGTAGCAGTGGTTTCAAGAGCACGAATATGTGTACCTAGAAGGATATTATACATGTGACATCACAGACAACTGTAACTACATATTACAGATTTACGAGTAAATCAAAGTGAAATTCATGCATACTTCATGCAGTTTCAAAGTCAAGTATTGCCTATTATTTAAACAAATATCTAGGACTGAGCAAATTAACAAGCTCCAATCCCCTTAGTGGTTCAGTATGTAACAGTATTCATAATCTTTAAGTTTAAAAGTTCTAATAGCATTGTTAAGGCAACCCTTGTAGGTGTTTGACAGCAAGAAAAATAAATACTCTTTACTCACTAACTCACTCTCAATTTTTTTGAAAACCTAATTTTTCAGATTTTATAAAGAAATTCAGTTTACTTTGAAAATAAAGCATATTAGAAATAATCAATTAGAGAGTCAATCGGCTATCTTTACCAGACAACAGCAAAACACACCTGTGGCATTGATTCTAAAATGGATATCAAACAATTTATTGCACTTGTTGGTTGCTTTGTTAACACCTTTCTGCCAAGTTCATCCCCAAATCAGATAGATGGCGTTTACATTAGGAGAATGTAAAGTGCTGGCCATTGCTTTTGGTTCAGGGTGCCACTGACTATGGATCCAACAAAAGAACCCTAGACCATTAAGCTTCCAGCTCCATGTTTAGAAGTTAGTGTCGACAGTATCCAACAGCAGTGCCGCAGAGCCATACAAACCACCGAGCCAGCTGTATCAAGATGGAAGTTAAGACAAAGCATATAGCCTCAGTGAGGTTAGGGTTAGTGGTGGAGTTAGGCATTGAGTGAGTCTCTACCCAAACTTCTAGTCTGAGACTGCTGGCCTGGCACTGCTGGTTAGAAACTGCTGTCATGTATGGCTCTGCAGGTGGCAGATCATTGGTGTCATACAATTAGGAACCATCCTTTATCTCAGTCTGTCTTTCTTTGATATTTGCCCTTTTCTTGCCATTATGATAGCTATAAAATACTGTCCACATAATGCAGTAACAGAGAGGATGCAGTAACAAAATTTCTACAAAATCTGGAAAAATGTATAATACCTTTATAAGATTTATAAGTATAGAAATGTGCGTGCAGGTAGGTTGCCAGATTTGTTACCGTGCCCCATCTCAGTCTGCGCGTAGGTGCCAATAATCTTCAGGTTCCAAGCTGGCATGAAGAAAGCTTCCAGTTGTTCAGGTGAGGATTGGTTCAACAGCGTCGGCAGGAACATGCCCAAGTGCAGATCAAGGGGTTCTGGACGCCCTCGGTGCACACAGCTTTGATAGGGCAAGGGTCAAAGTGAGCGGAGTATTTAAAGAAAAAAAAGGTATAAGAAAGAAATAGAAAGGCAAGTAGAAAGGTGGAATATGTGTTGAGAATCAAACAAGGGGGTGTTAAGAATGAAAAGGAGAAATGTCAGAAGAGTAGAGTAAGAATGTGTATGAATGTAGACGAATATGGATGGGATTAAAGATGATGGACAGAAAATTACAAAAAAGGAGAGAAATCATTTTAAGCAGGTCATGCAGATGCTGATTAAACATCAGATTTAATAATGATTAATTATTACACTATTGCAAATCAATTATAATAATAAAAACAACAATATTTTACTGCTGTAAAAAATAACTGCACAAACTGTATTCCTTAAAACAGAAGCTCTTCAATGGCAATAAATACAATTTCAAAGAATGCATAAAAACATGCATAAGATATAACAAGTTTACTCGAATAGTTTTTTGTTTTGTTTTTTTTAAGCAGCAGCACATTAAAAAAAAAGGTTTTAAGGCTGCATCCTTTTTTATCTAGCAAAAGGCAAAACAGCATTTATGTTGCAGACTAAGGGGCCATTCATACAGGATTCACTCATGTTCAAAAACAGATAGAGCTGGATGTTGATATAGCTTTTCTACATTACTCGACAACACAATGCATCTTAAAAACATGGCACTTATGGTATGAATAACTGAGGATAAGGAAAATGGAAAGAAAAACATCTACAAAAGTGTCCATTTCTATGTAAGCAACAGACAAAAAACAATACAACACCCATGGGACATGGGTACTTAAACGGGGAAAGAACAAAATCTCCAAAGCTGTTTCTCAAGATTGTTTCAATAATATATTTCAAATCACCTAAATATTTTTTTGTCAAGCTAATGCACATGCATGTTGAGGAGAAAATAGTAAACTCCTCTCTCAAAAATCTTACTTTCAAGAGAGAAACAATAGGGTGACCTGTTTGTCCCATATTCCCAGCAGATACATTTCCTCTCTCTAACTGACACTTCAGCACAAAGAAGCCATTACTCTCTCAATGCCTGCTGCATCTTCCTTCTTACAAACATACTATCTCACATTCCTACTAAAATTAGAGTTTTAATTAATAAAACTAATACATTTTGTAGGACAAAAAAATCTAAATGATGCATTTAATTTACACATATACAGTACAAAACAGGATGTATAACTACCATATAACAGGCACGTGACAGATTTCAAACTAAAGAGCTGGACCAGACTTAGCCATCAAAATAAACATTACAGGCCATGGTTGACGTGCAATCCTTTTTCCTTAATGTTTGTATGCTAAGGTCAGGATGAAAATATGTTTTTGAAAAGTGGACTAATACATACAGAATGGGATGGAAAATGTTTTAATGAAAGGTGAAAACTAGGTTAAATCAGGAGTACTTATTTTCTGGTATTGAGTGACAATAGCCAGCTAACAATTCATTATACTTTAGGAGACCATAAATCTGAGAATATGACCATACTGAGCTGTCAACACCTGCAAGGGTCATGCTTAACTGTATGTACTGTTAACTCTAAACCCCGAAAGGACAACACTTTCATTTTGGTCTAAACAAAGAAAGTACATTTTCCTTAATTATCTGGGAGAGAGAGAGACTGACCGTGCCCAAGCTCTGTCTGAGCATAGGTGCCTAAGATATGGAATGACTCAGCTAATGGGATCCATTTTTTGCGCTGTTCAGTAGTGCACTGGCTGTTTAAGGTGGGTATGAACATGACATAATGGACACCAAAGGGCTCTTGATACACACCCTTTGCAACACTGCAGGATGGAAGACACGTATAAAACTTCAACTCGAGAAACATGTAGATATTTAGTTACAGAAATTTACAATTTTATAAAGGCAAAGATATGTACATGTTTAAACAGAACTGATTTGAATGATTAATTAACAGTCAACAGTAGCTGCACTGGTTGATGCTAACTCAACTATTTTCATTGTGCTAAATGTGTATTAAAAGTGAGCTTTTAAGCATGTCTGAATCACCTAAATGTGAATAATAACCAGTTTAATTTCCTTCTGCTAATTCAGTTTGAGAATATGGGTGGAGTTGGTAGCTCTGGCTTCAATTGCCTTTGACACACTTTTAATCGGAGACCTTTGCTCAGGCTGTCTCTTTAAACACATTGGAACTTGCCTTTGCCTTTGGAGAAAGATAACTAAATAATGTAATGTGACAAATTTCTTAATGCACATTTACAAGATTTCTATTCATTAAAAAAACTAATAATAATAATTAGAAAAATAAACAGGACATTTTTACTCCAAATGCAGGAAAATGTATTCTTTCAGCAATGTGAGCACTCAGCATCTCTGTAATCGAATGACATGTCATGTATGATTTTTATACATGACATGTCATTCGATTACAGAGATTCTGAGACAAAGGTGGCAAAGAGTAACTTAGCCTACTTTCATATTTGTTAAGACCATGAATTTAAAGAGTGGAAAAATTGTAATGATAAGGAATGAGTAGACTAGTAGATGAGTAGACAAACATTTTGACTAGTCTGTTATCATTTTATATGAACTTTACAACTCAAATGTTTTCTATCTTATAAACATATTCCATATAGGGTGATTTCAGGTTGATTGAGACACATTTTCACAGGTATCTCAATGAAAAAATGTGTCCCAATCAACCTGAATAATTCACTCTACCATATATATCATAACCGAGAGAGAGTTTCTTGAATCATGACAAATATGCATACCTCTTGTAGGAGTAAATCTCCTCTGGATCAGAGATACCATATTCCCTAAGTTTCAGAATCATCTGAGCACTCTTACGCACTGCTGCATCATATCTCTCACTGCGGGAGAGGAAGTTCAGGTCTTCATGCTGGAAGTCTGGATCACTAATGACCAAAGACTCTAGGGAAGAAAAATAAAGCAATATAGGTGATAGGTGATAAACTGTACAGGTTATTTTTTTACATGGATATAGAGAGATTTAAGAGGCTAGGTTCCAGATTTATGACACACACACACACACACACACACACACAAAAAAAAAGAGAAAGAGAGAAAAATTATGATAATGAAATGGGGGTCCCTGCAAATACTCAGGTCAAATGACTTGATATAAGAATCACCTCAAAGTAGCATGGCAGCAGTGAGAGGGCCACTGACCTCAAGATAAATGAAATGTTTCTCTTATCTGAATGGTATACGGGTAATTTTCATGAGAAATGACAAATATGAAAATTGTTTTGTTGGGAAAATAGCAATAAATAATTTCGAGACATTTTTATGTTTCTCCCAGCCACAGAAAAAAGACTAAAAGCAAAACTACATGCCATTACAATAGCTACCAAAGCTTTTAATAATAAAAAATTGGCCAAACAACTGCATCATTTTAATATTATTTAAAATAATTATTATTATAAAATAAATAAATAAATAAGTGCAGATGATAACGTTATATCAGATAATTCTGATCACAGCTGACCTATTTCTCTCCTCCTGCGAGTCTTTTCTGCACCACCGTCCAGAATATTCGTAAGGATCTCCAGGTTAAAAGATGCATTTTCACGTTCACGGCTAATATCAGGATTCATGACTGCTCCGTTGGACTTTCTTTTGGACGAAGTGCCTTCTGCTTTGTGTACTTTTATTGATGTTGTATAACGTTTCAACTCTGGCCTAGTGGAGTTTGTTACTTCCTGGAAGGCGGGCAATTTCTACGTCAGTTGTGTGTTGGCCTCTGATAAGAGAGGGGCGTGACCCTCTCTAAGCGCTTGGTGTTTTACGGAAAGGCACAAGAATCACAATTTGTTCAATAAAATAAATAAATAAATAAAAATTCACAATTCCTGCTTGGGTATGAAAGCCGTTTAAATATGAGTTACGCCCCTTTTGCCTTTCCATAAATGTTAAAAAAAAGCTGAACGCAACACAAAAATAAATAATTATGATATAAAACATAAGCAAATACAAAAAAAAAAAAAAAAAAAAAAAACGATATTTATACATGTTGTAACATATCTGATATATACTGAATGTATGTTTTTTTTTTTTACAGTCTATGTAAGGACCACGGGGAAGTCCTATTGAAGTTATATTCTTCTATTGTAGCAGAAAGTTTTTAATTTTCATAATTTTTAGGGCATTTGTATAGGAAAGAAACTCATTGTGAAATGCACAAAACAGAAACTTGTGCAAGACGCTGTGCAGTACATAAAGTATTGAATGAAAATGTCTCCGAAACATCTGTGTATTTGACAAATATTGTATTTATTTCACTTCAGCGGTGGTAAAGTAGCCTACGCAAGCGTTACTACGGGAAGCAGAAAGTGTCTGACTTCACGTTCCGTTTTCAGCTCCTCCCTCGCCGATCAGTTACATGCAGGCGCAGCCGATGTCGAACACAACTGTTGTCGTAATGGAGGGAAGTGTGAAGTAACCAAAATTCTCTTAATTTCTAATGACCCAAGTGAGTCTCTATATGCATGTTATACTGATATGCTGCCTCCTCCAGCCGCGTTTTACTTTCCTTTGGAGATCAACACAGACCTGGTGAAAGATGGTGCGTCAATGCGAACGTTTGGCAGGTCGGACCACTTGTTAAAGTTGTCAGAAATGTTTAGGTGCGATTTTTATTCATGTACATCATGTAACCCCATTATATCTTTAGTGTAACTGCCTAATATATTCCGAGAAGTGCTGCGAACTTCCGTATTTCTGACTAAAAATGTAGGTTACATTTAGTTGTTTTGTAAAACATATCATTGATATGTTGAAAGAGATAGAATAACGTATATTTTAGGATGTAACTAAATTGAGCCTTCGATATAACTATGCAAAACAGATAGTTTGGTTTGAACCAGAATCCAAAATTAGTAAGATAACGTTTGTTGTTGGAGCCTCTCCAAATATTAGGGAAAACATGTTTATGTTTTAGTAATTTTCTAACTGAAAATGCTGAAATAATTAGTATAATGTATTTATAGTAGGCCTATCTACTTTCTGTAATTGTGCAATCAAATTAATGCTCTGCAACCTTTCCAGAGTTCTATTTTAGATTTCTACTTTTCCTCCAAATTGTATTCCAATTTATTTATTTATTTTGAACACCATTTACAAAATAAAGTATTTCTGTCATGATTCTGTCTTATGCTCACATTTAGTTTGTAGTCTACCTGTTTCCCTTGTTATTTCTCTCGTTACCCATTTTCCCTTTTGTTTCCACTGTTAGTTAGGTGTCAAGCCTTGTTTTGTTGTGAGCTTAGTTTGCTTTTCTTGTTTTTTTGTACCTTTGTTATTAGGCTATATGAAAGCTATATTAAAGTACTGTGATTGGATCCAGCTCTTCCTTGTTTCTTAGCTCTTTTGTCATAATTGCCTAGTAAATCATTATCATCATCATTATTATGTATATCCTTCACCTGGAAAAATCAAAAAAAAAAATTTGCTTGTCATCTTTCCATCTAGACTTACAAGTTACATGCCAGAAGAGTCCAAAGCTGTTCTAAGTGGTCAGCAGTCTTCTGCACAGTGCCACGTGTCTGTACAAACAACACTTGTTGAACCTTTCCAGCCCATACTTGGAGCTCAGTATTTTGTCCTTGGCGAAATTGAAAAGACTGATGGTGAGTTTGAATAAGACAATTAAAACAAGTTTCTGCCTACTCAGTGTAGCCTAAATCTAGAGGCAGTTTTGTTGTTTGTATTCAGAATGTCTGTATGTTTTACCAGACTGGATGTTTTAACCAGTATTTTTCTGTTGCTTCTGCTTCCAGGATTAAGTGGAGTTATACTGCATGCCCGTGCTTTGACTTGTGTTGATGGAGTAGACCTTGCACTAATGCAACATGCCATTGAGGAACAGAGACGCTTCTTTAAGGAGAGAGAGACTTAGATGAATGCGCAAGCTCCCTGCTGTGAGAGCCCTCATACATAAATATCCTGTGAAATGTGATCAACTGAGAACTATTTATCAATGTGTTTTTGTACAATTTGAGAATGTGTGACTTTGTATCAACCTCTCAAAAGCATAGGATTGTCAGTTGGATTTTTACAGAAAGTAGATGTAAATTGATTGATTATCATTAGCTAACTGTAAAAATAAATCTTTTAAATTATTTTACAAATAAGAAAGTAAAATATTCAGAGGTTATAGCAGAGGTAAATGGCTCTCTGTATTGCTATATAATATATGGTATTTGTTCCGAACTTTGATACCCTCTGTATATTTGATGTCTAGTGCAGGGGGTAGGTCAAACACTATACCTCTGTTTATTTAGAAAGAAACACTTTTAAAATGTATTTTAAAAAGAACTAAATAATACATTTAGCACAATTACAAAGAAATATCACTGTATGTGTTCTGCTTAATAAAATGCTATGCCTGCAAATAATACATTTAATACCACTCTTTGTGTGTTGACTTCATTTAGTAGAACAAATTAGAAACAAAAAAGACAGAAATCATTTGTTGCATTTTTAATTTCAGCAGTATTAGAAAGGAAAGAGAATGGTAAAGACATAAATAATTAAAAGTATAATGATTTTAAATCAGACATTGCTCTTCTGGCCCATCATACCATGCAAATAAAACATGCATAACATGTTAGCTTTTTTGATAAATATTCCCTTTGCTCTGTGTTACTATATTCTGCCCCATTACATACTGTAAAAATGAAGTAAACATAAGCATCTCATCAGCTGAGATTTTTAAATGACTCTTAGTTAAATAGAGATTTTATAGCACCTGAGATTTACAATAAGTTGTATTACAAGTACAGTACAGATCAGATTACGTATTACTTTCAAATTTCAAGTACATTTTTTTTTTCTCTCTCTTTTTTTTTTATCTCTAAACATGTTTATTATTATACATTAATTATCTTAAAATCAGTCAAATCTTATTCTATTTTTCCTGGTGTTGCAGATTGAACAAATTGATCCAACACACCCACTAAACGCTTGCAATTATAAACTGGTCCAGGACTTGACTGTTTTTTGTGTGAAATCTAATATTTTCATCTTAGCCAATGAGAAATGGTCGACAATGCAGAAACTTGAATGCATTATCAATTTTGTAAACTTATGTAGACTTTGAGTGTCTATGTATGAGGGAAATATGGGGAAGCATAGGCAGAATCTTTTGAGGAAGCAGGAAGCATAGGAAGACCTGAGAGTCGGTCTGTCTTACAACGAGCCAAAGCCTGCTTGTAGTTGATCTTCTCCTTTGTGATGGGATCAATCAGCTCTTTTGCATAGTTGATCTCTTCCTGAAGCTCTCTCATCATTGTACTGTCAATCATCTTAGAGCTGACAGCATCCACAATGTTAACTCTTCCTGCTTTGTTGGGGTTGACTAACCCACCTGTCAGAAATTGTGCCTCCATGTATCTCATGGCATTCT
The DNA here is from genome assembly GCF_949319135.1 of Squalius cephalus. NCBI lineage: Eukaryota > Metazoa > Chordata > Actinopteri > Cypriniformes > Leuciscidae > Squalius > Squalius cephalus. Next base: position 27,874,957 of record NC_137131.1, on the reverse strand, counting down.
CTTTGGGCATCCACCCTTTCTGTACAGCTTCTCCGACTGACAGACGCTCTTTAGTCACAGGGTCCTCAACTCCAGTAAAGGCCTTCTGAGCATTTAGTAACCGCTGTAGTTGACTGGACTCAATCAGACCTCGATCAGCTGCTTTGTGGACAGAATATTTTGTGCTGTTGCTGATGTCCACGATGCCACCAGTAGCTGCCTGTGCTTCAAGAAGCTTTTGGGCAGTGTTGGTGTCAATCATCTTTCGACCCATGGCACTGCGCACATTTAGACATGAATCAGTGTGTACATCATACACTCCGCAGATGGGGAACTCTTCATTGAGCTGAGTTGGTTGGCTTGTAACTGGGGTGTACGACCTAGATTTTGTTTCACCAGCCACAAGAAGAGCAAACTCTGAGATGGACATTTTGCCATCCTTGTACTGTTGTAGTTGATATTTAGTCACCCTGCCTTCTTTTAGTGCATTTTTGATTGAGTACTGATTGCCACTCTTGCGATCTTGCAAAACAGAAATCTCACCATCAGGTCCCATTGTGGTGGTTTCCTCCCAGTCACACTCAAGTTCCTGTAATTGCATGTACTGGCTGCGATCGAGGAAGCCTCGCATGTAAGCATCATATGGTGACATGTCTTTACCAGTGTCCGGGTCCAAGATGCTAATCTTTGTGGAGACATTGACTTCCTTAGTGCGAGTCTCTGAGGAATCCTCCTTCCTCAAACTGTTCTTTAGCTCCCTGATTATGTTATCTCGCTTGTGAATTGTGTCCTTCTCTTCCAGGATCTCCCTTTCTAGCCTTTGAACATCTGATTCCATTTTAATGCTTCTTTGCCTATTCATTTGATTTCTTTCACTCATCAGCCTAGACTGCTGGTGGAATGAGATGCTGATATTTTGTCTTTCAGATTCCAAAGTTCTTAGCTCTCTCTGAAGGTTTTCTTTTTCTCTTTGCAGCTTGTCCCGATCATGAATCAGGTTGGTCTCCTCCAGGGATGTGGTAGTTCTTTTGCTTGCTTGTCGCTGCAGTTTCTCATCTAGACGATGGAGTTCATCCTCAAGGTCTCGTCTGGCATTTTTCTCCTGTTGTAACATTTCTCTAAGGTGGGACCGTTCTGCTTCCACTGCTTGATCTTTCTCTACACGAACAACCTCTTTATAGATGGTCTTCTCAACCGATTTCTCTCGCTGCAAGATTTCTATCTCGAATGTAATTTTCCTGATGTCTCTATCTAAGCGCATAATGTCACTGCTCTCCTTATCCATGTCTGTCCGAAGACCATTGGTCAGTTTGTCTAATTTTGGATCCCTCTCAACTTTCAGAACTTCCTCTATGACTATGTTCTCTTCAATAGGTGGTGGGGCAGTTTCTAGCTCATGGATCCTAGATTTAATTTGTCTCAGCTCAGTTTCCACCTGTATCTTTTTTTGCTTTTCATCACTGCTCCTTATGATTATCTCCTTGTCTTCTATGAGTGCTCTCATCTGCTGCACCTCTAACTCAAATTTTCTACGATTCTTCACTTCTTCATCTAGACTCCTTCCTAGCCTATCATGATCAAGGATCTGCCTTGGGTCCTTTTGTAGACGCACCACCTCTTGCACTACTACTTTTTCCTCTGGTTTTTGTCTCTCAAGCTGAATGTATTTATTCTGAAGATCAAATACCATTTCCTCTATAGTTCTTCGCCTCTGAGTTTCCTCACGGATCTCTCTCCTGAGACGATCTGCCTCCTTCTCCAGAAGTGGGTCATCAACATACTTAGTTACATCTTTTGTGACAATCTTGGTCTCAACCTTTGACTTTTCAGTCTTCCACTCATCCCTGTCTTTTCTAAGACGGATAAGCTCATCCTGCAAAGTACTGTAGGTTTTTTGCAGGGAATATACTTGATCTGAGAGCTTCTGTATTTCTCTTACATTCTCTGGACTTCTTTCCTCTTTTACAACCTCCTGAACTACTTCCTTATTCTCAACTTTGGGTTTCTGTGAATGCAGAGCACCAAGCTCTGTTTTCACAATACTAATTTGTCTCTCAAAGTCTGAGCCCTGCCTGCTACTGTCTTGAAGCTCCCATCTCAAGCGTTGCATCTCTGCCTCTGTCTCAGGTGCCACCCTGAATTTCTCATTTATGATTTCTTTGACTTCCACTTTGGGCTTCATCTGTTGTACTTGAACATAGTGTGACTGAAGGTTACTAAGCTCAATCAAGAGACTTTTGTTCTCATTTCTCACTTCTTCTATTGTAGTCAGAAGCCCTTTAGACTCACTTATGAGTACAGGGTCCTGCTCAACCCTTTTCACCTCCTTGGTGACAACTTTTGGCTCTAAAGTTGGGATGAGCCTCTCTATAGAATTGATCTGGCTTCTGGTTTGGGAGATTTCACTCTTCAGTGACTTGCACCTCTCACCTTCATCTGAGATATCCATCTCAAATATCCTAACTGCCTTCAACATTGTTGGATCTTTCTCCTGTCTTACCACTTCCCTTTGCACCACCTTCTCTTTTATGATTTGCTTCTTTTGCTCCAAAATGGTCATCTCTGATTGCAGGTAAGCCTTCTCTTGTTCTTTAATTCTAAGTTCACTTTTCAGTTTGCTTATTTTTTCTCGAATGTTTGATGCTTCTACATCCAGCTGGGGGTCTTTCTCTACCTCCGTCACCTCTCTTGTGACTAGCTTGGGTTTAGTGTTCTTAAGTTCACTTTCTAGGCTAGTGATCTTTCTAGTCAGTACCTCAATTTCACTTTGTGTTTTGGTGCGTTTCAGTGCTTCTTCGTGAATCTTTTTTAGAAAGTCCTCCAAATTGGACTCAAGTTTTGGGTCACGGTAATACTGTAGAACTTCTTTCTCCTCCACTCGCTCTACACCTCTTCGACTCTTCAGAGATAAATATCTGTTCTTGATGCTACTCAGGCTATTCTCTGCATTGGCATTTTTGGCAATTTCCTCCTTTAATTCTTTCTGCAGAGCTTCAGTGTCCTCAGAGGCTTTTTGTTGCACCTGTTGCTGTTGTACGGCATTTACTTTTACCACATTCTGTGTAAATGGAAGTAAGACCAGTTAATATTTCAAAGGTGATCACTTTGAAGAGTCACAGGATTATTTGCTCTTCAAAACGAAGATAAAATTAATTGCAGTATAATACAAATTAAGCTTTTTGATTAGTGGTAAAATATGAAAACTGTTGATCTCTCATTTGCACCTCAGCCATGATGCTCTTTGCAAAGTTCATCTGGTTGAGTAACTGGTCACTCTCAGCAGCTGTTTCAGCATAATGTTTTGTAAGATCCTTCTCCTGTAGCAAAACAGAATACGGAATTAAGTATTTAGTTAATATTAAAATTTCTCATGTTTTACATTTCAAATAACTCACCTGCTTTGCAACAGCACTAGCTAGGGTGGTGGTGTGTAGCCTTTTAGCATTTGTCACAGGTGTGTCATCAAGAGTAGCTTTGTACTTATCACAATTCATCTCATATTCCTGCCCAAAATAAATGCAGTATACAATTTATATAAGTTAAGTTTATGCAGTACACAGTATATATAACTTATATAATTTAATAATTTATAAAATAATAATTTTATCATTAAAGGTTTTTCACAGTTTTATACCCCATTTAAATAAAAAGTTATATTTGGTGTGTGATTCTGGATACATGCATTTACTGTAGCCCAAACATTTGACTTACTTTGAGAGTATTTTGGAGATCCTTAGAAAGATCAACCACCCTGTCCATGTCATCACCTTTCCTCTTTATATCCTCTATCACCCTCTTTCGAGTAAAAGAAAACAACCACATAGTGAGAATTGTAGTTATTTTTTATTTTTATTTTAATCAGATCATTTATTTTATATATTGTCTGATATAGTCTACAGATCTAACCTTCTGAGAGTTCTGCTTGGCATTGACTTGAGTCAAATCATCTTCGGGGTTAATCTTGTTTTTAGGTAGATTATTTAAGAAGTAGCTCAGTGATTGGCTCACATTCTGGAAGTCCTGGTGTTTTGTGTTAGCTTCTTGCAAAAGCCTCTCTCTAAGGAAATATAAAAACGTTTTAAGTAACACAATTTTTTGTTCAGCTCATTGCAGAAAAGAGAACGTATATTTAAGCAGCACCACATTAAACTAATTTAATGCCTTTCAGATTACATTTTTAGCATGAGTAAGTGTATATAACTCACCTTTCATTTAGCTGGTTGCTCACATTAGCATATCGGCTTTGAAGATTCTTCACTTCTGCTTCATGTCTGCGTATATCAGGACAATACTCCTGGTAACCCTGCTGAAGTGAACTGCATAGCTTCTTAAGTGCCTCTAGGTCCTCGCTAAGCTTTTGCATCTCACTTTGAGCACCAGCAACGTCTTTTCTCAAACTCTGGATGAATGACAATATATTTTGTTGTGCATAAGATTTTAGTACCCTACTGGTTATGTGCAACTGCATGACTTTAAATGCATTTAAAAAAACAAATACCATGGTTTGTTGGAAAATACATAGGTTGCAAATTTAAAAAGGAAAATTTTTACCTTATGTAAAATTTAGATAGATAATCTAGGAATACTTTAATGTCATAACTCTGGGTATGTAGTCCAGGTTTGTGATTCACACATTAGAAGTGGCAACATAATTACATTCTACTAAACTAAGAATGAATAATGTCTTTACTTGAATCTCCTGGGTACTGGTCTGAATGGCACTAGGTTTGTCTGGGATGACACCATCATCAGTGAGCTGTTTCTCAAATCCTGAGACAGTGCTGTCCATCTTTGTAAGCTGTCTCTCCAAAACAATAGAAGCATTTGCCCTAGTGTTAAAAAGAGACAACAGAGTTGCAACATCTAGAATTCTTTCTTCAATTTCCTAAATAAATAGACTTGTAATTGTACGTACTTCTTTTTGTAGAGATCAATGAGAGCAGCTAGACTGTCTTGTTTGATGTTGGCATCACTGAGTTTTTGGGATATAGTAGAATAGGTTGGCCCATTAGAATCCTTTGAAAGTAGAGGTTCCAGGTCCTTTTGGGCTGCAGCCCTCTGTTTTTCCAGCTGCTGGAGAGCTGTAGTTGTTCTCTGTTTAGAGAAGAAAAATCTTATATAAGCAGCACCTACTGGCCCATTTTTCCAAAACCTTTACTTAAGTTTGTTGAATCAGTTGAATCAGTTATCGGTTATCTTGCATCGAGTTATCAACAGTCAATAACCTGGTTGAGTAGTTCATTCCTGCACTTTGTCTTATTTGACAGTATAAACCCAGGCGGTTTATCTCTAAGCAAGGAAGCTTATCTCTACTAGATGTCTAAAGCATTTCTCACCTCTTGCTCCTTCAGACGTTTAGCGAGGTCTGTGGCAGGGTCAGTGCGGTTCAGTGGGGCTCTTAGACTGCTCAGAGTGTCCATCTCAGCTTGAGCTAGATCTTTATCTATTTGGTTTAGAAGGCTAGCCAGCTCTACAGCTTTGGAGTTCTCCTCGGTTCTTGGAGCAGGAACTACAACAACAAATATGACACTGAATTATTATCTCAGAGGTAAGTTCAGTACATATGTTAAAAGTGCTTCCTAGTTGTTTCATGAGCACCACATACATGATCACCCTTTCTAATTGTCTACTGTGTTTTTAAAAATAACCAAACTAGGGGATTTGACTCCAACAAGAAACACACACTTTTAATAGTTTATTGAATAATATGTGATTTGCACTTAAATAAAACTGAATGCTGGGGTATAGGCTGAATTTATTTTTAGGTGAGCAAATTTAAATATGGCTTCTCAATTGTATTTCATATTTTACAAAATTGTCCACTATGATTGTGAATGATTTTTTCAAAAGCATTATTTAGTTCCATTGTTTCCTACATAGTTTAATGATTCTGTGTTTGCCACAACCATAATTCCAACAAACATTAGCAAACATTGCAAAGTGACGTGGTTAAAAGCATAATTGTTAGTGTGACTTAAGTATATCATGCTTTTGAGCAAAATAGCATGCAGTACAATCTTTATCTGTCATTCCCAGCGTTGGGGAAACTTACTTTTAAAAGTAATGCATTACAATATTGTGTTACTCCCTAAGTAATTAATTGCTTTACTTAGTTACTTTTAATAGAAAGTAATCCGTTAAGTTACTTTTGCATTACTTTTTTTTATGTGGGCTGGGCTTGCTTGTTTGATCTTTAATAACAAATAATCAAAAGTTCTATTTTTGGCAAATGTAAAGGCTCTTTCATACCCAAAACTGTCACGATGGTGACAATCAAAAGTGTCATACTGCAATGCATGCTGGGTACCAGCATAGTACAAAAATCGTCTATGACTCCCAGCATGCATTGCGGCATGAATAAATAATGCAGTTGAATTGTCCGGTTATTTTCTTTAATTCTTACTATTTGCTTTTATTTTGAGATGGTCCAAACACACTGCAGAACACAAAATCCAGGGGGAGGAGTTGGATCCAGATCCAACTCCTCCTACCTTACATATACCTAAACCTACCCATCTCCACCCCCTGATCCATAAACCCACCCCTAAACCTATCAATCTCCACCCCTTAGATCTGGATCCAACTCCGCCCCCTGGATCTCGTGTACTGCAGTGAGGTGCTACTGTTTATTTTTGCGATTGTTTCTGTGTTGACTTTTAGTAGCTTGTTTTGTGATGTTTAGAGTTAATCTGTTTCTTTTTTGTTTATTGTCACCCTTGTTGAGATTCATATGCTCATTCTTGATGTTTCTGTCTATCTAAATAATGCTGTAGTTCAAACCTGTTTTGTAAATAATTTAAAAAATCCTTTAAAACTGTTTGCTCAGCACTGCTTTATCTTTTGCTAGTAGCACAGTGGTGGTAATGTAAAATTAAGATGTATTAAAACAATGTTTTTTCAATAAAACATCAACATCTAAATCCTAAATCCCAACGATCATTCCTTGTTGTTTATACTGCTAAATATAGCTTACTCAACATCACACATTAACCTGATATCGCTAGCTTCAATCTAAATCATTATTGCTAGCACAACACGCTAGTAATTCGCTAGCCTGTTAGCGTGCCATCCATGCGCTCTTTATTTATTTTTTTATTTTTTCTCTCGCGCCTTTTACGAGTTCATCAAACAACTTAGGTGAGTAGGATCAGTCAACAAATACAGAGAGTCATGTCATCTTCTCCCCTTATTGTCACTTGCACTTCATGTAACATGTATAGCATAGCCTTCTCTGTCAGCACAGGATTTACATGTGATAAATGCAGGGAAATAGTCAGGCTGACTGAGAAGATTTCAGAACTAGAGACATGCATCCAAATTTTAACACTAGAACTCCCAAGGCGGTCATTTTGACCGTTTTTAAATTTTACAATGTAATAACTTTGTTAAAATAAAATAAATGTGGCTGTAGGACTCTGACTTTTCCTAAATATGTGTATATTTTATTCTGACACTGTTATTTTATTAAAATCATAAAACACACAACAGTTCTGACTATTTCTACCTAGAACTACCATAACGGTCATTTTGACCGCACGCGTTATACATATCATAAGTCCGCTGCATTGCAAGTTTCGCAGAGGGACTTCATCATACGACTGGCGAGCGAACTTCACTCCGACCACATGGAATCAAAAGCCATACAACTGGAGGAACTGAAAACAAAATAAAACCAAGGAGATGTATCAAATGTCACAACGTGTGTGGGAGCTGCACGCGAAAGGCGGTGTTTACCTGTGTGGAATGTGCGTAAGCGTCAATGATGCGGTATGTTTGCGCCGTTCAAATGGGCAGTTAACCTGATTTTGTTCGTTAATATTTTTTGTTCACTGAAACTAATCGTTCTGAAGAAGTTCGTTTTCTTGTTTAGCTAATGTTCATGTTTTTTTCTTAGCCTGTTTGTGTGTGTACATTTTCACATTCATTTGAATTAAAATTGTGTGTCCTGTTTATCATTACCTATCATTGTAGATCCATTTATTTTTAGATTTTGTATTGATTATTGAACTTATTTACAAACAGGGCTGTACTAACTACTAGAGGTCGACCGATAGTGGATTTTACCGATAACGATAGCTAGGTTGGGCCATACTTGCCGATAACCGATTAATCAACCGATAGTTTTTAAAATTGATACTGGATAAAAACAAATTGCACCTTGATCATTCATGTTAGTTTGATGGTTAACAAATGGTAAACAAAGATGTTAGTTTGATGGTTAACTATGGTTAACAAATAAAAACCTTAATTTAAAAATGTATTAGTACATGTTAATTAACAAACAAACAATGAACAATCCTTATACAGCAGTTATTAACCTTAGTTAATGTTACATATGGAATTTTATTGTAAGTGTTATAATTTCATATGAATCCAAACAGTCATGCTTAAAGATGGCCAACTTTAAATATCTACAACGCCAGAGCATTGAAATGACATAAATATTACATGTATAGTCTCACACTTTTGCTTCTATTTTATAAACACTTGATGATTATCTAATCAAAATAACAAAATATGTATTAAAGTGATGATGAAAAAATAACCGAAATCGAATGCTTTTCTGATTTATGTTTCTGTCGGCTGTATGAACATATCAGTTTGCTATCTTACGTCTCTAGCTTTAAATATGCAACTTCTCTGCATATTTAATGCATAAAAGTGACTAGCTGGATATAAACTAATGCAAATAGATGTTAACAATTGTGACATTAAACATTCGGGTCGGACTTAGTTTATTTTTGTCAGTGTTTTAACCGCTTGAGGTACTACTAATGTTAGCGTCCTCTCAGCCTCGAAGGCAAACAAACAAACTGTTGTGCTGTTCTTTCTCTACTAATGCAGCATTTAGTCAACAAATTAATCGCTTTATAATGATATGAAAAAATACCTTTTAGCTGTCGGTGGTTTAAACGTGCATCTGAGCGCTCTCCACGCAGCTTGTGCTCTCAGTGCAGCACGCAGTATCACGTGTCGAAATAAACAACACGAGGCATCAGTGATGGACACCTCTAGAGGCCGCTCTTGTACTGCATGATGCCAGCAGAGCCTTCTCAGCTCTCTCTTACTGTGTAATGAATGACAGCGCGCGCTTCTCAGCCGCTCCAACAACGGACGCAACCAGGAAAAACTATCGGTATGTATTTTTGCCGATAACGATAGTTCCACCAATCAACTATCGGTGCCGATTAATCGGCAAAACCGATGAATCGGTCGACCTCTAGTACTAACTGTATGAAGCTTTGACGTTTCCTAACTTTTGTGCGTGTCTATTCACGTGGTGAGTGCGGTGAAAAAAAATATTATTTTGATGCAAAATGTTCCTCAAATAGAGGCAGCACCTGTCGGGGCAATCTTTCTTTTGTGCTTGTTTTAAGGGCTATGACGACAGGAATTAAAAGCTTCATTGGAAAAGAGAAGGTTAACATGTAGCCTACAATAGATATTACATGACGAAAATGACGTTCAGTACGGCCATATGAACGTCAAAGTATGAACGGTCAGAATGACCGCTATGGTCGTTCTAGTAGTTATGGAATTCCGGTAGTTCTAGTGTTAATCGAGGTTAATTGTAAGAGTGCAAGGGCTAGCTTTTTTGTAGCTCTGTACACTGTTCGGTTCCAGCTGTAGAGCCCATGCAGCAGGGCAATTGGGTGACGGTGAGATGCTGTAGTCGCGGGACAAAATACCGCTCTTCCGTTCAGATTGCCATAACAAATAGACTCTCCCCACTCAGTGAAACACTCACTGTGAATCCTGTTGAATGTGTCCTAGTTATTGTCGATTCTATTACACGGAACGTGAAAATAGAGGCACTAGCCACCATAGTCACATGTTTGCCAGGAGCCAGAGCGCCTAACATCAAAGCAAATTTAAAAGTGCTGGCTAATGCTAATCGTAAATTCTCTAAGATTATTATTCACGTCGGCACTAATGACGTACGACTCCGCCAGTCGGAGATCACTAAAATTAACGTTAAAGAGGCGTGTGAACTCGCAAGTACGATGTCAGGCACTATAATTTGCTCTGGCCCCCTTCCTGTTTGCCGGAGTGATGAGTCTAGAACTAAGTGGTGTCCGCAAAATAATATAGAATTGGAAATTGGATAATATAATAGTCAATTGGAAAAGTTTTTGGCGCAGACCTGACCTGTTGAAAAGAGATGGTATTCATCCCTTCTGGGATGGTGCTGCTCTTCTCTCTAGTAATATGGCACATAGTCTTAGAGCTCAAACATGAATTGAGGCTCAGGTCAGGAAGCAGACAGACTGGCTAAACCGACCGTCTGCTAGCTGTCTCACGTCACCGTGGTCAGATAAATCCCATCACATAGAGCCTCTTTCACCTAGATATCATCATATAGAGACTGTGTCTGTTCCCCGAATTAGGAAATACAAAAAACTTCCAAACCCATCTAAGGGTAAAAATTTAATTGATGTTCAACAAATAAAAAACAGAAATAATATAAATGAGCAAATGCTAAAGCTTGGGTTGCTGAATATTAGATCCCTTACTTCAAAAGCACTTATTGTTAATGATATGATTACAGACTATGAACTAGATTTGCTGTGTTTGACAGAAACCTGGCTAAAACCAAACTACATGACTTACATGACTTTAAATGAGTCCATCCCCCAAGATTACGGTTATAAACATGAAACTCGTCTGAAAGGCAAAGGGGGAGGTGTTGCTGTAATTTATAGTAATATTTTCAGAATTACTAAGAAGTCTAGTTTCAAATATAATTCTTTTGAAGTGTTGGTGCTTAATGTAACACTATCTAGTGTAAATGATAAATCACGTTTGAGATTTGTGCTGGCTACTGTATACAGGCCACCAGGGCACCATACAGACTTTATCAAAGAATTTTCTGACTTTCTATCAGAGTTAGTACTGGCTGCAGATAAAGTCCTAATTGTTGGTGATTTTAATATACATGTAGATAACGAAAAAAATGCATTGGGATTGGCATTTAAAGACATTCTTAACTCTATTGGAGTTAGACAACACGTGTCAGGACCTACTCATTGTCGTAATCATTCTCTAGATCTAATATTATCACATGGAATCAATGTTGATGCCATTGAAATTCTGCAGCAGAGCGATGACATCTCAGATCATTATCTAGTCTTGTGTAAACTTCATTTAGCCAAGGCTGCAAAGCCGACTCCATGTTACAAATATGTTAGACCTATCACTTCTGCCACTAAAGATTGCTTTATTAATATTCTTCCTGACCAGTTTCATCATCTTAGCATCCCAGATAGCTTAGAAGAACTTAAGAGAGCAGCCAGAAAAATGGAGCGAAACTGGAAGAAAACAAAACTAGAGGTATTTCGCATTTCATGGAAAGAGAGCACGATTGCATAAGAGAGGCCTTAAAAGCTGCTAGATCTGCTTATTTTTCAACCATATTAGGAGAAAATAAACAAAGCCCTAGGTATTCATTTGAAACAGTGGATAAACTAAAGAAAAATAAAGCTTCAAGCCCAGAAGATTCCAAGCAGCACAGCAGTAATGACTTTATGAACTTCTTCACTTATAAGATTGATAATATCAGGGAGATAATTATAAATATAGCTGCGAGCAGCGATTACGGGCCCAAGCCGGCGGCACCGCCACCCCATTGCCTTTAGTTACCTAAAGGCACCGGGGTGGCGGTGCCGCCGGCTTTGGCCCTTCATCACTGCTAGCAGCTATATATATATTAGGGCAGTCAAACGATTAATCGCGATTAATCGCATCCAAAATAAAAGTTTGTGTTTACATAATTTATGTCTGTGTACGGAGTATAATTATTTTCTATATATAAATACACACACATGCATATATATATTTAAGAAAATGTGTTATTTATATATAAAATATTTATATATAATATAAATTATATATAATATAACTATATATACACAGTATATACATGCAAATATTTCTTAAATATATACATGCATGTGTGTGTATTTATATATAGAAAATAATTATACACCGTACTCACACATGTATTATGTAAAAACAAACTTTTATTTTGGATGCTATTAATCTTTTGACAGCCCTAATATATATATATATATATAAAAAAGACAGAAAATATTACTTGTCTTACCTTATTCTGATTTTATGATACACTCAAAATATTCCACAACATTGATTAACGTTGATTAACCTGTTGATTCACCGGTGGTAAAATATTCTCACCGTCACATACCTAGTATATTTTTATATAGATACAATAGGCCTACCTGATTTTGAACACAAGAGGGCAGTATAGCACTATGAATGACATGATTTATTCATTTTTTGGACAAAAAAAAAAAATTCTGGCTGTTTTTAAACTTAAACAATTATTAAATTGAAAAAAAAAGAATAAAATGAGTTTAGTTCTGATATTTGTATCATTTTATATGGAAATAAATGGTGTATAATTACATTTTTAGAAGATATGAGGCTTTTAGTGTTTTCATTTTTGACATTACTTACATTAATCCCTCGCCATAGCAAAACCGTTTGAGATATGTATTATCCGTTCACAATTTAGCATCTTTAATGTATTTTCATCATGTTGAAAAAGTTAAGAGGAGTGGGTAAAAATTCAGAGGCTGATTTTGCAAAGAAATCCACATTCAAACCAAAATATCTGACTTCCTGTTGGTCGGAGCTAATGACTGTAAATTAGAAAGTTGTCCGGCTCAATGAGAACAATATACGTACTGATTTTTGTAACTGTTGGTAAAACTAAAACCCCCACTTTTGTCAAAAGCATTTTGAAAGTGACACACTACCTGCTGCCAGTTGGTGGCGCTATAACTTTGACTCACAGTAGTTACATCCATCTGATCGGCCTCTTACCACAAACACACTGCTGAAGTTTCATCAAGATTAGTTAGTGTGTGCAGAAGTTATAACACTTCGTGTTTCTCTTTTCTCGCCATAAATTTGTGTCCTCGCCACGTCCAAACCGTTCGAGATATCAAAAATCCGTCCGCAATTTAGCATCCTCAATGTCTTGACTTTATGCACACCGAGTTTGATGGGGATTTAATTAATTCTCTAGGAGGAGTAGTTCACATTCCACAGCAAGTGTTTTCCAAACAACCCATAATAGCCGACTTCCTGTTGGGCTGGCGTGAAACTTGACAGAGGGAAAGTTGTTCGGCCCGATGAGATCTATATGTGTACCGAGTGTCATATTAATTCAAGCAAGCGTGTTTGATATATGGACCAAGTTTTCAGACCCCGTTCAAGGGGGCGCTGTTGAGCCCCCCTGCCACGCCCGTTTCTGAAACTTTTCACATGTCTACTGGCTAATAAGTGTTATGTGTCTGTTGAGTTTCATCCAATTTCAAGCATGCTAAGAGTCTCAAACGCATCAAAAAAGAATATTAATGTTTGATGCGTTGCCATGGCAACAGTATTAAAGATATCAATAATCCTTCCACAGGTCTACATCTGCCGTGTGTTTACATTATACACATAAAATTTGAAGCAAATCGGGTAAAAATAAGAGGGTGATTTCAAAGCATTTTGAAAGTGACAAACTTCCTGCAGCCAGTTGGTGGCGCTATAACTTTGACTCACAATAGTCACATCCATGTGATCGGCCTCTTACAACGAACACACTGCTGAAGTTTCATCAAGATCAGTTAATGTATGCTTAAGTTATAACACACTTCCTGTTTCTCTTTTCTCGCCATAAATTCGTTTCCTCGCCACGGCCAAACCGTTCGAGATATCAAAAATCCGTCCGCAATTTAGCATCCTCAATGTCTTGACTTCAAGCTGACCGAGTTTGGTGGGGATCGGATGAATTCTGTAGGAGGAGTGTTTCAAATTCCATTGCATACGTTTTTCAAACAACCCATAATAGCTGACTTCCTGTTGGGCGGAGCTAATAACATAGAGTGCGGCAGTTGTTCGGCCCGATGAGATCTATATGTGTACCGAGTTTCATACAAATATGTTCTTGTATGTGTCCAAGATTTCAGATTGCATTCTAGGGGGCGCTGTTGAGCCCCCCTGCCACGCCCGGGTACCAGCTTCAGCCCGGCCCTGATGGCCGCGGGTTCTGACCCGTGTGCAAAGTTTCAAGAGTTTTTGAGCATGTTAAGGCAGTGATTCCCAACCCCCGGTCCCCGGACCGGTGCCGGTCCGTGGACCCGTTAGTACCGGGCCTTGAAATATTCCCAGAATAATGTTTCTTTTTTTTTCTTTTTTCTTTTTTTATAATAATAATAATTGTCTTTTTTAAATGCTTTTTAAGTGCTATGACGTCATGTTATTTAATCCAAAACCTAAACAATAAATAGATTAAAATGTGTTTCTTTGTGCGCCTTGCGATTGCTTAGCAACGCGTCATATCTGAACAGACTGCAAAAAAGCGCGCTGCACCTGAAGTGACAGGGAAGTGGAGAGATGAGCGGGCCGCCATATATTTTTTTCAATGGCTAATTTCATTGCGGACAGTTCTGTTAAAAGGAAAGGCGATGACCAACTCGAAAATAGAGAGAGAGAGAGAGAGAGAGAAAAGTCAAGCTTCATAAATACAATACCTCATACATTAGGTATGGATTTACGACAACAGGCGATTCCGTGGCGCCAAATCCGTTGTGTATTATTTGTGGTGAAAAACTGTAAGCTGGTTTTCGTTCATATTTGTGAAGCAGACCTTTTTAAATTTCGTTTTATTGTATCCTGGAATTTGTGTGCATTGTTTTGGATGCATATGTTTTTTATGGATGCTCAGGAAGAAAAGCTTGTCTCGTGCACAGCTACAAATATAGTAATATCAATAAAGCAGTTCATGCTCACATTAAAATAGTTTTGTTCTCATTGGTCTGATCTGGTATTTTTTGTTAAAGGTTAAAGCTTAATCTCTAATTTTATACTTTTAAAAATGATTGGCTGAAATCACTAAGTTATGTGTTTGCTATTGTATTCTGAAACTGTCTGACTGTTGAAACTGGCTCTTATTTTCATACAATTAGCCTTTGTTGTCACCTGTTGGTGTGTGAAAACACTAAATTGCTGTAGAAGTGATTGTCTTTAGTAGTTCTGGAGAGATTTGACAGGTGAAATGGACTGGTATTTTCATACAATTAGCCTTTGTTGTCACCTGTTGGTGTGTGAAAACACTAAGTTGCTGTTGAAGTGATTGTCTTTAGTGGTTCTGGAGAGATTTGTCAGGTGAAATGGACTGGTATTTTCATACAATTTGCCATTACTGCCACCTGCTAGTGAGTGAGTGCTGTGTGAGTTGCTTTTGAAGTAGACCTAATTGTATGGCAGAAAAGGGAAACATTTTGTGAACTGGTCTGAAAGTTTAAAAAGATTGGTATATTCATACAAGTAGCCTTTGTTGCCACCTAGTTCATTATATGCAAATAAATGATAGGCTGTTACTGTTTTACACAGTGATATGTTCCAAACGATGCATCTTAAAATTGACAACTGGTCCCTGGAATTTTTTTTTTATGAATATGCTGGTCCCTGGCACAAAAAAGGTTGGGAACCCCTGTGTTAAGGGCCCCAAAAGTGCCCGAAAGGCAAAAAATAATAATAATAAAATATAGCTGCGAGCAGCGATTACGGGCCCAAGCCGGTGGCACCGCAACCCCGGTGCCTTTAGTTACCTAAAGGCACCGGGGTGGTGGTGCCGCCGGCTTTGGCCCGTAATCGCTGCTCGCAGCTATATTTATATATATATATTTAATGTATTTTTATCATGTTGAAAAAGTTTGGTGTGAATAAAATAAACCACTTAGGAGGAGTAGCTAAAAACTCAGAGTCTGACATATCCAAAAAATCAACATTCAAACCAAAATATCTGACTTCCTGTTGCTCGGAGCTAATGACTGTAAATTAGAAAGTTGTCCGGCTCGATGAGACCAATATGCGTACTGATTTTTGTAACTGTGGGTAAAAGGAACCCCCCCACTTTTGTCAAAAGCATTTTGAAAGTGATACACTTCCTGCTACCAGTTGGTGGCGCTATAACTTTGACTCACAATAGTTACATCCATCTGATCGGCCTCTTACCACGAACACACTGCTGAAGTTTCATCAAGATCAGTTAATGTATGCAGAAGTTATTCCACTTCGTGTTTCTCTTTTCTCGCCATAAATTCGATTCCTCGCCACGGCCAAACCGTTCGAGAAATCAAAAATCCGTCCGCAATTTAGAATCCTCAATGTCTTGACTTCATGCACACCGAGTTTGGTGACAATTTAATTAATTTTCTAGGAGGAGTGTTTCAAATTCCACAGCAAGCGTTCTCCAAACAACCCATAATAGCTGACTTCCTGTTGGGCTGGCGTGAAACTTGACAGAGGGAAAGTTGTTCGGCCCGATGAGATCTATATGTGTACCGAGTTTCATATTAATTCATGCAAGCGTGTTTGATATATGGACCATGTTTTCAGACCCCATTCAAGGGGGTGCTGTTGAGCCCCCCTGCCACGCCCGTTTCTGAAACTTTTCACATGTCTACTGGCTAATAAGTGTTATGTGTCTGTCGAGTTTTATCCAATTTCAAGCATGCTAAGAGTCTCAAACGCATCCGAAAAGAATATTAAAGTTTGATGCGTTGCCACGGCAACAGTATCTAAGATATCAATAATCCTTTCACAGGTCTACATCTGCCGTGTTTCTACATTATACACATAAAGTTTGAAGCAAATCGGGTAAAAATAAGAGAGTGATTTCAAAGCATTTTGAAAGTGACACACTTCCTGCTGCCAGTTGGTGGCGCTATAACTTTGACTCACAATAGTCACATCCTTGTGTTCGGCCTCTTACAACGAATACACTGCTGAAGTTTCATCAAGATCAGATAATGTATGCTGAAGTTATAATACACTTCCTGTATTATTATTCCCTTATTCGCCATAAATTTGTTTCCTCGCCACGGCCAAACCGTTTGAGATATCAAAAATCCGTCCGCAATTTAGCATCCTCAATGTCTTGACTTCATGCTGACCGAGTTTGGTTGCGATTGGACGAATTTTCTAGGAGGAGTATTTCAAATTCCACAGCATGCGTTTCCAAACAACCCATAATAGCCGACTTCCTGTTGGGCTAGCGTAAAACTTAGAGGACGAAAGTTGTTCGGCCCGATGAGATCTATATGTGTACTGAGTTTCATATTATTATATGCAAGCATGTTTGATTTATGGACCAAGTTTTCAGACACCATTCCAGGGGGCGTTGTCAAGCACCCCTGCCACGCCCGGGTACCAGCTTCAGTCCGGGTTCTGACCCGTGTGCAAAGTTTCAAGAGTTTTCGAGCATGTTAAGGGCCCCAAAAGTGCCCGAAAGTTTGACAAAATAATAATAAATATATATATATATATATATATATATATATATATATATATATATATATATATATATATATATATATTAGTGGTGGGCCGTTATCGGCGTTAACGCGCTGCGTTAACGCGAGACTCTTATCGCGCGATAAAAAAAAATATCGCCGTTAATCTATTCTCCAAGTTGGGTTGGGAGCGTTGGGAGCTGGCTCAAGCTACACAAGCTATGATGACGCAATCTACCCGCGGCCGCGAGGAACACCCGGCTGCAACGCATCATATTCGTCGTCATCTTAAGTAAACACGGCTGAAAGTGAAAGCTGGTGAAAAAGATCGGTGCAACCCTTATTTGGACTTGGTTCGGATTTAAGCCGTCCGACGTAGACTGTGTGGGGTAACAGTTCGGTAAGTTAACACACGACTAATCCGTTCTACCACCTCAAATTCAAAACGAAACATAGGCCTATCACTGAATACCAGCGCGCGCGTATTATTCCCAATATATCTTAGTGAGTGGTGTAGCACATAATCTCTTTTTATTAAAAGCGCCCGATTTTAAGAATCGTTGTTGTGTTTCTTTTTAACTGAAAAGACATCAGTTAGACAATATTCTAATTTTAAATTTGGGGTTTCATAAGCTCCAAGCCATAATAAACATTAGACCTAACTTACTTAATTCTCTGCAGCTAGTGTACTTAAATTTTATTTATCTGCAAAATTATGTTGTATACTTACAGCTTTGCACAATATATGTTCTCAAAACTACATACACCCTTTCAAAAAAAAAAAACAACAAAAAAAAAAAAAAACATTTAGCAGTTGTTTAGCAGGGTCTGTGTAAACCTGTTCTGAAATGGTTTTATTTTAATATCATTATCGCAAGAGGCTGCAATGTATATCACAATATGGATTTTAGGCCATATCGCCCATCCCTAATTGATTGCCTATAGTAGTTGATAATAACATAGGCCTACCTAATGTTGCCTACGTACGGTAACAGTACAGTAGTAACCTTTTACAGTCTATGAGTAGAACAGCTTTCTCAAGCAGTTTGTGATGCATTTTGGAAACAGGAGATGAGCCCCTGGTCTAATGTGCCACCTGGCTTGAGAAACCCGTTCTCAAAGACTTACTTATAGTCATTATTGTGGTAGCACACATATTCTGAATGCCTTCGGCAGAATTCAAATGAGCCATTTTAATCTAGATTAATCTAGATTAATTTCAAAATTAATCTAGATTAATCTAGATTAAAAAAATTAATCTATGCCCACCTCTAATATATATATATATAAATATAGCTGCGAGCAGCGATTGCGGGCCCAAGCCGGTGGCACCGCCAACCTGGTGCCTTTAGTTACACTAAAGGCACCGGGCTGGCGGTGTCACCGGCTTGGGCCCTCCACCGCTGCTCGCAGCTATATTTATATATATATATATATATATATATATATATATATATATATATATATATCGGACAAGTAATATTCTCTGTCTTGTCACTTTAAAATATATATATATATATATAAAATTCAGAGGCCGATTTTGCAAATAAATCCACATTCAAACCAAAATATCTGCCTTCCTGTTGGTCAGAGCTAATGACTGTAAATTATAAAGTTGTCCGGCTCGATGAGACCAATATAAGTACTTATTTTTGTAATTGTGGGTAAGACTAACCCCCCCCCCCCCACTTTTGTCAAAAACATTTTGAAAGTGACACACTTCCTGCTACCAGTTGGTGGCGCTATAACTTTGACTCACAATAGTTACATCCATATGATCGGCCTCTTACCACTAACACACTGCTGAAGTTTCATCAACATCAGTTAATGTGTGCAGAAGTTATAACACTTCGTGTTTCTCGTTTCTCGCCATAAATTCGTGTCCTCGCCACGGCCAAACCGTTCGAGATATCAAAAATCCGTCCGCAATTTAGCATCCTCAATGTCTTGATTTAATGCTGACCGAGTTTGGTGGGGATCGGATGAATTCTCTAGGATGAGTGTTTCAAATTCCACAGCATGCGTTTTTCAAACAACCCATAATAGCCGACTTCCTGTTGGGCGGAGCTAATAACTTAGAGTTCGGAAGTTGTTCGGCCCGATGAGATCTATATGTGTACCGAGTTTCATATTAATTCATGCAAGCGTGTTTGATATATGGACCAAGTTTTCAGACCGTGTTCAAGGGGGCGCTGTTGAGCCCCCCTGCCACGCCCGTGTACCAGCTTCAGCCCGGCCCTGATGACCGTGGGTTCTGACCTGTGTGAAAAGTTTCAAGTGTTTTTGAGTACGTTAAGTGCGCCAAAAGCCCCTAAAACCTTGAAAAACAAAGATTAAAATGGAATAGACAACCCCCCCACACACACACACAGAGACACACACAGACACACAGAGAGAGAGAGAAAATTCTTCAGAAAATCCACATTCAAACCAAAATATCTGACTTCCTGTTGGTTGGAGCTTATAAGTGTAAATTAGAAAGTTGTCCGGCTCGATGAGACCAATATACATACCGATTTTTGTGATTCTAGGAAAAACTAAGCCCCCATTTTTGACTAAAGGTGGCGCTACTGAGCCCCTCACCACGCCTATTTCTGAAACTTTGCACATGTCTACTGGCTAATAAATGTGATGTGTCTGTCGAGTTTCATGCATTTTCAAGCATGTGAAGAGTCTCAAAAGCATCCGAAAAGAATATTAAAGTTTGATGCGTTGCCACGGCAACAGTATCTAAGATATCAATAATCCTTTCACAGGTCTACATCTGCCATGTGTCTACATTATACACATAAAGTTTGAAGCAAATCAGATTAAAATAAGAGGGTGATTTCAAAGCATTTTGAAAGTGACACACTTCCTGCTGCCAGTTGGTGGCGCTATAACTTTGACTCACAATAGTCACATCCATGTGATCGGCCTCTTACAACGAACACACTGCTGAAGTTTCATCAAGATCAGTTAATGTATGCTGAAGTTATAACACACTTCCTGTTTCCATTATTCGCCCTAATTTCGTTTCCTCGCCACGGCCAAACCGTTCGAGATATCAAAAATCTGTCCGCAATTTAGCATCCTCAATGTCTTGACTTCATACACACTGAGTTTCGAGGGGATTGGATGATTTCTCTAGGAGGAGTACATTAAATTCCACAGCATGCGTTTCCAAACAACCCATAATAGCCGACTTCCTGTTGGGCTGGCGTAAAACTTAGAGCACGAAAGTTGTTCGGCCCGATGAGATCTATATGTGTGCCGAGTTTCATATTATTACATACAAGTGTGTTTGAGTTATGGACAAGTGTTCGGATCCCGTTCCAGGGGGCGCTGTCGAGCCCCCCTGCCACGCCCGGGTACCAGCTTCAGTCCGGCCCTGATGGCCGCGGGTTCTGACATGTGTGCAAAGTTTCAAGAGTTTTTGAGCATGTTAAGGGCCCCAAAAGTGCCCGAAAGGTTGACAAAATAATAATAATAATAATAAATATAGCTGCGAGCAGCGATTACGGGCCCAAGCCGGTGGCACCGCAACCCCGGAGCCTTTAGTTACCTAAAGGCACTGGGGATGACGGTGCCGCCGGCTTTGGCCCTCCATCGCTGCTCGCAGCTATATTTATATATATATATATATACACACACACACACACACACACACATATATATATATATATCTATCTATAATATATATATATATATATATACACACACACACACACATACATATACATACATATATATATATATATATATATATATATACACGTATATATAAGACAGAAAATATTACTTGTCTTACCTTATTCTGATTTTATGATACACTCAAAATATTCCACAACAAAACCTTTAAATTTAATGTAAAAATAAAAACGAAAGTAAGCAGTGTTGGTCTCACGTAACCCTCTCATTAGAATCAAAATGTTTCAATATTTGCGATGTATTTGGATGCAAAACTATTCTTTATTATAGGCTTTGTACTTCACTCATGTTCCAATATCGATGGAAAAAATCATCCTCTTCACACGCGCAAAAATGTGCTTGGAAACATCACAGTGGAGCTCTGCTTTCTGTGAATGGTACAAATTGTACTACTGACTATTTAAACAGAGCAGTGTAATTTGTTTATGTTAGGTTGACTATTTTTATTATTATATTGTATTAGGGCTATAATGAACAGGCTGCGATGTCAAGATTGCAATTCTGGAATGTGTGTGTGTGTGTGACGCGGTTGCGGTTGAACAGTGGACACAAAAACATAAATAAAATGTTTTAGTTAATTCCTACATCCATAGGAATACATTGAAAATGCTCGCTCTACTCCGCACCATTATCAATGTCTGTGCGGACGTCTGTATTTTACTAGTATATAGTATACTATAGTTAGCGATTTAAAAGCCCTCAGCGGTGTCACACGTCGATTAACCGGTGGGAAAATTTTATCACAGTCACATCCCTAATATATTTATATATAAATACAATAGGCCTACCTGAAAGAGAATTTTACTTGCCTGACCAGAGTATAGCCTGATTAGAACGTCAATAACAAAAAAATAACTTGGGAGTCACTAAAACGAGAGATTATTCTAATTTCAGAACATTCATTTTAAGTTGCAATCAGCAGTTAAAATGAATGTATTACTGATCAATGGTAACAAGGTTGCACTGCTGAGGCTCATGCTGCTTCTCCAGGAGAATTGTAAACAAATGAGCGCAGCACACAAAAAAGCAAACCAGTTAACAACATACTGACTATAAAAATTACAAATATGGAGTTTTTATATATTTTATAACATATGATAGAGTTAAGCAACCTCACTTGACGAGTAGGCAACTATTTCCTGAATACAATCACGATTGAAACTGTGACATTGATTTTATACAACAGGTTAATAAACAGTTACAATTAAGTCACTTACATTTTAGATGCAATATTGACTGTTTTTGTTCTGTTTCAGCAGCAAAAATAGTTAAACAAAGATCACAGCAGAACCATCGCGCATCTCACAGCAACTTGTTTTCTCATTACTGAATGATTCAGCAATTTGAATCGAATCGGTTGACTTAAAGATTCAATGGTCAATCCATAAACATCTGTCTCAATCATGAATGACTCAGTCATTGGAACGAATCGTTTGAACGAATGAATCAATGACTCGCTCATTAAGATGGTCGCCTGGCGACACCTAATGGCGGTTTAGTGTTATGTTTAAAAGTGTCATTTTTTCCAACGTGCCCCATTATCAATGTCCGTGCGGACGTCCGTTTTTTACTTTCACTTTTATATTAGCGATTTAAAAGCACCCGCTCGTGTCACACGTCGATTAACCGATGGGAAAATATCCTCACAGTCATATACCTAATAAATTTATATTTAAATACAATAGGCCTACCTAGTAAAACGTTTTATATACTATTTTGATATCCTTTTGGACACAAGAGGGCAGTATAGCCCTATGTTTGCTTTTTTGTTGAACCAAATAGCACTAAATAGCCTGTTTTTAACTTTTTCATACTTCTTGAATTGCAAAAACAGAATAAAATAGGTTTAGTTCTAATATTTGTATAATTTTATAGAAAAATAAATGGTGTATAATTACATTTTTAGAAGTTATGAGATGTTTCCTGCTTCCTTTTTGACATTAATTTAATCCCTCGCCATAGCAAAACCGTTTGAGATATTCAATATCCGTTTACAATTTAGCATCATTAATATATTTTTATCATGTTGAAAAAGTTTGGTGGGAATAAAATAAACCTTTTAGGAGTGGTAACTAAAAACTCAGAGTCTGAAATATCCAAAAAATCCACATTCAAACCAAAATATCTGACTTCCTTTTGCTTGGAGCTAATGACTGAAAATTAGAAAGTTGTCCGGCTCGGTGAGACCAATATATATACTGATGTTTGTAACTGTTGGTAAAACTAGCCCCCCCACTTTTGTCAAAAGCATGTTGAAAGTGACACACTTCCTGCTGCCAGTTGGTGGCGCTATAACTTTGACTCACAATAGTTACATCCATCTGATCGGCCTCTTACCATGAACACACTGCTGAAGTTTCATCAAAAACAGTTAATGTATGCAGAAGTTATTCCACTTCGTGTTTCTCTTTTCTCGCCATAAATTCGTTTCCTCGCCACGGCCAAACCGTTCGAGATATCAAAAATCCGTCCGCAATTTAGCATCCTCAATGTCTTGACTTCATGCACACCGAGTTTGGTGGGGATGGGATGAATCCTCTAGGAGGAGTACTTCACATTCCACAGCAAGCGTTTTCCAAACAACCCATAATAGCCGACTTCCTGTTGGGCTGGCGTGAAACTTGACAGAGGGAAAGTTGTTCGGCCTGATGAGATCTATATGTGTACCGAGTTTCATATTAATTCATGCAAGCGTGTTTGATATATGGACCAAGTTTTCAGACCCCGTTCAAGGGGGCGCTGTTGAGCCCCCCTGCCAAGCCTGTTTCTGAAACTTTTCACATGTCTACTGGCTAATAAATGTGATGTGTCTGTCGAGTTTCATGCATTTTCAAGCATGTGAAGAGTCTCAAAAGCATCCGAAAAGAATATTAAAGTTTGATGCGTTGCCACGGCAACAATATCTAAGATATCAATAATCCTTTCACAGGTCTACATCTGCCATGTGTCTACATTATACACATAAAGTTTGAAGCAAATCGGGTAAAAATAAGAGAGTGATTTCAAAGCATTTTGAAAGTGACACACTTCCTGCTGCCAGTTGGTGGCGCTATAACTTTGACTCACAATAGTCACATCCATGTGATCGGCCTCTTACAACGAATACACTACTGACGTTTCATCAAGATCAGATAATGTATGCTGAAGTTATAATACACTTCCTGTGTCCCTTATTCGCCATAAATTCGTTTCCTTGCCACGGCCAAACCGTTCGAGATATCAAAAATCCGTCCGCAATTTAGCATCCTCAATGTCTTGACTTCATGCCGACCGAGTTTGGAGGCGAATGGATGAATTTCCTAGGAGGAGTACATCAAATTCCACAGCATGCGTTTCCAAACAACCTATAATAGCCGACTTCCTGTTGGTCTGGCGTAAAACTTAGAGCACGAAAGTTGTTCGGCCCGATGAGGTCTATATGTGTACCGAGTTTCATATTATTACATGCAAGCGTGTCTGATTTATGGACAAGTGTTCGGATCCCGTTCCAGGGGGCGCTGTCGAGGCCCCCTGCCACGCCCGGGTACCAGCTTCAGCCCGGCCCTGATGGCCGCGGGTTCTGACCTGTGTGCAAAATTTCAAGAGTTTTCGAGCATGTTAAGGGCCCCAAAAGTGCCCGAAAGGTTGACAAAATAATAATAATAATAATAATAATAATAATAATCCTACCGAAAACAATAGGGCCTTCGCCCTTTCAGGGCTTGGGCCCTAATAATAATCCTTACGAAAACAATAGGGCTCTGCGCCCTTT
The DNA here is from genome assembly GCF_949319135.1 of Squalius cephalus. Lineage (NCBI taxonomy): Eukaryota > Metazoa > Chordata > Actinopteri > Cypriniformes > Leuciscidae > Squalius > Squalius cephalus. The sequence goes on along the minus strand of NC_137131.1, from coordinate 27,850,225 downwards.
CAGGGCTTGGGCCCTAAATATAGCTGCGAGCAGCAATTACGGGCCCAAGCCGGTGGCACCGCAACCCCGGTGCCTTTAGTTACCTAAAGGCACCGGGGTGGCGGTGCCGCCGGCTTTGGCCCTTCATCGCTGCTCGCAGCTATATATATATATATATATATATATATATATATATATATGTAACAAAAACTATATATATATATCTGTTCACAATTTAGCATATTTAATGTATTTTCATCATGTTGAAAAAGTTTGGTGGCATGAAATAAACCACTTAAGAGGAGTGGGTAAAAAATCAGAGACTGATTTTGCAAAGAAATCCACATTCAAACCAAATTGTCTGACTTCCTGTTGCTCGGAGCTAATGACTGTAAATTAGAAAGTTGTCCGGCTCGATGAGACCAATATACGAATTGATTTTTTAAACTGTAGGTAAAACTAACCTCCCCACTTTTGTCAAAAGCATTTTGAAAGTGACACACTTCCTGCTGCCAGTTGGTGGCGCTATAACTTTGACTCACAATAGTTACATCCATCTGATCGGCCTCTTACCACGAACACACTGCTGAAGTTTCATCAAGATCAGTTAATGTATGCAGAAGTTATAACACTTTGTGTTTCTCTTTTCTCGCCATAAATTCGGGTCCTCGCCACGGCCAAACCGTTCGAGATATCAAAAATCCGTCCGCAATTTAGCATCCTCAATGTCTTGACTTCATGCTGACCGAGTTTGGAGGCGATTGGATGAATTCTCTAGGATGAGTACATCAAATTCCACAGCATGTGTTTTTCAAACAACCCATAATAGCCGACTTCCTGTTGGGCGGAGCTAATAACTTAGAGTGCGGAAGTTGTTCGGCCCAATGAGATCTATATGTGTACCGAGTTTCATATTAATTCATGCAAGCGTGTTTGATATATGGACCAAGTTTTCAGACCGTGTTCAAGGGGGCGCTGTTGAGCCCCCCAGCCACGCCCGGGTACGAGCTTCAGCCCGGCCCTGATGACCGTGGGTTCTGACCTGTGTGAAAAGTTTCAAGAGTTTTTGAGCATGTTAAGGGCCCCAAAAGCCCCTGAAACCTTGAAAAACAAAGATTAAATGGAATAGACAACCCCCCCCCACACCCCACACACACACACAGACACAGAGAGAGAGAGAGAAAATTCTCCAGAAAATCCACATTCAAACCAAAATATCTGACTTCCTGTTGGTCTGAGCTAATAACTGTAAATTAGAAAGTTGTCCGGCTTGATGAGAACAATATACGTACCAAGTTTTGTGATTCTAGGAAAAACTAAGCCCCCATTTTTGACTAAAGGTGGCGCTACTGAGCCATTCCACCACGCCCGTTTCTGAAACTTTGCACATGTCTACTGGATAATAAATGTGATGTGTCTGTCGAGTTTCATGCATTTTCAAGCATGTGAAGAGTCTCAAAAGCATCCGAAAAGAATATTAAAGTTTGATGCGTTGCCACGGCAACAGTATCTAAGATATAAATAATCCTTTCACAGGTCTACATCTGCCGTGTCTCTACATTATACACATAAACTTTTAAGCAAATCGGGTAAAACTAAGAGGGTGATTTCAAAGCATTTTGAAAGTGACAAACTTCCTGCTGCCAGTTGGTGGCGCTATAACTTTGACTCACAATAGTTACATCCATCTGATCGGCCTTTTACCACGAACACACTGCTGAAGTTTCATCAAGATCAGTTAATGTATGCAGAAGTTATAACACACGTCCTGTGTCCCATTATTCGCCATAAATTCGTTTCCTCGCCACGGCCAAACCGTTTGAGATATCAAAAATCCGTCCGCAATTTAGCATCCTCAATGTCTTGTCTTCATGCACACCGAGTTTGGTTGCGATTGGACGAATTTTCTAGGAGGAGTATTTCAAATTCCAGAGGATGCGTTTTTCATACAACCCATAATACTTGACTTCCTGTTGGGCTTTTGTAAAACTTAGAGCACGAAAGTTGTTCGGCCCGATGAGATATATATGTGTACCGAGTTTCATATTATTACATGCAAGCGTGTTTGATTTATGGACCAAGTTTTCGGACACCATTCCAGGGGGTGCTGTCGAGCCCCCCTGCCACGCCCGGGTACCAGCTTCAGTCCGGCCCTGATGGCCGCGGGTTCTGACGTGTGTGCAAAATTTCAAGAGTTTTTGAGCATGTTAAGGGCCCCAAAAGTGGCAAAAAGGCAAAAAAATAATAATAATAAAAAAAAATATAGCTGCGAGCAGCGATTACGGGCCCAAGCCGGTGGCACCGCAACCCCGGTGCCTTTAGTTACCTAAAGGCACCGGGGTGGCGGTGCCGCCGGCTTGGGCCCTTCATCGCTGCTCGCAGCTATATTTATATATATATATATATATATATATATACACATACATACATACATACATATACACACATATATATATATATGTATATATATATATATATATATACATACACACACACACATATATATAGAAGACAGAAAATATTACTTGTCTTACTTTATTCTGATTTTATGATACACTCAAAATATTCCACAACATTGATTAACGTTGATTAACCCGTTGATTAACCGGTGGTAAAATATTCTCACCGTCACATACCTAGTATATTTTTATATAGATACAATAGGCCTACCTGATTTTGAACACAAGAGGGCAGTATAGCCCTATGTATGACTTGACTTTTATGGGACTAAAGAGTACAATTGCTATTTTTAAACGTATAAGTAATTCTTAAATTGAAAAAAAAAAAGAATAAAATGGGTTTAGTTGTGATATTTGTATACTTTTATATAGAAATAAATGGTGTATAATTACATTTTTAGAAGATGAGGCTTTTAGCGTTTCCTTTTTGTACATTACTTTAATCCCTCACTATATCAAAACTGTTTGAAATATTTAATATCCGTTCACAATTTAGCATCTTTAATGTATTTTCATCGTGTTGAAAAAGTTTGGTGTGAAAAAAATAAACCAGTTAGGAGGAGTAGCTAAAAACTCAGAGTCTGAAACATCCCAAAAATCCACATTCAGACCTAAATATCTGACTTCCTGTTGGTTGGAGCAAATTACTTTAAATTAGAAAGTTGTCCGGCTCGATGAGACTAATGTACGTACTGATTTTTGTTACTGTATATACAACTAACCCCCCCACTTTTGTCAAAGGCATTTTGAAAGTAACACACTTCCTGCTGCCAGTTGGTGGTGCTATTACTTTGACACACAATAGTTACATCCATCTGATCGGCCTCTTACCACGAACACACTGGTGAAGTTTCATCAAGATCAGTTAATGTATGCAGAAGTTATACCGCTTCGTATTTATCTTTTCTCGCCATAAATTCGTTTCCTCACCACGGCCAAACCGTTCGAGATATCAAAAATCCGTCCGCAATTTAGCATCCTCAATGACTTGACTTCATGCACACCGAGTTTGGTGGGGATTGGATGAATTCTCTAGGAGGAGTACTTCGCATTCCACAGCAAGCGTTTTCCAAACAACCCATAATAGCCGACTTCCTGTTGGGCTGGCGTAAAACTTGACCGGGGAAAAGTTGTTCGGCCCGATGAGATCTATATGTGTACCGAGTTTCATATTAATTCATGCAAGCGTGTTTGATCTATGGACCAAGTTTTCAGACCCAGTTTAAGGGGGCGCTGTTGAGCCCCCCTGCCACGCCCGGGTACCAGCTTCAGCCCGGCCCTGATGCCAGGGGGTTCTGACTTGTGTGCAAAGTTTCAAGAGTTTTTGAGCACGTTAAGGACCCCAAAAGCCCCTGAAACCTTGATTAACAATATAAAAGCAATAGTCAAATCCCCCCCTCCCCTCACACACACAGAGACACAGAGACACAGAGAGAGGGAGAGAAAATTCTCCAGAAAATCCACATTCAAACCAAAATATCTCTCTTCCTCTTGGTCCGAGCTAGTTACTGTAAATTAGAAAGTTGTCCGTCTTGATGAGAACAATACACATACCAAGTTTTGTTGCTGTTGATAAAACTAACCCCCCCACTTTTGACTAAAGGTGGCGCTACTGAGCCATTTCATCACGCCCGTTTCTGAAACTTTGCACATGTCTACTGGATAATAAATGTGATGTGTCTGTCGAGTTTCATGCATTTTCAAGCATGTGAAGAGTCTCAAAAGCATCCGAAAAGAATAGTAAAGTTTGATGCGTTGCCACGGCAACAGTATCTAAGATATCAATAATCCTTTCACAGGTCTACATCTGCCGTGTGTTTACATTATACACATAAAGTTTGAAGCAAATCGGGTAAAAATAAGAGGGTGATTTCAAAGCATTTTGAAAGTGACACACTTCCTGTTGCCAGTTGGTGGCGCTATAACTTTGACTCACAAATGTCACATCCATGTGATCGGCCTCTTACAACTAACACACTGCTGAAGTTTCATCAAGATCAGTTAATGTATGCAGAAGTTATAACACACTTCCTGTTTGAATTATTCGCCATAAATTCGTTTCCTTGCCACGGCCAAACCGTTCGAGATATCAAAAATCCGTCCGCAATTTAGCATCCTCAATGTCTTGACTTCATGCCGACCGAGTTTGGAGGCGAATGGATGAATTTCCTAGGAGGAGTACATCAAATTCCACAGCATGCGTTTCCAAACAACCCATAATAGCCGACTTCCTGTTGGTCTGGCGTAAAACTTAGAGCACGAAAGTTGTTCGGCCCGATGAGGTCTATATGTGTACCGAGTTTCATATTATTACATGCAAGCGTGTCTGATTTATGGACAAGTGTTCGGATCCCGTTCCAGGGGGCGCTGTCGAGGCCCCCTGCCACGCCCGGGTACCAGCTTCAGCCCGGCCCTGATGGCCGCGGGTTCTGACCTGTGTGCAAAATTTCAAGAGTTTTCGAGCATGTTAAGGGCCCCAAAAGTGCCCGAAAGGTTGACAAAATAATAATAATAATAAATATAGCTGCGAGCAGCGATTGCGGGCCCAAGCCGGTGGCACCGCCAACCTGGTGCCTTTAGTTACACTAAAGGCACCGGGGTGGCGGTGTCACCGGCTTGGGCCCTCCATCGCTGCTCGCAGCTATATTTATATATATATATATATATATATATATATATATATATATATATATATATATATATATATATATCAGACAAGTAATATTCTTTGTCTTGTCACTTAAAAAAAAAAAAAAAAAAATATATATATATATATAATGACCTTTTTTTGGATGCTAAACTATTGTTTATTATATGCTTTGTACTTCACTCACGTTCCAATATCGAAGGGAAAAATGATCCTCTTCACATGCGCAAAAATGTCCTTGGAAAATTCACAGTGGAGCGGTGCTTACTGTGATTGTACGAATTGTACTACTGACTATTTAGAGCAGTGTAATCTTTATATGTTAGGTTGACCATTTTATTATTATATTTTATTAAGTCTATAATGAACAGGCTGCAATGTCAAGATTGCAATGCTAGTGTGTGTGTGTGTGTGTGTGTGTGTGTGTGTGTGTGTGTGTGTGTGTGTGTGTGTTCATGTTTTTCTGTCCCGGTGGGGACTTTAACCTGAATGCACACAGACTCATGGGGACTCGTATCACAGTGGGGACCTAAATAGAGGTCCCCATGGGTAAACAAGCTTCATACAGAATGAGTTTTTTTGGAAATGTAAAAATGCAGAAAGTTTTCAGTGATGGGTAGGTTTAGGGGTAGGGTTAGTGTAAGGATATAAAATATACAGTTTGTACAGTATAAAAATCATTAAATCTATGGAGAGTCCCCAAAAAGATAGTAAACCGTGTGTGTGTGGGTGTGTGTGTGTGGCGTGGGCGCGTTTGAACAGTGGACACATAAAAACATACTCCGTCATTATACAGGACGACATTCAAACTGCAAAGTGTTAACTTATATTTGTGTACAGTCGCAATAAAACACAACATTGTGCTTTTGTAAAATAATTTCAAGCAATCAACCCCCGAAAGGCTCTAATTTTAAAATTAAACTAAAATGCTCATGGCTGCACGGGCATTCATAACGGTGCACATCCACGGCGAGGAACGAGCAGAACAGAGTGAACTTTTTCAGTTAATTCCTACTTCCATAGGAATTAATTTGAAACGCTCGCTCAACCACTATCAATGTCAGTGTGGACGAACATATTTTACTTTCGTTTTTAAGTTGGCGATTCAAAAGCCCCCAGCGGTGTCACACGTCGATTAACCGGTGGTAAAATATTCTCACCGTCACATACCTAGTATATTTTTAAGTAGATACAATAGGCCTACCTGATTTTTAACACAAGAGGGCAGTATAGCCCTATGTATGACTTGACTTTTATGGGACTAAATAGTACAATTACTATTTTTAAACTTATAAATATTTATTAAATTGAAAAAAAAAGAATAAAACGGGTTTAGTTGTGATATTTTTATACTTTTATATAGAAATAAATGGTGTTTAATTACATTTTTAGAAGATGAGGCTTTAAGTGTTACTTTACTTTAGTCCCTCACTATAGCAAAACCGTTTGAGATGTTTAATATCCGTTCACAATTTAGCATCTTTAATGTATCTTTATCATTTTGAAAAAGTTTGGTGTGAATAAAATAAACCAGTTAGGAAGAGTAGCTAAAAACTCAGAGTCTGAAATATCCAAAAAATCCACATTCAAACCAAAATATCTGACTTCCTTTTGCTCTGAGCTAATAACTGTAAATTAGAAAGTTGTCCGGCTCGGTGAGACCAATATATGTACTGATTTTTGTAACTGTTGGTAAAACTAACCCACCCACTTTTGTCAAACGCATGTTGAAAGTGACACACTTCCTGCTGCCAGTTGGTGGCGCTATAACTTTGACTCACGATAGTTACATCCATCTGATCTGCCTCTTACCACGAACACACTGCTAAAGTTTCATCAAGATCAGTTAATGTATGCAGAAGTTATAACACTTCGTCTCCTCTCTTTTCTCGCCATAAATTTGTTTCCTCGCCACGGCCAAACCGTTCGAGATATCAAAAATCCGTCCGCAATTTAGCATTCTCAATGTCTTGACTTCATGCTGACTGAGTTTGGAGGTGATTGAATGAATTCTCTAGGAGGAGTACATCACATTCCACAGCAAGCGTTTTCCAAACAACCCATAATAGCCGACTTCCTGTTGGGCTGGCGTGAAACTTGACAGAGGGAAAGTTGTTCAGCCCGATGAAATCTATATGTGTACCGAGTTTCATATTAATTCATGCAAGCGTGTTTGATATATGGACCAAGTTTTCAGACCCTGTTCAAGAGGGCGCTGTTGAGCCCCCCTGCCACGCCCGTTTCTGAAACTTTTCACATGTCTACTGGCTAATAAGTGTTATGTGTCTGTCGAGTTTCATCCAATTTCAAGCATGCTAAGAGTTTCAAACGCATCCGAAAAGAATATTAAAATTTGATGCGTTGCCACGGCAACAGTATCTAAGATATCAATAATCCTTTCACAGGTCTACATCTGCCGTGTGTTTACATTATACACATAAAGTTTGAAGCAAATCGGGTAAAAGTAAGAGGGTGACTTCAAAGCATTTTGAAAGTGACACACTTCCTGCTGCCAGTTGGTGGCGCTATAACTTTGACTCACAATAGTCACATCCATGTGATCGGCCTCTTACAACGAATACACTGCTGAAGTTTCATCAAGATCAGTCAATGTATGCAGAAGTTATAACACACTTCCTGTGTCCCATTATTCGCCATAAATTAGTTTCCTCGCCACGGCCAAACCGTTCGAGATATCAAAAATCTGTTCGCAAGAATTCATCCTCAATGTCTTGACTTTATTCTCACCGAGTTTGGTGGCGATCGGATGAAATCCCTAGGAGGAGTATTTCACATTCCATTGTATGCGTTTTCCAAACAACGTATAATAACCGACTTCCTGTTGGGCTTTTGTAAAACTTAGAGCACGAAAGTTGTTCGGCCCGATGAGATCTATATGTGTACTGAGTTTCATATTATTACATGCAAGCGTGTTTGATTTATGGACCAAGTTTTCGGACCCCATTCCAGGGGGCGCCGTCGAGCCCCCCTGCCACGCCACGGTACCAGCTTCAGCCCGGCCCTGATGGCCGCGGGTTCTGACGTGTGTGCAAAATTTCAAGAGTTTTTGAGCATGTTAAGGGCCCCAAAAGTGTCAAAAAGGCAAAAAAAAAAATAATGAAGAAAAAAAAAAAAAATAATCCTTACGGAAACAATAGGGCCTTCGCCCTTTCAGGGCTTGGGCCCTAATAAATATAGCTGCGAGCAGCGATTACGGGCCCAAGCCGGTGGCACCGCAACCCCGGTGCCTTTAGTTACCTAAAGGCACCGGGGTGGCGGTACCGCCGGCTTTGGCCCTCCATCGCTGCTCGGAGCTATATTTATATATATATATATATATATATATATATATATATATATATATATATATATTATACAAACATATATATATATATATATATATATATATATATATATGTATATGTATTTATATATGTGTATATATATATATATATATATATATATATATATATATATATATACCGTTCAAAAGTTTGGGGTCAGGAAGATTTTTAATGTTTTTAGGAGAAGTCTCTTCTGCTCACCAAGGCTGCATTTATTTGATTAAAAATACAAACAAAAACAGTAATATTGTGAAATATTATTCCAATTTAAAACAGCTGTTTTCTATTTTAAAATATTTTACACTGTAATTAATTTATGTGATCAAAGCTGAGTTTTCAGCATCATTACTCCCATCTTCAGTGTCACATGATCCTTCAGAAATCATTCTAATATGATGATTGATGGTCAATAAATATTAATTATTATTTTCAATGTTGAAAACAGTTGTGTACAGATTTTTTTTCAAAATGCGTTGATGAATGTAATGTTCAAAAGAACAGCATTTATTTCAAATATAATTTTTTTTAACATTTTAAATGTCTGTACTGTAACTTTTGATCAGTTTAACTCATTCTCGATTAATAAAAGTATTGATTTATTTTATTTCTTTCCCCCAAAAATAAAATTAAAATTATTACTGACCCCAAACTTCTGAACGGTAGTGTTTAATGTTACAAAAGCTTTAGATTTCAGATAAATGCTGTTCTTTTGAACTTTCTATTCATCAAAGACTGTACACAACTGTTTTCGACATTTAAAATAATAATGAATGTTTCTTGAGCATCAATCATCATATTAGAATAATTTCTGAAGGATCATGTGACAGTGACGACTGGAGTAATGATGCTGAAAACTCAGCTTTGATCACAGGAATAAATAACAGTTTAAAATATATTAAAATAGAAAGCAGCTGTTTTAAATTGGAATACTATTTTACAATATTACTGTTTTTGTTTGTATTTTTAATCAAATAAATGCAGCCTTGGTGAGCAGAAGAAACCTCGCTTAAAAATCTTACTGACCCCAAATTTTTGAACAGTAGTGTATATATATATTATATAAAAATGTAATGGATAAGACACAGATAGTTTTACTTGCCTGACCTGATTAGAACAATGAAAAAACTTAAATGAAAAAATAACTTGGGAATCTCTAAAACGAGGGCGCGATGAAACAGTGGACACATAAAAACATACTCTGTCATTTTGTTCAGAACATCATTCAAACTGCAAAGTGTTAACTTATATTTTTGTACAGTAGCAATAAAACACAACATTGTGCTTTTTTTAAATACATTCAAGCAATCCTCCCCGAAAATGAAACTAAAATGCTCACGGCTGCACAGGCATTCATAATGGTGCGCGTCCTCAGCGAGGAACGAGCAGAACAGAGTCAACGTTTTTTAGGTCATTCCTCCTTCCATAGGAATTTATTGAAAATGCTCGCTCTGCTCCGCACCATTATCAATGTCCGTGCGGACGAACATATTTTACTTTCGTTTTTAAGTTAGCGATTAAAAAGCCCCCAGCGGTGTCACACGTCAGTTAACCGGTGGTAAAATATTCTTACCGTCACATACCTAGTATATTTTTATATAGATATAATAGGCCTACCTGATTTTGAACACAAGAGGGCAGTATAGCACTATGTTTGACTTTATTTATTTATTGTTTAGACTAAACAACCATTCTGGCAGTTTTTAAACTTAAACTTCATTCTTAAATTGAAAAAAAAATAATAAAATGAGTTAAGTTCTGGTATTTGTATACTTTTATATAGTAATAAATGGTTTATAATTAAATTTTTTGAATATATGAACCTTTTAGTGTTTCCTTTTTAGACAATACTTTAATCCCTCGCCATAGCAAAACCGTTTGAGATATTTATTATCCGTTCACAATTTAGCATCATTAATATATTTTTATCATGTTGAAAAAGTTTGGTGGGAATAAAATAAACCACTTAGATAAAGGTGGCTAAAAATTCAGAGGCTGATTTTGCAAAAAAAATCCACATTCAGACCAAAATATCTGACTTCCTGATGGTCAGAGCTAATGACTTTAAATTAGAAAGTTGTCCGGGTCGATGAGATCAATATATGAACTGAGTTTTTTTTACTGTAGTTAAAACTAACCCCCCCACTTTTGTCAAAAGCATGTTGAAAGTGACACACTTCCTGCTGCCAGTTGGTGGCGCTATAACTTTGACTCACAATAGTTACATCCATCTGATCGGCCTCTTACCACGAAAACACTGGTGAAGTTTCATCAAGATCAGTTTATGTATGCAGAAGTTATACCGCTTCGTGTTTCTCTTTTCTCGCCATAAATTCGTTTCCTCGCCACGGCCAAACCGTTCGAGATATCAAAAATCCTTCCGCAATTTAGCATCCTCAATGACTTGACTTCATGCACACCGAGTTTGGTGGGGATTGGATGAATTCTCTAGGAGGAGTACTTCGCATTCCACAGCAAGCGTTTTCCAAACAACCCATAATAGCCGACTTCCTGTTGGGCTGGCGTAAAACTTGACCGGGGAAAAGTTGTTCGGCCCGATGAGATCTATATGTGTACCGAGTTTCATATTAATTCATGCAAGCGTGTTTGATCTATGGACCAAGTTTTCAGACCCAGTTCAAGGGGGCGCTGTTGAGCCCCCCTGCCACGCCCGGGTACCAGCTTCAGCCCGGCCCTGATGCCAGGGGGTTCTGACTTGTGTGCAAAGTTTCAAGAGTTTTTGAGCACGTTAAGGACCCCAAAAGCCCCTGAAACCTTGATTAACAATATAAAAGCAATAGTCAAATCCCCCCCTCCCCTCACACACACAGAGACACAGAGAGAGGGAGAGAAAATTCTCCAGAAAATCCACATTCAAACCAAAATATCTCTCTTCCTCTTGGTCCGAGCTAGTTACTGTAAATTAGAAAGTTGTCTTGCTGTTGATAAATCTAACCCCCCCACTTTTGACTAAAGGTGGCGCTACTGAGCCATTTCACCACGCCCGTTTCTGAAACTTTGCACATGTCTACTGGGTAATAAATGTGATGTGTCTGTCGAGTTTCATGCATTTTCAAGCATGTGAAGAGTCTCAAAAGCATCCGAAAAGAATATTAAAGTTTGATTCGTGCTTGAACCCCTAAAAATCAGCACAATTACAATAGGGTTTCAGCATTTCATGCTTGAACCCCTAATAAGAAGAGACGTTTTGGACAGTTATAGCGCCACCTATTGTCCGATCTTCACGAAACTTGGCATGCTTCTTCACCATGTTCTGACACATCTGCTCATCGATTTTTGTGAAGTTTGGGGTTTTCCCTTAGGTTGTATAGGCTTTTGAGTGTTTTTTTGTCCCACCCCTTTCCTAAACGACCCTGTTACAGCCAGGCCAATGCAAAAGTTCAACTTTTTTTTGATAATTATTGATCTAGAGACTCCAGAGAACTGTGCTAGACTGGTCTGGTTCCGATTGGGCCAAAAACCTAGGACTAGTTCGCAAAAGTAGGTTTTTCACTAAATTGCCCATAGAAAATTTTTTTTGCTCGTAGAGCAATTTGGAGATAGCCATTTTGTCCGTCTGGATCCAGGGATCACAGTGATGCTTGAGACTCTAGGACAAACTGTCTAGGAGTTATGAGCAATTTAGTAAATGTGGTCATTATAGCGCCACCTATGGGCCAATCGGGGTCATATTTTGATAGGTTCTCTGGGCTGCACGATGCGTTTTAGGGCGGAATAATAATAATAATAATAATAATAATAATAATAATAATAAAAATCAGCACAATTACAATAGGGTTTCAGCATTTCATGCTTGAACCCCTAATAAAAATCAGTACAATTACAATAGGGTTTCAGCACTTCGTGCTTGAACCCCTAATAAAAATCAGGGCAATTACAATAGGGTTTCAGCACTTCGTGCTTGAACCCCTAAAAATCAGTACAATTACAATAGGGTTTCAGCACTTCGTGCTTGAACCCCTAATAATAATAATAATAAAAATCAGTACAATTACAATAGGGTTTCAGCACTTCGTGCTTGAACCCCTAATTAAAGCTGCAAGCAGCATTTATCGGGGTTCAAGCAGTTAAGGCCTTTAAGGTATTTAGGCATTTAAGACATTAAGATTTATTTAGAAAGCTTTTAACCACTGAAATAATAGATTGAAAAGTCCATTTACAGCCAATACAGGCAATTTACCATAGGAAATATATGCTTTTAAAGCCTTTTAACAGTTATAGCGCCACCTATTGTCCGATCTCCATAAAATTTGGCATGCTTGTTAATGATGTTATGTCAGATATGCTCACCAATTTTTGTGAAGTTCTGAGTTTTCATTTAGGATTTATAGGCTTTTTAATGTATTTTGCCACGCCCATTTTATAAATTACCCTATTACAGCCACCCAAATGCAAAAGTTCAACTTTTTTTTGATAATTATTGATCTAGAGAGTCCAGAGAATTGTCCTAGACTGGTCTGGTTCCGATCGGGCGAAAAACCTAGGACTAGTTCGCAAAAGTAGGTTTTTAACATAATTACAAATATTTAATAAACAGTTTAATTGACAGCAATAGTTCTTGAGGCAAAGTTGTTCAACTTGAGCAGTTCTATCAGATGATATGCATTTTGTGACGATAAGTGTAACACCACGTGATTACAGAGCCATAAAACTTGTTAGCGCCAACTAGTGGCCGATTTCTTTCAAAACTCTTACAGACCTCTAAGACCATGAGTCGAACATGCCCATCGAGTTTCGTTCCGATCAGCCTCCATTAACTTTGTCTAATAGGTGCTCAAATTTCATTGGTCGATGGCGGCCATGTTTTTCAAGATAAGCCAATGTCCTCATAGACATACATGCCACCTTGGACCAAGACACTGCATACCAATTTTCAAGTCAATCGGACTAACGGTCAGGTGGTCATAGCCCTTTTCATGTTTTTTTGCCACGCCCATTTTATAAATGACCCTATTAGAGCCATCCAAATGCAAAATTTCAACTTTTTTTTGATAGTTTTTGATCTAGAGAGTCCAGAGAATTGTCCTAGACTGGTCTGGTTCCGATCGGGCGAAAAACCTAGGACTAGTTCGCAAAAGTAGGTTTTTAACATGTTTGCGAATATTTAAAGAACGGTTTGATTGACAGCAATGGTTCTTGAGGCAAAGTTGTTCAGGATGAGGAGATCTATCAAATGATATGCATATTGTGTGGATATTTGTAACACCACGTGATTACAGAGCCTTAAAACTCGTTAGCACCAACTAGTGGCCGATTTCTTTCAAAATTCTTACAGACCTCTAGGGCCTTGAGTCGAACATGCCCATCGAGTTTCGTTCCGATCGGCCTCCGTTAACCTTGTCTAATAGGTGCTCAAATTTCATTGGCCGATGGCGGCCATGTTTTTTGAGATACGCCAATGTCCTCATACACATACATGGCACCTTGGACCAAGACACTGCATACCAATTTTCAAGTCAATCGGACTAACGGTCAGGTGGTTATAGCCTGTTTTATGTTTTTTTCATGTTATAGCGCCACCATGTGGTCGATCGCCGCGGTTTTTTTACTGTGACCTCAGATTGACCTCTTACACATGTGTACCAAGTTTGGTGAAGATACCTCATTTACTTCTGGAGTTATAGCCATTTTAGTAAAATAGGCCCCGCCCACAACGTACGTTTTGGCGGCCCTTAGCGTCCGTGAATCGAAATTTCAACTTTTTTTCGATAGTTTTTGATATTCAGACTCTAGAGAACATTTCTGCACTAGTTTGGTTCCGATCGGGCGAAAAACCTAGGACTAGTTCGCAAAAGTATGTTTTTGACAAAATTCAAAATGGCGGAAAATCTATCATGGCGGAAATGAAATCGGAGATATACGTTTTGTTCGTCAGGCGTCCAGCTTTCCAATGATATAAGACACTTGAGTCTACGTCATACGGTCTAGTAGTTATGAGCAGTTTTGCGCTTTTGGTTGCTATAGCGCCACCTATGGGCCAATCGGGGTCATACTTTTATAGGTTCTCCCCAAATTGAGGACTACCATTTGGCCAAGTTTCAAGGTTCCAGCTCTTACGGTTTGGTCTGCACAATGCGTTTTAGGGGAAAATAATAATAATAATAATAATTAAAGCTGCAAGCAGCATTTATCGGGGTTCAAGCATTTAAGGCCTTTAAGGCATTTAAGCATTCAAGACATTAAGATTTATTTAGAAAGCTTTTAACCACTGAAATAATAGATTGAAAAGTCCATTTACAGCCAATACAGGCAATTTACCATTGCTTTTTAACAGTTATAGCGCCAACTATCATCCGATCTACATACAATTTTGCATGCTTATTTAGAATGTTATGGCACATATGCTCACCAATTTTCGTGATGTTCTGAGTTTTTGTTTAGGATTTATAGGCTTTTGTTTGCATTTTGCCACGCCCATTTTCTTTATGACCCAATTATACCCATGCGAAAAATGCAAAAGTTCAACTTTTTTTGATAATTATTGATCTAAAGAGTCCAGAGAATTGTCCTAGACTCGTTTGGTTCCGATCGGGCAAAAAACCAGGGACTAGTTCGCAAAAGTAGGTTTTTAACATATTCGTGAATAATTAATAAACTGTTTGATTGACAGCAATGGTTCTAGAGGCAAAGTTGTTCAGCATGAGCAGGTCTATCAAATGATATGCATTTTGTGATGATAAGTGTAACACCACGTGATTACAGAGCCATAAAACTCGTTAGCGCCAACTAGTGGCCGATTTCTTTCAAAATTGTTACAGACCTCTAGGGCCATGAGTCGAACATGCCCACCGAGTTTTGTTCCGATCGGCCTCCGTTAACCTTGTCTAATAGGTGCTCAAACTTCATTGGCCGATGGCGGCCATGTTTTTTGAGATACACCAATGTCCTCATAGATATACATGACAGCTTGGACCAAGACACTGCATACCAATTTTCAAGTCAATCGGACTAACGGTCAGGTGGTTACAGCCTGATTTATGTTTTTTTCATGTTATAGCGCCACCATGTGGCCAATCGCCGCAATCTTTTTACTATGACCTCAGATTGACCTCTTACACAGGTGTACCGAGTTTGGTGAATATACCTCATTTACTTCTGGAGTTATAGCTATTTTAGTAAAATAGGCTCCGCCTTCTTCAAACATTTTGGCGCCCCTTAGCGACCGTCAATCGAAATTTCAACTTTTTTTCGATAATTATTGATATTCTGACTCCAGAGAACATTTCTGCACTGGTTTGGTTCCGATCGGACACAAAACCAGGGACTAGTTCGCAAAAGTAGGTTTTGGACATAATTCAAAATGGCGGAAAATTTGCATACCGGAAATGAAATCCTTGAGGCCTTTTTTGTTCGGCTTGACCCAAGGATTCCAATGATATAAGACACTTGAGTCTGTGACAAACGGTTAATGAGATTTAAGCAAAAATATGATTTTTTTTTGTTTTTTGCACTGTAGCGCCACCTATGGGCCAATCGGGGTCATATTTTGATAACCTCTCCTCGATTTTTGTACTACCATCTGGCAAAGTTTCAAGTCTCTAGCACTTACGGTTTGGGCTGCACGATGCGTTTTACGGCAGAAGAAAAATAATAATAATAAAAATCAGTACAATTACAATAGGGTTTCAGCACTTCGTGCTTGAACCCCTAATAATTAAAGCTGCAAGCAGCATTTATCGGGGTTCAAGCATTTAAGGCCTTTAAGGCATTTAAGCATTCAAGACATTAAGATTTATTTAGAAAGCTTTTAACCACTGAAATAATAGATTGAAAAGTCCATTTACAGCCAATACAGGCAATTTACCATTGCTTTTTAACAGTTATAGCGCCAACTATCATCCGATCTACATACAATTTTGCATGCTTATGTAGAATGTTATGGCACATATGCTCACCAATTTTCGTGATGTTCTGAGTTTTTGTTTAGGATTTATAGGCTTTTGTTTGCATTTTGCCACGCCCATTTTCTTTATGACCCAATTATACCCATGCGAAAAATGCAAAAGTTCAACTTTTTTTGATAATTATTGATCTAAAGAGTCCAGAGAATTGTCCTAGACTCGTTTGGTTCCGATCGGGCAAAAAACCAGGGACTAGTTCGCAAAAGTAGGTTTTTAACATATTCGTGAATAATTAATAAACTGTTTGATTGACAGCAATGGTTCTAGAGGCAAAGTTGTTCAGCATGAGCAGGTCTATCAAATGATATGCATTTTGTGATGATAAGTGTAACACCACGTGATTACAGAGCCATAAAACTCGTTAGCGCCAACTAGTGGCCGATTTCTTTCAAAATTCTTACAGACCTCTAGGGCCATGAGTCGAACATGCCCACCGAGTTTTGTTCCAATCGGCCTCCGTTAACCTTGTCTAATAGGTGCTCAAACTTCATTGGCCGATGGCGGCCATGTTTTTTGAGATACACCAATGTCCTCATAGATATACATGACAGCTTGGACCAAGACACTGCATACCAATTTTCAAGTCAATCGGACTAACGGTCAGGTAGTTACAGCCTGATTTATGTTTTTTTCATGTTATAGCGCCACCATGTGGCCAATCGCCGCAATCTTTTTACTATGACCTCAGATTGACCTCTTACACAGGTGTACCGAGTTTGGTGAATATACCTCATTTACTTCTGGAGTTATAGCCATTTTAGTAAAATAGGCTCCGCCTTCTTCAAACATTTTGGCGCCCCTTAGCGACCGTCAATCGAAATTTCAACTTTTTTTCGATAATTATTGATATTCTGACTCCAGAGAACATTTCTGCACTGGTTTGGTTCCGATCGGACACAAAACCAGGGACTAGTTCGCAAAAGTAGGTTTTGGACATAATTCAAAATGGCGGAAAATTTGCATACCGGAAATGAAATCCTTGAGGCCTTTTTTGTTCGGCTTGACCCAAGGATTCCAATGATATAAGACACTTGAGTCTGTGACAAACGGTTAATGAGATTTAAGCAAAAATATGATTTTTTTTTGTTTTTTGCACTGTAGCGCCACCTATGGGCCAATCGGGGTCATATTTTGATAACCTCTCCTCGATTTTTGTACTACCATCTGGCAAAGTTTCAAGTCTCTAGCACTTACGGTTTGGGCTGCACGATGCGTTTTACGGCAGAAGAAAAATAATAATAATAAAAATCAGTACAATTACAATAGGGTTTCAGCACTTCGTGCTTGAACCCCTAATAAAAATCAGTACAATTACAATAGGGTTTCAGCACTTCGTGCTTGAACCCCTAATTAAAGCTGCAAGCAGCATTTATCGGGGTTCAAGCAGTTAAAACCTTTTAGGCATTTAAGCACAAAAGCATCAAAAGTTATTAAGATTTATTTAGCAAGCATGTAACCACGGACATAATAGATGGAGAAGACCATTTACAGCCAATACAGGCAGTTTACCATGGGATATATATGGTTTTAAAGCTTTTTAACAGTTATAGCGCCACCTATGGTCCGATCTCCATAAAAATGTTTACTGTGACCTCAAATTGAAACCATACACATGTGTACTGAGTTTGGTGAAAATATCTCATTTACTTCTTGAGTTATAGCCATTTTAGTAAAATAGGCTCCTCCCACAACAATTTACCACATTCTAGTATTATTTACTATGATTCTAGCCTGATTTGCCATATTCTAGCATGATTTACCATGATATACTACATTCTAGTAGGATTTACCATTGTTTACTGTGATTGTATACTCTGACAAAATATGATTTATGAGTGATAAACTCTGACAAAATATGATTGTGCTAAAATAGTAATTGTTATATAAGTTATTTTTTAGTGTCTTATTGTTATATAAGTGATTTTTAGTGTATAATGAATGCCAAAGCATGTGAGTAGACTTCATTAATACGTAGAATGGCCAGCAGAGGGCAGTAGAAGACCACTTATTGGCTCACTTTCACTTTAAACTTCATGATTTTCACCATTTTTCTGTACTAAAGCAAACCAGTTTTTCCATTTTAACTCCATAATGCATGTTTACACACACACACACACACACACACACACACACACACACACACACACACACACACACACACAAAGACAAATGTTGTTGTTTTTTCAATGCTATTGGGATATGTCATTATGAAAATATATTTCAATGGTCTATAAACATTTCACAAAGTCTTTGTAAGCTATTAATCAGATGATTCAGAATTTATTCAGAAACCTAAGACTACACACACACATTATGTTGTAGACACAGACATTTGAAATATATAATGTGATCAAACTGTCAATACTAATACTTTAACAGATGGATTTTGACTAAATGTAATTGTAAATGTTAAAATAGTGATTTTATAAAGTCTAAATATGAATTATAGAACAATATGACAACATGACTATTTTAAACAGCAGGGGGCAGTAAAAAACCACTTATTGGCTTAATATGCCATTTTATTCATATCATTTTCACCTTTTTAACTGTTATAGAGGCAAATTTTGTCAGATCTGTCTGAAAATTTTCATGCATGTTCAGAGTGATATTTCACATGTTCTGACTTGTTTTTAAGAAGGTTTGAACATTATTTAAAGAGATATAGGCTTTCAGGGACAATTGGTAAAGGCCACATTTTGAAGTGAACCTATTATAGCAATCCAAATGAAGTAGTTCAACTTTTTCTGACAATTATTGTTCTAGTGAGTCCAGAGAATTGTATTGCACTAGTTTTTAACATTATGATATGAAAATTATATGATCAGAGATGGAAAAGACCATTTACAGCCAATACAGGCAGTTTACCATAGGAAATATATAGTTTTAAAGCCTTTTAACAGTTATAGCGCCAACTATGGTCCGATCTCCATGAAATTTTGCATGCTTGTTAATGATGTTATGTCACATAAGTTCACCAATTTTTGTGAAGTTCTGGGTTTTTATTTAGGATTTATAGGCTTTTTAATGTATTTTGCCACGCCCATTTTATAAATGATCCTATTACAGCCATCCAAATGCAAAAGTTCAACTTTTTTTGATAATTATTGATCTAGAGAGTCCAGAGAATTGTCCTAGACTGGTCTGGTTCCGATCGGGCGAAAAACCTAGGACTAGTTCGCAAAAGTAGGTTTTTAACATAATTACGAATATTTACTGAATGGTTTGATTGACATTAGTGGTTCTAGAGGCAAAGTTGTTCAGCATGAGCAGATCTATCAAATGATATGCATTTTGTGATGATATGTGTAACACCACGTGATTACAGAGCCATAAAACTCGTTAGCGCCAACTAGTGGCCGATTTCTTTTAAAATTCTTACAGACCTCCAGGGCCATGAGTCGAACATGCCCATCGAGTTTCGTTCCGATCGGCCTCCGTTAACCTTGTCTAATAGGTGCTCAACTTTATTGGCCAATGGCGGCCATGTTTTTTGAGATACACCAATGTCCTCATAGACATACATGGCACCTTGGACCAAGACACTGCATACCAATTTTCAAGTCAATCGGACTAACGGTCAGGTGGTTGTAGCCTGTTTTATGTTTTTTTCATGTTATAGCGCCACCATGTGGCCGATCGCCGCGATTTTTTTACTGTGACCTCAGATTGACCTCCTACATATGTGTACCAAGTTTGGTGAAGTTTACTGAATTACTTCTTGAGTTATAACCATTTTAGTAAAATAGGCTCCTCCCACAACGTTTATTTTGCGCCCCCTAGCGACCATGAATCGAAATTTCAACTTTTTTTCGATAATTATTGATCTTCAGACTCCAGAGAACATTTCTGCACTGGTTTGGTTCCGATCGGACGAAAAACCACGGACTAGTTCGCAAAAGTAGATTTTTGACAAAATTCAAAATGGCGGAAAATCTATCATGACGGAAATAAAATCGGAGATATACGTTTTGTTCGTCAGGCGTCCAGCTTTCCAATGATATAAGACACTTGAGTCTGCGACATACGGTCTAGGAGTTATCAGCAGTTTCGCGCTTTTGGTCGCTATAGCGCCACCTATGGGCCAATCGGGGTCATAATCTCTGAACCTCTCCTCGATTTTTGTACTACCATCTGGCAAAGTTTCAATGCTCTAGCCCTTACGGTTTGGGCTGCACGATGCGTTTTACGGCAGAAGAATAATAATAATAATAATAATTAAAGCTGCAAGCAGCATTTATCGGGGTTCAAGCAGTTAAGGCGTTTAAGGTTTTTAAGCACAAAAGCATCAAAAGTTATTAAGATTTATTTAGCAAGCATGTAACCACTGACATAATAGATGGAAAAGACCATTTACAGCCAATACAGGCAATTTGCCATGGGATATATATGGTTTTAAAGCTTTTTAACAGTTATAGCGCCACCTATGGTCCGATCTCCATAAAATTGTTTACTGTGACCTCAAATTGAACCCATACACATGTGTACTGAGTTTGGTGAAGATATCTCATTTACTTCTTGAGTTATAGCCATTTGAGTAAAATAGGCTCCTCCCACAACGATTTGCCACATTCTAGAATTATTTAATATGATTCTAGCATGATTTACTATCATATACCATGTTCCAGAATGATTTATTAGGATTCTAGCATGATTTACCTTGATACACCTCATTTCAGTATTATTTACTATGATTTACAATGTTTCTAGCATGATTAACCACATTACTAGCAATTATGTGAAGTGTCAGTGCAAATGAGGTGATGAACACTGACAAAATATTATTGTGTTATAATAGTTAGTTATATACGTGATTTTTAGTGTGTGTCCAAGTATGAATGCAAAAGCACATGTAAAATATTTCATTATTAAGTAGAATGGCCAGCAGAGGGCACTAGAAGACCACTTATTGGCTCACTTTCACTTTAAACCAGTTTTCTGCACTAAAGCAAACCAGTTTTTCCATGTTAACTCAATGCATGCTTACACACACACACACACACACACACACACACACACACACACACACACATACACACACAGCATAGTTAACCATGGTTTACCATGATATACCACGTTCTAGTATTATTTACCAGGAGATAAACGACAATCTAGTATTATTTACTTTGATTTACCATGTTTCTAGCCTGATTTATCACATTACTAGCAATTATTTGAAGTGTCAGTGCAAATAAAGTGATTAACACTGACAAAATATGATTGTGTTATAATAGTTATTGCTATATAAGTGATTTTTTTAGTGTGTATTCAAGTATGAATGCAAGCACATGTTGAAATATTTCATTAATAAGTAGAATGGCCAGCAGAGGGCAGTAGAAGACCACTTATTGGCTCACTTTCACTTTAAACCAGTTTTCTGCACTAAAGCAAACCAGTTTATCCATGTTAACTCAATGCATGCTTACACACACACACACACACACACACACACACACACACACACACACACACATAAATGTTTCAGTGATATTGGTGTCACATTCACCTTCATCACATTCACCTTCTGTCTTCATCACATTCACCATCTGTCGTCATCACCTGCACCTGCTCCTCATCACCCTCCTCATCATCACCTGCTCCTCATCATCATAACCGTCACCTGTTGTCCTTGTCTTGATCTGTGTATTTAAGTTCCCCTCTCATCCATTATCATTGTCGGTTATTTTTTGTGCACTAGCACTCTGTTATGTTTGTTTTCATGTTGGAAAATAAAACCTTTGTTATATTTGTACCACACACACACACACACACACACACACACACACACACACACACACACACACACACCATCATTTATCATGATTTACCATGGCTGATACCAATACCAATATGAGAAAATGACTATTTTAAACAGCAGGGGGCAGTAAAATACCACTTATTGGCTTAACATGCCATTAATTCATATCATTTTCACCTTTTTAACTGTTATAGAGGCAAATTTTGTCCGATCTGTCTGAAAATTTTCATGCTTGTTCAGGGTGATATTTCACATGTTCTGACTTGTTTTTAAGAAGGTCTGAGCATTGATTAAAGAGATATAGGCTTTCGGGGACACTTGGTAAAGGCCAGATTTTGAAGTGAACCTATTATAGCTATCCAAATGAAGTAGTTCAACTTTTTCTGACAATTATTGATCTAGTGAGTCCAGAGAATTGTATTGCACTAGTTTTGAACATTATGATATGAAAATTATATGATCAGAGATGGAAAAGACCATTTACAGCCAATACAGGCAGTTTACCATAGGAAATATATGATTTTAAAGCTTTTTAACAGTTATAGCGCCACCTATCGTCCGATCTCCATAGAATTTTTCATGCTTGTTAATGATGTTATGTCACATATGCTGACCAATTTTTGTGAAGTTCTGAGTTTTTATTTAGGATTTATAGGCTTTTTAATGTATTTTGACACGCCCATTTTATAAATTACCCTATTACAGCCATCCAAATGCAAAAGTTCAACTTTTTTTTGATAATTATTGATCTAGAGAGTCCAGAGAATTGTCCTAGACTGGTCTGGTTCCGATCGGGCAAAAAACCTAGGACTAGTTCGCAAAAGTAGGTTTTTAACATATTAATGAATAATTAATGAACAGTTTGATTGACAGCAATGGTTCTTGAGGCAAAGTTGTTCAGGATGAGGAGATCTATCAAATGATATGCATATTGTGTGGATATTTGTAACACTACGTGATTACAGAGCCGTAAAACTCGTTAGCGCCAACTAGTGGCCGATTTCTTTCAAAATTCTTACAGACCTTTAGGGCCATGAGCCGAACATGCCCATTGAGTTTCGTTCCGATCGGCCTCCGTTAACCTTGTCTAATAGGTGCTCAAACTTCGTTGGCCGATGGCGGCCATGTTTTTTGAGATACGCCAATGTCCTCATACACATACATGGCACCTTGGACCAAGACACTGCATACCAATTTTCAAGTCAATCGGACTAACGGTCAGGTGGTTATAGCCTGTTTTATGTTTTTTTCATTTTATAGCGCCACCATGAGGCCAATCGTCGCGATTTTTTTACTGTGACCCCAGAGTAAGCTCATACACATGTGTACCAAGTTTGGTGAAGATACCTCATTTACATCGGGAGTTATAGCCATTTTAGTAAAATAGGCCCCTCCCACAACGTACGTTTTGGCGCCCCTTAGCGACCGTGAATCGAAATTTCCACTTTTTTTCGATAATTATTGATATTCAGTCTCCAGAGAACATTTCTGCACTAGTTTGGTTCCAATCGGGCAAAAAACCAGGGACTAGTTCGCAAAAGTAGATTTTTGACAAAATTCAAAATGGCGGAAAATCTATCATGGCGGAAATGAAATCGGAGATATACGTTTTGTTCGTCAGGCGTCCAGCTTTCCAATGATATAAGACACTTGAGTCTACGACATACGGTCTAGGAGTTATGAGCAGTTTCGCGCTTTTGGTTGTTATAGCGCCACCTATGGGCCAATCGGGGTCATAATCTCTGAACCTTTCCTCGATTTTTGTACTACCATCTGTCAAAGTTTCAAAGTTCCAGCTCTTACGGTTTGGGCTGCACGATGCGTTTTACGGCGGAATAATAATAATAATAATAATTAAAGCTGCAAGCAGCATTTATCGGGGTTCAAGCATTTAAGGCCTTTAAGCACATAAGCATTTAAGACATTACGTTTTATTTAACAAGCTTTTAACCACTGAAATTATAGATGGAAAAATCCATTTACAGCCAATATAGGCAATTTACCATAGGAAATATGTAGTTTTCAAACCTTTTTGCCAGTTATAGCGCCACCTATGGTCCGATCTACATGAAATTTTGCATGCTTGTTTAGAATGTTATGGCACATATGCTCACCCATTTTCGTGAAGTTCTGAGTTTTCGTTTAGGATTTATAGGCTTCTGAATGCATTTTGCCACGCCCATTTTCTTTATGACCCAATTATACCCATGCGAAAAATGCAAAAGTTCAACTTTTTTTCGATAATTATTGATTTAGAGAGTCCAGAGAATTGTCCTAGACTGGTCTGGTTCTGATCGGGCGAAAAACCAGGGACTAGTTCGCAAAAGTAGGTTTTTAACATATTCATGAATATTTAATGAACAGTTTGATTGACAGTGATGGTTCTTGAGGCAAAGTTGTTCAGCATGAGCAGATCTATCAGATGATATGCATTTTGTGATGATAAGTGTAACACCACGTGATTACAGAGCCTTAAAACTCGTTAGCGCCAACTAGTGGCCGATTTCTTTCAAAATTCTTACAGACCTCTAGGGGCTTGAGCCGAACATGCCCATCGAGTTTCGCTCCGATCGGACTTCGTTAACGGTGCTCAAACCTCATTGGCCAATGGCGGCCATGTTTTTCGAGATACGCCAATATCCTTTTAGACATACATGGCCCCTTGGGCCAAGACACTGCATACCAAATTTCAAGTCATTCGGAAAAACGGTCAGTTGTCTATATGTTTTTATTTGTTTTATAGCGCCACCATGTGGCCAATCGACGCAATTTTTTTACTGTGACCTCAGATTGACCTCTTACACATGTGTACCAAGTTTGGTGAAGTTTACTTAATTACTTCTTGAGTTATAGCCATTTTAGTAAAATAGGCTCCTCCCACAACGTTAATTTTGCACCCCCTAGCGACCATTAATCGAAATTTCAACTTTTTTTCGATAATTATTGATCTTCAGACTCCAGAGAACAATTCCGCACTGGTTTGGTTCCGATCGGGCGAAAAACCAGGGACTAGTTCGCAAAAGTAGGTTTTTGACAAAATTCAAAATGGCGAAAAATCTATCATGGCGGAAATGAAATCGGAGATATACGTTTTTTTCTTCAGGAGCTCTGGATTTCAATGATATAAGACACTTGAAGCTACGCCTTACGGTCTGGGAGTTCTGAGCAGTTTTGCGCTTTTGATTGCTATAGCGCCACCTATGGGCCGATTGGGCTGAGTCCGTGTATCTGAGTAGCGAGCAATAGTACTACCATCTGGCAAAGTTTCAAGTCTCTAGGTCTTACGGTTTGGGCTGCACAATGCGTTTTATGGCGGAAAAATAATAATAATAATTAAAGCTGCAAGCAGCATTTATCGGGGTTCAAGCAGTTAAGGCCTTTAAGGCATTTAAGCACAAAAGCATCAAAAGTTATTAAGATTTATTTAGCAAGCATGTAACCACTGACATAATAGATGGAAAAGACCATTTACAGCCAATACAGGCAGTTTACCATGGGATATATATGGTTTTAAAGCTTTTTAACAGTTATAGCGCCACCTATGGTCCGATCTCCATAAAATTGTTTACTGTGACCTCAAATTGAACCCATACACATGTGTACTGAGTTTGGTGAAGATATCTCATTTACTTCTTGAGTTATAGCCATTTGAGTAAAATAGGCTCCTCCCACAACGATTTGCCACATTCTAGAATTACTTAATATGATTCTAGCATGATTTACTATCATATACCATGTTCCAGAATGATTTATTAGGATTCTAGCATGATTTACCTTGATACACCTCATTTCATTATTATTTACTATGATTTACAATGTTTCTAGCATGATTAACCACATTACTAGCAATTATGTCAAGTGTCAGTGCAAATGAGGTGATGAACACTGACAAAATATTATTGTGTTATAATAGTAAGTTATATACGTGATTTTTAGTGTGTGTCCAAGTATGAATGCAAAAGCACATGTAAAATATTTCATTATTAAGTAGAATGGCCAGCAGAGGGCACTAGAAGACCACTTATTGGCTCACTTTCACTTTAAACCAGTTTTCTGCACTAAAGCAAACCAGTTTTTCCATGTTAACTCAATGCATGCTTACACACACACACACACACACACACACACACACACACACACACACACACACACACACACACACACACACAGCATAGTTAACCATGGTTTACCATGATATACCACGTTCTAGTATTATTTACCAGGAGATAAACGACAATCTAGTATTATTTACTTTGATTTACCATGTTTCTAGCCTGATTTATCACATTACTAGCAATTATTTGAAGTGTCAGTGCAAATAAAGTGATTAACACTGACAAAATATGATTGTGTTATAATAGTTATTGCTATATAAGTGATTTGTTTAGTGTGTATTCAAGTATGAATGCAAGCACATGTTGAAATATTTCATTAATAAGTAGAATGGCCAGCAGAGGGCAGTAGAAGACCACTTATTGGCTCACTTTCACTTTAAACCAGTTTTCTGCACTAAAGCAAACCAGTTTATCCATGTTAACTCAATGCATGCTTACACACACACACACACACACACACACACACACACACACACACACACACACACACACACACACACACAGCATAGTTAACCATGATTTACCATGATATACCACGTTCTAGTATTATTTACCAGGAGATAAACGACAATCTAGTATTATTTACTTTGATTTACCATGTTTCTAGCCTGATTTATCACATTACTAGCAATTATTTGAAGTGTCAGTGCAAATAAAGTGATTAACACTGACAAAATATGATTGTGTTATAATAGTTATTGCTATATAAGTGATTTTTTTTAGTGTGTATTCAAGTATGAATGCAAGCACATGTTGAAATATTTCATTAATAAGTAGAATGGCCAGCAGAGGGCAGTAGAAGACCACTTATTGGCTCACTTTCACTTTAAACCAGTTTTCTGCACTAAAGCAAACCAGTTTATCCATGTTAACTCAATGCATGCTTACACACACACACACACACACACACACACACACACACACACACACACACACACACACACACACACACACACACACAGCATAGTTAACCATGATTTACCATGATTTACCACATTACTAGCAATTATTTGAAGTGTCAGTGCAAATAAAGTGATTAACACTGACAAAATATGATTGTGTTATAATAGTTATTGCTATATAAGTGATTTTTAGTGTGTATTCAAGTTTAAATGCAAGCACATGTGGAAAAATTTAATTAATAAGTAGAATGGCCAGCAGAGGGCAGTAGAAGACCACTTATTGGCTCACTTTCACTTTAAACCTCATGATTTTGACCAGTTTTCTGCACTAAAGCAAACCAGTGTTTCCATGTTAACTCAATAATGCATACTTGCTACATATGCTACACACAATAATGCTACACACACACACACACACACACACACAAATGTTTCAGTGATATTGGTGTCACATTCACCTTCATCACATTCACCTTCTGTCTTCATCACATTTCACCATCTGTCGTCATCACCTGCACCTGCTCCTCATCACCCTCCTCATCATCACCTGCTCCTCATCATCATAACCGTCACCTGTTGTCCTTGTCTTGATCTGTGTATTTAAGTTCCCCTCTCATCCATTATCATTGTCGGTTATTGTTTGTGCACTAGCACTCTGTTATGTTTGTTTTCATGTTGGAAAATAAAACCTTTGTTATATTTGTACCACACACACACACACACACACACACACACACACACACACACACACCATCATTTATCATGATTTACCATGGCTGATACCAATACCAATATGAGAAAATGACTCTTTTAAACAGCAGGGGGCAGTAAAATACCACTTATTGGCTTAACATGCCATTAATTCATATCATTTTCACCTTTTTAACTGTTATAGAGGCAAATTTTGTCCGATCTGTCTGAAAATTTTCATGCTTGTTCAGGGTGATATTTCACACGTTCTGACTTGTTTTTAAGAAGGTCTGAGCATTGATTAAAGAGATATAGGCTTTCGGGGACACTTGGTAAAGGCCAGATTTTGAAGTGAACCTATTATAGCTATCCAAATGAAGTAGTTCAACTTTTTCTGACAATTATTGATCTAGTGAGTCCAGAGAATTGTATTGCACTAGTTTTGAACATTATGATATGAAAATTATATGATCAGAGATGGAAAAGACCATTTACAGCCAATACAGGCAGTTTACCATAGGAAATATATGATTTTAAAGCTTTTTAACAGTTATAGCGCCACCTATCGTCCGATCTCCATAGAATTTTTCATGCTTGTTAATGATGTTATGTCACATATGCTGACCAATTTTTGTGAAGTTCTGAGTTTTTATTTAGGATTTATAGGCTTTTTAATGTATTTTGACACGCCCATTTTATAAATTACCCTATTACAGCCATCCAAATGCAAAAGTTCAACTTTTTTTTGATAATTATTGATCTAGAGAGTCCAGAGAATTGTCCTAGACTGGTCTGGTTCCGATCAGGCAAAAAACCTAGGACTAGTTCGCAAAAGTAGGTTTTTAACATATTAATGAATAATTAATGAACAGTTTGATTGACAGCAATGGTTCTTGAGGCAAAGTTGTTCAGGATGAGGAGATCTATCAAATGATATGCATATTGTGTGGATATTTGTAACACCACGTGATTACAGAGCCGTAAAACTCGTTAGCGCCAACTAGTGGCCGATTTCTTTCAAAATTCTTACAGACCTTTAGGGCCATGAGCCGAACATGCCCATTGAGTTTCGTTCCGATCGGCCTCCGTTAACCTTGTCTAATAGGTGCTCAAACTTCGTTGGCCGATGGCGGCCATGTTTTTTGAGATACGCCAATGTCCTCATACACATACATGGCACCTTGGACCAAGACACTGCATACCAATTTTCAAGACAATCGGACTAACGGTCAGGTGGTTATAACCTGTTTTATGTTTTTTTCATTTTATAGCGCCACCATGAGGCCAATCGTCGCGATTTTTTTACTGTGACCCCAGAGTAAGCTCATACACATGTGTACCAAGTTTGGTGAAGATACCTCATTTACATCGGGAGTTATAGCCATTTTAGTAAAATAGGCCCCTCCCACAACGTACGTTTTGGCGCCCCTTAGCGACCGTGAATCGAAATTTCCACTTTTTTTCGATAATTATTGATATTCAGTCTCCAGAGAACATTTCTGCACTAGTTTGGTTCCAATCGGGCAAAAAACCAGGGACTAGTTCGCAAAAGTAGATTTTTGACAAAATTCAAAATGGCGGAAAATCTATCATGGCGGAAATGAAATCGGAGATATACGTTTTGTTCGTCAGGCGTCCAGCTTTCCAATGATATAACACACTTGAGTCTACGACATACGGTCTAGGAGTTATGAGCAGTTTCGCGCTTTTGGTCGCTATAGCGCCACCTATGGGCCAATCGGGGTCATAATCTCTGAACCTCTCCTCGATTTTTGTACTACCATCTGTCAAAGTTTCAAAGTTCCAGCTCTTACGGTTTGGGCTGCACGATGCGTTTTACGGCGGAATAATAATAATAATAATAATAAAAATCAGCACAATTACAATAGGGTTTCAGCACTTCGTGCTTGAACCCCTAAAAATCAGGACGATTACAATAGGGTTTCAGCACTTCGTGCTTGAACCCCTAATTAAAGCTGCAAGCAGCATTTATCGGGGTTCAAGCAGTTAAAGCCTTTTAAGCATTTAAGCACAAAAGCATCAAAAGTTAAGATTTATTTAGCAAGCATGTAACCACGGACATAATAGATGGAAAAGACCATTTACAGCCAATACAGGCAGTTTACCATGGGATATATATGGTTTTAAAGCTTTTTAACAGTTATAGCGCCACCTATGGTCCGATCTCCATAGAATTGTTTACTGTGACCTCAAATTGAACCCATACACATGTGTACTGAGTTTGGTGAAGATATCTCATTTACTTCTTGAGTTATAGCCATTTTAGTAAAATAGGCTCCTCCCACAACAATTTAGCACATTCTAGTATTATTTACTATGATTCTAGCATGATTTGCCATATTCTAGCATAATTTACCATGATATACTACATTCTAGTATGATTTACCATTGTTTACTGTGATTCTAGCATGGATTACCATAGTTTATCATGATTTATCATAGTTTACCATGATTTACCCTGTTCTAGCATAGTTTACCATGATTTACCATGTTCTAGCATGATTTACCATGATATACCACATTCTAACATGATTTACCATAGTTTATTATGATTTATCATGGCTTACCATGATTTACCCTGTTCTAGCATAGTTTACCATGATTTACCATGTTCTAGCATGATGTACCATGATATACTATGTTCTAGAATGATGTACCAGGATTGTAGTATGATTTACCTTGATACACCACATTCTAGTATCATTTATTGATTTACCATGTTTTTAGTGTGATTTAACCATGATTTACCACATTGCTAGCAATTATGTGAAGTATCAGTAAAAATGAAGTGATAAACTCTGACAAAATATGATTGTGCTACAATAGTAATTGTTATATAAGTGATTTTTTAGTGTTTTATTGTTATATAAGTGATTTTTAGTGTCTAATGAATGCAAAAGCATATGTGGGTAGACATTAATAAGTAGAATGGCCAGCAGAGGGCAGTAGAAGACCACATATTGGCTCACTTTCACTTTAAACTTCTTGATTTTCACCATTTTTCTGCACTAAAGCAAACCAGTTTTTCCATTTTAAATCCATAATGCATGTTAACACACACACACACACACACACACACACACACACACACACAAGACAAATGTTGTTTTTTCAATGCTATTGGGATATGTCATTATGAAAATATATTTGAATGGTCTATAAACATTTCACAAAGTCTTTGTAAGCTATTAATCAGATCATTCAGAATTTATTCAGAAACCTAAGACTACACACACACATTATATTGTAGATACAGACATTTGAAATATATGATGTGATCAAACTGTCAATACTAATAATTTAACAGATGGATTTTTGACTAAATGTAATTGTAAATGTTAAAATAGTGATTTTATAAAGTCTAAATATAAATTATAGAACAATATGACAACATGACTATTTTAAACAGCAGGGGGCAGTAAAATACCACTTCTTGGCTTAATATGTCATTATATTCATATCATTTTCACCTTTTTAACTGTTATAGAGGCAAATTTTGTCAGATCTGTCTGAAAATTTTCATGCATGTTCAGAGTGATATTTCACATGTTCTGACTTGTTTTTAAGAAGGTTTGAACATTCATTAAAGAGATATAGGCTTTCGGGGACACTTGGTAAAGGCCACATTTTGAAGTGAACCTATTATAGCTATCCAAATGAAGTAGTTCAACTTTTTCTGACAATTATTGTTCTAGTGAGTCCAGAGAATTGTATTGCACTAGTTTTTAACATTATGATATGAAAATTATATATTCAGAGATGGAAAAGACCATTTACAGTCAATACAGGCAGTTTACCATAGGAAATATATGGTTTTAAAGATTTTTAACAGTTATAGCGCCACCTATCGTCCGATCTCCATGAAATTTTGCATGCTTGTTAATGATGTTATGTCACATAAGTTCACCAATTTTTGTGAAGTTCTGGGTTTTTATTTAGGATTTATAGGCTTTTTAATGTATTTTTCCATGCCCATTTTATAAATGATCCTATTACAGCCATCCAAATGCAAAAGTTCAACTTTTTTTTGGATAATTATTGATCTAGAGAGTCCAGAGAATTGTCCTAGACTGGTCTGGTTCCGATCGGGCAAAAAACCTAGGACTAGTTCGCAAAAGTAGGTTTTAGACATATTCATGAATATTTAATGAACGGTTTGATTGACAGAAATGGTTCTTGAGGCAAAGTTGTTCAGCATGAGCAGATATATCAAATGATATGCTTTTTGTGACGATAAGTGTAACACCACGTGATTACAGAGCCAAAAAACTCGTTAGCGCCAACTAGTGGCCGATTTCTTTCAAAATTCTTACAGACCTCTAGGGCCATGAGTCGAACATGCCCATCAAGTTTCGTTCCGATCGGCCTCCGTTAACCTTGTCTAATAGGTGCTCAACTTCATTGGCCAATGGCGGCCATGTTTTTTGAGATACGCCAATGTCCTCATAGACATACATGGCACCTTGGACCAAGACACTGCATACCAATTTTCAAGTCAATCGGACTAACGGTCAGGTGGTTATAGCCCTTTTCATGTTTTTTTCATGTTATAGCGCCACCTAGTGTTCAATCGTCGCGATTTTTTTACTGTGACCCCAGAATGAACCCATACACATGTGTACCGAGTTTGGTGAAGCTATCTTATTTACTTTTTAAGTTATAGCCATTTTAGTAAAATAGGCTCCTCCCACAACGATTATTTTGCGCCCCCTAGCGTCCATGAATCGAAATTTCAACATTTTTTCGATAATTATTGATCTTCAGACTCCAGAGAACATTTCTGCACTGGTTTGGCTCCGATCGGGCAAAAAACCAGGGACTAGTTCGCAAAAGTAGATTTTCGACAAAATTCAAAATGGCGGAAAATCTATCATGACGGAAATGAAATCGGAGATATACGTTTTGTTCGTCAGGCGTCCAGCTTTCCAATGATATAAGACACTTGAGTCTGCGACATACGGTCTAGGAGTTATGAGCAGTTTCGCGCTTTTGGTTGCTATAGCGCCACCTATGGGCCAATCGGGGTCATAATCTCTGAACCTCTCCTCGATTTTTGTACTACCATCTGGCAAAGTTTCAATGCTCTAGCCCTTACGGTTTGGGCTGCACGATGCGTTTTACGGCAGAAGAATAATAATAATAATAATTAAAGCTGCAAGCAGCATTTATCGGGGTTCAAGCAGTTAAGGCCTTTAAGGCATTTAAGCACAAAAGCATCAAAAGTTATTAAGATTTATTTAATAAGCATGTAACCACTGACATAATAGATGGAAAAGACCATTTACAGCCAATACAGGCAATTTACCATGTGATATATATGGTTTTAAAGCTTTTTAACAGTTATAGCGCCACCTATGGTCCGATCTCCATAGAATTGTTTACTGTGACCTCAAATTGAACCCATACACATGTGTACTGAGTTTGGTGAAGATATCTCATTTACTTCTTGAGTTATAGCCATTTTAGTAAAATAGGCTCCTCCCACAACCATTTGGCATATTCTAGTATTATTTACTATGATTCTAGCATGATTTGCCATATTCTAGCAGGATTTACCATGATATACTACATTCTAGTATGATTTACCATTGTTTACTGTGATTCTAGCATGGATTACCATAGTTTATCATGATTTATCATAGTTTACCATGATTTACCCTGTTCTAGCATAGTTTACCATGATTTACCATGTTCTAGCATGATTTACCATGATATACCACATTCTAACATGATTTACCATAGTTTATTATGATTTATCATGGCTTACCATGATTTACCCTGTTCTAGCATAGTTTACCATGATTTACCATGTTCTAGCATGATGTACCATGCTATACCATGTTCTAGAATGATGTACCAGGATTGTAGTATGATTTACCTTGATACACCACATTCTAGTATTATTTATTATGATTTACCATGTTTTTAGTGTGATTTACCATGATTTACCACATTGCTAGCAATTATGTGAAGTATCAGTAAAAATGAAGTGATAAACTCTGACAAAATATGATTGTGCTACAATAGTAATTGTTATATAAGTGATTTTTTAGTGTTTTATTGTTATATAAGTGATTTTTAGTGTCTAATGAATGCAAAAGCATATGTGAGTAGACTTCATTAATAAGTAGAATGGCCAGCAGAGGGCAGTAGAAGACCACATATTGGCTCACTTTCACTTTAAACTTCTTGATTTTCACCATTTTTCTGCACTAAAGCAAACCAGTTTTTCCATTTTAACTCCATAATGCATGTTTACACACACACACACACACACACACACACACACACACACACACACACACACACACACACACACACACACACACAAAGACAAATGTTGTTGTTGTTTTTTCAATGCTATTGGGATATGTCATTATGAAAATATATTTGAATGGTCTATAAACATTTCACAAAGTCTTTGCAAGCTATTAATCAGATGATTCAGAATTTATTCAGAAACCTAAGACTACACACACACATTATGTTGTAGATGCAGACATTTGAAATGTATGATGTGATCAAACTGTCAATACTAATACTTTAACAGATGGATTTTGACTAAATGTAATTGTAAATGTTAAAATAGTGATTTTATAAAGTCTAAATATAAATTATAGAACAATATGACAAAATGACTATTTTAAACAGCAGGGGGCAGTAAAATACCACTTATTGGCTTAACATGCCATTATAATCATATCATTTTCACCTTTTTAACTGTTATAGAGGCAAATTTGGTCTGATCTGTCTGAAAATTTTCATGCATGTTCAGAGTGATATTTCACATGTTCTGACTTGTTTTTAAGAAGGTTTGAACATTTATTAAAGAGATATAGGCTTTCGGGGACACTTGGTAAAGGCCACATTTTGAAGTGAACCTATTATAGCTATCCAAATGAAGTAGTTCAACTTTTTCTGACAACTATTGTTCTAGTGAGTCCAGAGAATGGTTATGCACTAGTTTTTAACATTATGATATGAAAATTATATGATCAGACATGGAAAAGACCATTTACAGCCAATACAGGCAGTTTACCATAGGAAATATATGGTTTTAAAGCCTTTTAACAGTTATAGCGCCAACTATTGTCCAATCTCCATAAAATTTTGCAAGCTTGTTTGTGATGTTATGACACATATGCTCACCAATTTTTGTGAAGTTCTGAGTTTTCATTTAGGATTTATAGGGTTTTTAGTGTATTTTGCCACGCCCATTTTATAAATGACCCTATTACAGCCATACAAATACAAAAGTTCAACTTTTTTTTGATAATTATTGATCTAGAGAGTCCATAGAATTGTCCTAGACTGGTCTGGTTCCGATCGGGCGAAAAACCAGGGACTAGTTCGCAAAAGTAGGTTTTTAACATATTCATGAATATTTAATGAACGGTTTGATTGACAGCAATGGTTCTAGAGGCAAAGTTGTTCAGCATGAGCAGATCTATCAAATGATATGCATTTTGTGACAATATATCTAACACCACGTGATTACAGAGCCATAAAACTCGTTAGCGCCAACTAGTGGCCGATTTCTTTCAAAATTCTTACAGACCTCTAGGGCCATGAGTCGAACATGCCCACCGAGTTTCGTTCCGATCGGCCTCCGTTAACCTTGTCTAATAGGTGCTCAACTTCATTGGCCAATGGCGGCCATGTTTTTTGAGATACACCAATGTCCTCATAGACATAAATGGCACCTTGGACCAAGACACTGCATACCAATTTTCAAGTCAATCGGACTAACGGTCAGGTGGTTATAGCCTGTTTTATGTTTTTTTCATGTTATAGCGCCACCATGTGGCCAATCGCCGCGATTTTTTTACCGTGACCTCAGATTGACCTCTTACATATGTGTACCAAGTTTGGTGAAAATACCTCATTTACTTCTGGAGTTATAGCCATTTTAGTAAAATAGGCTCCGCCCACAACGTTAATTTTGCGCCCCCTAGCGACCCTGAATCGAAATTTCAACTTTTTTTCGATAATTATTGATCTTCAGTCTCCAGAGAACAATTCTGCACTGGTTTGGTTCCGATCGAGCAAAAAACCAGGGACTAGTTCGCAAAAGTAGGTTTTCGACAAAATTCAAAATGGCGGAAAATCTATCATGACGGAAATGAAATCGGAGATATACGTTTTGTTCGTCAGACGACCAGCTTTCCAATGATATAAGACACTTGTGTCTACGACATACGGTCCAGGAGTTATGACCACTTTCGCGCTTTTGGTTGTTATAGCGCCACCTATGGGCCAATCGAGGTCATAATTTGATAACCTCTCCTCGATTTTTGTACTACCATCTGGCAAAGTTTCAAAGCTCTAGCCCTTACGGTTTGGGCTGCACGATGCGTTTTACGGCGGAATAATAATAATAATAATAATAATAATAATAATAATAATAATAAAAATCAGCACAAATACAATAGGGTTTCAGCACTTCGTGCTTGAACCCCTAATAAAAATCAGTACAATTACAATAGGGTTTCAGCACTTCGTGCTTGAACCCCTAATTAAAGCTGCAAGCAGCATTTATCGGGGTTCAAGCAATTAAGGCCTTTAAGGCCTCAAAGCACACAAGCATAAAAAGTTATTAAGTTTTATTTAGCAAGCATTTAACCACTGACATCATAGATGGAAAAGATCATGTTCTAGCATAATTTACCATGATATACCACATTCTAAAATTATTTACCATAGTTCATCATGATTTATCATGGTTTACCATGATTTACCCTGTTCTAGCATAGTTTACCATGATTTACCATGTTCTAGCATGATAAACCACGTTCTAGAAAGATTTAACAGGATTCTTACTGATTTACCTTAACCCTCTAGGCGCCACGGTCGAGTTTACTCGACAAGATGCGGCACTGAATAAAACGGCCGATTTTGTCAAATAGGGTGTCAAATTTCGTTCAACCTCCCCTCCACTAGTTGGCAGACATGTTATACTTCATCCCCGACTCAAAAAAACGTCATGTTTCTATACAAAATCTTCGAGCTAGAGCGCATTGAATCAGTGCGAACAAAAGCGGAGCTAGTGTGCGAGTGAGCCATTTTATCAGAGCAATATTGTCAACGTCAGCGAGTATTTGCATTAGATTATTATTATTATTATTATCTAATGGCATCAATAAAGCTTACCCGCAATGAAGTGTTGGGTCTTCTATTCGCGGACCCTAATTCTGAAGGGGAATAACGTTATCTGCCTTCAGAAAATGACGGTGATTCTGAAAGTGAAAGTATAGCCCTACACCAAGCAGAAACGGTGAATCCTTTGCCCAATATATATGCTCCTTTGCCCAAAGTCAGTGGTGGGAACAATGTTTCCCGGGGTCGGAGTGTTCATCGCGAAGTTAGCAGGCGTGTTAGTGTTGTGGGGAACGAGGCGGCCGCGGGAGATTTTTACCGCGCTAGCCATGGTGACCGCGTGCGTCTCCGCAATCGCGGCAACAGTATTGTGGTGGAGGCTTTGTCTAATGCCACTGGGTATGTTAGACGAGGTCGAAGTATTCATAGGACAGTTAGGGGGCAACGTGGAGGCAGGGTGGGGAGTCGCAATGACAATGACAGTAGTCCGAGCTGTGCACACTCGGCGCGCGCGCGAGGCAGATCTGGCCGCGTCCGCGCTGCTGCTCGTAGCAGGAGAAGAGGCGATGTGACACGGGGCAGAGGGGCTATTATGCATAGTCTATCGCAAGACCACACCATGAAACACTACAAGAAATGTCACCTGGATGGATAGGGAGTCATTATCTCTACAGCAAAAGCCCTGCTACATCAATTCTTTTTTTTTTTTTGTCTGCCATTTATTAGTAATCATTTACACTGTTGATTTACTATCTATTTCCCTGACCATTTAGTAGTGTACAATATGTGTTCTTTTTTGTGTGTTCATGTCCTTGTGATGTGTGCGTCTTTGTCAGCTAAAAAAACAACAACCAAAAAAAAAAAAAAAAACAGAAAAAGAAAATACTAACATTGTCTCTCGTCTTGTCTGGTCATCTCACTCATGATCTGTGGCTTGGCGTGGCGAGTGAGCTTTTGAACTAAACAGGTCTTGTCTACTTGTGTTTGTGTGTCATATGAATAATATGTGCCCCATATACATGGAATCAGAGTGCCAACTGTATGTAGTAAATGGA
Source organism: Squalius cephalus (assembly GCF_949319135.1). Lineage (NCBI taxonomy): Eukaryota > Metazoa > Chordata > Actinopteri > Cypriniformes > Leuciscidae > Squalius > Squalius cephalus. The sequence continues at coordinate 27,812,240 of NC_137131.1, read as the reverse complement.
AAATCTCTACAGCAAAAGGCCAACCGCTACATGCATTCAGTTTGTTTCTACCATTTATTAGTAATGATTTACACAGTTTGTTCACTACTTACTATTTACGTGAGCTTTCAGTATTGTGCAATATAGCATACAGAAGGTGAGGGACATTTTTGGGGGAAAGAAGTGCTGCATTTTAGCATTTAAACATGTGACTTTTCATGAAAATTCTATAATCCAAGATGGCCGCCACTATATGACGTCATAATATGCAAATTAGATGGGAAAATGTAATCCCTACATAAACTTTGGGTCATCCTTAATATTTCTCTAATTTACAGAAAGTCTCTATCTTTTATCACTTTTAAGTATAGCCTTTTTAAATTAAGATGTCAAAATTGAACGTTTTAGAAAAAACCTCTGGCGCCTAAAGGGTTAATACACCACATTCTACTATTATTTACTATGACTTACCATGTTTCTAGCGTGATTTACCATGATTTACCACATTACTAGCAATTATGTGAAGTGTCAGTGCAAATGAAGTGATAAACACTGACAAAATATGATTGTGTTATAATAGTTATTGTTATACAAGTGATTTTTTTAGTGTCTACCCTAAATATGAATTAATCCAAAAGCACATGTGAAAAGACTTCATTAATAAGTAGAATGGCCAGCAGAAGCCAGTAGAAGACCACTTATTGGCTCACTTTCACTTTAAACTTAATGATTTGCACCAGTTTTCTGCACTAAATCAAACCAGTTTTTCCATGTCAACTCAATAATGCATGCTCACACACACACACACACACACACACGCACACGCACACACACGCACACGCACACACACACACGTTTTTTGGATATGCTATTGAGAAAATATATTTATTTGTCTATAGGCATTTCTTTGTGATCTAATAATATAAAACTATGTTGCCAGTATAGGGCTGTAACGATTCCTCAATTATAGTCAAGTACTCGATTAAAAAAAATCCTTGATTGCAATTTACCCCTAAAGTAATTGGCAAAATACCAAAAGTGGTGCATTCCACAGACGAGAATCAAACAACCGCAGAATTACAGTTTTCTAGGACAACGCGATATTTAAAACCATTTACAGTCATAGTATAGCATAGTGCCATTGTGAAATCACAAAGTCTGTGATTCAGTTAAATAAATATATCCTCTGTTTTTTGCTTGTTTGTTTTTTTTTTCACACAGAAGACACATGGGTGCAGATTAGCCTACATGTTAAAATTACCTCAGCTCCATCCACAGTAAACGCTGCTCCAAGCAAACTCAGTCTCTGCAGTGCTGTTTGTTTAGGTTTCCAATAACGTGCAAATATGGGAACGCAAGTCGGACGCAATTTGTGTTTCATAGTTGCACTGTTATCATTTGTGGAGCACATCTGGGTTTCTCAAACTGCTGTCCATCGCGATTTCAAAATAAAAGTTTAAACTCTTGCTCTGAATTTGCATGTTTTGATGTGCACATGTTCTCGTTCAAGAAATTACAGTGACTGTAGCATTTCTATCGTACAGAAGTGGTCAAATATTAAAGTTTAAGTTGACATTTGAATTAGTTGTTTGGACAATATTAAACAAGGATTTGATAATGCCAGGCTTAGTGTAACAACAACCAGGCAGCTGGCGCCCTCTGCAGGCATTTGTTATTTATGTACATAAGTTATGTTTATATTAGTTTATATAATTTATTTTACATGGGTATATTTTAACAGTGTTCTTCAATAAAACCAATATAATTACTTACTTTGATACTTTACTTGAACCAATTATTGTTGCTTGTTATTATATATTTCTATTTTAAGTCATTTTAAAGGCTGTTGTTAACTTGAATCTATTTTTTACCACAATTTTTTTATCCGATTACTTGAATAGAATACTAAAATACTAAATACTAAAATACTAAAATAATCGATAGCTACAGCCCTATCATAATAAAAAAGATTGCTTTTTAAAGCATTTGTTTGTTTCCCAATACTGAAAGCTAATGAAAAGGTAATGTGCAATCCTGCTGCTCCCTCGAGTGGACAAAAGTGGTATTAAAGCTTGCATTTTACAATTGAAGTGATTTAATGAATTAATGAATGGGAATTTCTATCTCGGGAACCAGAAGGCGAAAAAGCATATATAGTGCTTGAGGAGCCCTGTTAAATGAGACCATCAATGTGTTTTTGGGCGATTGATGCTGGAAGTTATGACTGTTCAAATGCAAATATTTGGGGGCTGTTATCTCTGGAATGCGCAGGACAAATTACACCACATTTGAATCGAAGCTAGCCAAGGATGGGCCCTTTCCAACGAGCTCTCACACAAGGTCCGGGGTGGTCTGGATCGGGAGTTACGGCCGTTCAAAATTGGGGGTCCCGCGGACTAGATCCGCGCGGGGGGCGCGCTCCCGAGGCCCGCGACGACACGTTTCGATCAAGAGCCTGGAGAAGACCTTACCATCAAAATTTGAGCGCGAAACGACTTCCCGTTTTCGAGTTATGAGTGAATTTGTATTTGGGGGCGTGGCTTAAATGCCCGTTTTACTTTCGTTTCATTTCATTAATTTACTTTAGTCCATTTCCATATCTCAGTGTGACACAATTGTCAAGTAATACTCCAATAGAGAATAGATACAAAATATGATTTAAAATGTTAAAATAATGATTTTATAAAGTCTAAATATGAATTATATGACAATATTAGGGAGCAGTATGATGAAATGGCAGCAGGGGGCAGTAAAATACCACTTATTGGCTTAATGACATGTTATATCATTTTTACCTTTTTAACTGTTATAGAGGCAAATTTTGTCTGATCTGTCTGAAATTTTTCATGCTTATTAAGAGTCATGAACATTATTATATGAGAATTATATGAACATAGATAGGAATAGGAATTTTTCCTAGGAAAAGACCATTCACAGCCAATACAGGCAATTTACCATAGGAAATATATGGTTTTAAAGCGTTTTAACAGTTATAGCGCCACCTTTGGTCCGATCTCCATACAAATTTCCAGGCTTCTTTAGCATGTTATGACAAATATGTGCATCAATTTTTGTGAAGTTCTGTGTTTTCGTTTAGGATTTATAGGCTTTTGAGTGCATTTTGCCACGCCCATTTTCTTTATGACCCAATATACCCATGCGAAAAATGCAAAAGTTCGACTTTTTTTTTGATAATTATTTATCTAGAGAGTCCATAGAATTGTCTTAGACTCGTTTGGTTCCGATCGGGCGAAAAACCAGGGACTAGTTCGCAAAAGTAGGTTTTTAACATAATTACGAATATTTAATGAACGGTTTGATTGACAGCAATGGTTCTTGAGGCAAAGTTGTTCTCCATGAGAAGGTCTATCAAATGATATGCATATTGTGTGGATATTTGTAACACCACGTGATTACGGAGCTGTAAAACTCGTTAGCGCCAACTAGTGGCCGATTTCTTTCAAAATTCTTACAGACCTCTAGGGCCATGAGTCAAACATGCCTACCGAGTTTTGTTCCGATCAGCCTCCGTTAACCTTGTCTAATAGGTGCTCAAATTTCATTGGCCGATGGCGGCCATGTTTTTTGAGATACGCCAATTTCCTCATAGACATACAAGGCACCTTGGACCAAGACACTGCATACCAATTTTCAAGTCAATCAGACTAACGGTCAGGTCGTCATAGCCCTTTTCATGTTTTTTTCATGTTATAGCACCACCTAGAGATTAATCGTCGCGATTTTTTTACTGTGACCCAAGATTGAACTCCTACACATGTGGACCGAGTTTGGTGAAGATACCTCATTTACATCTTGAGTTATAGCCCTTTTAGTAAAATAGGCTCCTCCCACAACATTAGTTTTGCGCCCCCTAGCGACTGTGAATCGAAATTTCAACTTTTTTTCGATAATTATTGATATTCAGACTCCAGAGAACATTTCTGCACTGGTTTGGTTCCGATCGGACGAAAAACCTAGGACTAGTTCGCAAAAGTAGGTTTTTGACAAAATTCAAAATGGCGGAAAAATTTGCATACCGGAAATGAAATCGGAGATATACGTTTTGTTCTTCAGGGTTCCAGCTTTCCAATGATATAAGACACTTGAGTCTACGACATATGGTCTAGGAGTTATGAGCAGTTTCGCGCTTTTGGTCGCTATAGCGCCACCTATGGGCCAATCGGAGTCATACTCTCTGAACCTCTCCTCGATTTTTGTACTACCATTTGGCAAAGTTTCAAGTCTCCAGCACTTACGGTTTAGGCTGCACGATGCGTTTTACGGCAGAAGAAAAATAATAAAAATCAGCACAATTACAATAGGGTTTCAGCACTTCGTGCTTGAACCCCTAATTAAAGCTGCAAGCAGCATTTAGCGGGGTTCAAGCATTTAGGGTCTTTAAGCACATAAGGCAGTTTAGTGAGTTGTCTGAGTTTTTGTTTAGGATTTACAGGCTTTTGAGTGTTTTTTTGCCATACCCATTTTCTAAATGATCCTGTTATTATGGCTACCCAATGGGTAAAGTTAAAGTTTTTTATATAATTAATAATCTAGAGCTTCCAGAGAATTGTACTGCACTGGTATATTTCCGATCGGGCGAAAAACCTAGGACTAGTTCCCAAAAGTAGGTTTTTAACATAATCGCAAGTATTTAATGAACAAATTGATTGACAGCAGTAGTTCTTGAGGCAAAGTTGTTCAGTATGAGGAGATCTATCAAATGATATGCATCACGTGATTACATAGCTGTAAAACCTGTTAGCATCAACTAGTGGCTGATTTTTAAAAATTCTTACAGACCTCTAGGGCCACGAGTCGAACATGCCCACCGAGTTTCGTTCTGATCGGCCTCCGTTAAGAGCAAACTAACAGCTTTGAATTAAAATGGTGAGGTATCCTGTTGTAAACATCAACCATGCCTGTTGACAGTTTTGTGGGAAGGGAATGAAAAGTTCTCAAATCCGCAGCACAGCCTCAGACATAACATTTATATCCATGATCTGCCATTTTCACTATTGTCCTTGCTTGCTTCTTCACAATACCTGCAGATCTTCTGATGATTCGGCTGTGCAGGTCCACATTAACACTGCCTGGCCTAGAACATGGACTGGAAAATGCAAATTTGGGGGGTATAAATATTAATGATCCTGACTCCAACGTCACAGTCGGTGTTATGGTGGGATTCACTCATTTTTCAGCGGTCTTTTGCAAACAGGAGATTTACACATGAAGGAGGAAACAATGGTGTTTGAGGCTCACGGTATGTCAGTTCCATGTCCAGAACTCTTATCATTCAACTATGCCAAGATAAATACAGTTTTCAATTGTATGGCACCTTTAAAATAGATGATTAGTAATATAATGCTTACTTGGAGTCTGAAATGGCTTTAACAAAAGAAGAAAAATATTCTTAGATTTCTGTTCATTCTAATTATGTACAAATAAAGTAGCACAATAAGATTACATTTATTTGAATGCATTAGTGAGTGTGTGATTGTGCTGTGTGTGCAGCGTGTCAATACTAAAAGTGAAGGTGTAGTTGATATCTTTGGTGATAATATCTGTAGTAATCATAAAAAAACAATTAAGAAATAAAGAATTAAAATTACAAATAATATTCTATTAAGATATGAGTTACAATAACATGATTTGCAATAGTAATAATATCAATAATATATGCACAATACACACAGATTAGACTATCAGGTCTGTGTTTTACAAAAACATTAGTATTGCAGCCAATGTGAGTCTGTGGGATTTATAAACAGACAAAATATGATTTGAAATGTTATTTTAATGATTTTATTAAGTTTAAACAATATTTCAAATGGAAAAAAAATGAAAAATAATATTTTAGTGAGCAGAATGAACCAATGAGTGTTCTTCTTCTGGTGGTTAAAATGTAAATGAAAACAATAATACTTAAACAATAATACTTAATACACTAACCATGCTTGAACACACACATGCACACACATTTTGTTGTAGATGTAGATATTTAAAATAAAAGATAGGTAACAAAATGATAATTGCAAATCTCCTCTGTATAACACCATTTTCAGATTTCAAATTAATCACTGAGAGGCAGAATTGTTCAAACTGAGAGCTCAGTAAAAATGAAGTGATAAAATTTGACAAAACATGACTGTGTTATAATAGGTGATTTTCATGCAAGTAATTTTATATAGTCCAAAAACTAATGCAAAAGCACAGATGAAAATATTTTATTAAGTAGAATGTCCTGCAGAGGGCAGTAGAAGACCACTAATTGACTCACTTTCATTTGAAAGACTTTTTTTATCCACCAGTAAAACAAAGCAGTTTCTCCATGTTCTTTCCATTAAGCATGCTTACACACACACACACACACACAAACACAAACACATCCACACACACACACACACACACACAAAGACAAATATGTTTTCAATGTTTTTAGGATGTGATATTGTGAAAATATCTTCATCTCCTCATCTTGAACAACTTTGCCTCAAGAATCACTAATGTCAATCAAACCGTTCATAATCATAATAAAAAATAAAATGTATAAAAAAATATCATAATAAAAAAAAAACATCATAATAAAAAAGATTGCTTCTTAAAGCATTTGTTTATTTCCCAATACTGAAGCTAATTAAAAGATCATGCGTAATCCTGCTGCTCCCTCTAGTGGACAACAGTGGTATTATAGCTTACATTTTACAGTTGAAGTGTTTGAATGAATGAATGGGAATTTGTTTTTTTACTTATATCTCAGGAACCAAAAGGCGAAAAATTCTGAAACTCAGAGCATAGATAGTGCTTGAGGAGCCCTGTTGAATGAGACCATCAACGTGTTTTTGGGCGATTGGGGCTGGGAGTTATGATTGTTATAAGGCATATCTGTTCGGGCTATTATCTCTGGAATGCCCAGGGCAAATAACACCACATTTGAATCGAAGCTAGCCAAGGACGCGCCCTTTCCAACGAGCTCTCATACAATGTTCGGGGTGGTCTGGGTCGGGAGTAATGGCCGTTCAAAATCGGGGGTCCCGCGGATTCGCGATACGCGGGGGGCGCGCTACCGAGGCCCGCGACGACACGTTTCGATCAAGAGCCCGGAGAGGTCCTCACCATCAAAATTTGAGCGCGCAACGACTTTCCGTTTTCGAGTTATGAATGAATTTGTATTCGGGGGCGTGGCTTAAATGCCGTTACTTTCGTTTCATTTCATTCATTTACTTTCGTCCATTTCCATATCTCAGTGTAACACAATTGTCAATAGTAATACTCAATAGATGAGTTTTGACAAAATGTGATTGTAAATGTTAAAATAATGATTTTATAAAGTCTAAATATGAATTTTATAACAATATTAGGGAGTAGTATGATGAAATGACAGCAGGGGGCAGTAAAATACCACTTATTGGCTTAATATGTCATTATATTCATATAAAATCACCTTTTGAAGAAGTTAAACTTTTTTTCTGATAATTATTGATCTAGAGAGTTCAGAGAATTGTGCTGCACTGGTTTTGAACATTATGATATGAACATTATATGATGATAGAAGACACCATTTACAGCAAATACAGGCAATTTACCATAGGAAATATATGGTTTTAAAGCGTTTTAACAGTTATAGCGCCAACTATGGTCCGATCTTCATAAAATTGTTCATGCTTCTTTAGCAGGTTATGACACATATGCTCATCAATTTTTGTGAAGTTCTGAGTTTTCGTTTAGGATTTATAGGCTTTTGAGTGCATTTTACCACGCCCATTTTCTAAATGACCCTGTTATAGCCATGCGAAAAATGCAAAAGTTCAACTTTTTTTTGATAATTATTGACCTAGAGAGTCCATAGAATTGTCCTAGACTGGTTTGGTTCCGATCGGGCGAAAAACCAGGGACTAGTTCGCAAAAGTACGTTTTTAACATAATTACGAATATTTAATGAACGGTTTGATTGACAGCAATGGTTCTTGAGGCAAAGTTGTTCAACAAGAGGAGATCTATCAAATGGTATGCATTTTGTGACAATAAGTGTAACACCACGTGATTACAGAGCCATAAAACTCGTTAGCGCCAACTAGTGGCCGATTTCTTTTAAAATTCTTACAGACCTCTAGGGCCATGAGTAGAACATGCCCACCGAGTTTCGTTCCGATCGGCCTCCGTTAACCTTGTCTAATAGGTGCTCAAACTTCATTGGCCGATGGCGGCCATGTTTTTTTAGATACGCCAATGTCCTCATACACATACATGACACCTTGGACCAAGACACTGCATACCAATTTTCAAGTCAATCGGACTAACGGTCAGGTGGTTAAAGCCTGTTTTATGTTTTTTATATATTATAGCGCCACCATGTGGCCAATCGCCGCGATTTTTTTACTGTTACCTCATATTGAGCTCATACATAGGTTTACCGAGTTTGGTGAAGATACCTCATTTACTTCTGGAGTTATAGCCATTTTAGTAAAATAGGCCCCTCCCATAACATACGTTTTGGCGCCCCTTAGCGACCGTGAATCGAAATTTCGACTTTTTTTCGATAATTATTGATCTTCAGTTTCTAGAGAACATTTCTGCACTGGTTTGGTTCCGATCGGGCGAAAAACCAGGGACTAGTTCGCAAAAGTAGGTTTTTGACAAAATTCAAAATGGCGGAAAATCTATCATGGCGGAAATGAAATCGGAGATATACGTTTTGTTCGTCAGGCGTCCAGCTTTCCAATGATATAAGACACTTGAGTCTACGACATACGTTCTAGGAGTTCTGAGCAGTTTCGCGCTTTTGGTCGCTATAGCGCCACCTATGGGCCAATCGAGGTCATACTTTGATACGTTCTCCCCAAATTGAGGACTACCATTTGGCCAACTTTCAAGGTTCCAGCTCTTACGGTTTGGTCTGCACGATGCGTTTTAGGGGAAAATAATAATAATAATTAAAGCTGCAAGCAGCATTTATCGGGGTTCAAGCAGTTAAGGCCTTTAAGGCATTTAAGCACAAAAGTATCAAAAGTTATTAAGATTTATTTAATAAGCATGTAACCACTGACATAATAGATGGAAAAGACCATTTACAGCCAATACAGGCAATTTACCATGTGATATATTTGGTTTTAAAGCTTTTTAACAGTTATAGCGCCACCTATGGTCCGATCTCCATAGAATTGTTTACTGTGACCTCAAATTGAACCCATACACATGTGTACTGAGTTTGGTGAAGATATCTCATTTACTTCTTGAGTTATAGCCATTTTAGTAAAATAGGCTCCTCCCACAACAATTTAGCATATTCTAGTATTATTTACTATGATTCTAGCATGATTTGCCATATTCTAGCATAATTTACCATGATATACTACATTCTAGTATGATTTACCATTGTTTACTGTGATTCTAGCATGGATTACCATAGTTTATCATGATTTATCATAGTTTACCATGATTCATCATAGTTTACCATGATTTACCCTGTTCTAGCATAGTTTACCATGATTTACCATGTTCTAGCATGATTTACCATGATATACCACATTCTAACATGATTTACCATAGTTTATTATGATTTATCATGGCTTACCATGATTTACCATGTTCTAGCATGATGTACCATGATATACCATGTTCTAGAATGATGTACCAGGATTGTAGTATGATTTATCTTGATACACCACATTCTAGTATTATTTATTATGATTTACCATGTTTTTAGTGTGATTTACCATGATTTACCACATTGCTAGCAATTATGTGAAGTATCAGTAAAAATGAAGTGATAAACTCTGACAAAATATGATTGTGCTACAATAGTAATTGTTATATAAGTGATTTTTTAGTGTTTTATTGTTATATAAGTGATTTTTAGTGTCTAATGAATGCAAAAGCATAAGTGAGTAGACTTCATTAATAAGTAGAATGGCCAGCAGAGGGCAGTAGAAGACCACATATTGGCTCACTTTCACTTTAAACAACTTGATTTTTCTGCACTAAAGCAAACCAGTTTTTCCATTTTAACTCCATAATGCATGTTTACACACACACACACACGCACGCACGCACGCACGCACGCACGCACGCACGCACACACACACACACACACACACACACACACACACACAAAGACAAATGTTGTTGTTGTTATTTCAATGCTATTGGGATATGTCATTATGAAAATATATTTGAATGGTCTATAAACATTTCACAAAGTCTTTGCAAGCTATTAATCAGATGATTCAGAATTTATTCAGAAACCTAAGACTACACACACACATTATGTTGTAGATGCAGACATTTGAAATGTATGATGTGATCAAACTGTCAATACTAATACTTTAACAGATGGATTTTGACTAAATGTAATTGTAAATGTTAAAATAGTGATTTTATAAAGTCTAAATATAAATTATAGAACAATATGACAAAATGACTATTTTGAACAGCAGGGGGCAGTAAAATACCACTTATTGGCTTAACATGCCATTATAATCATATCATTTTCACCTTTTTAACTGTTATAGAGGCAAATTTTGTCTGATCTGTCTGAAAATTTTCATGCATGTTCAGAGTGATATTTCACATGTTCTGACTTGTTTTTAAGAAGGTCTGAGTCATTCATTAAAGAGATATAGGCTTTCTGGGACACTTGGTAAAGGCTACATTTTGAAGTGAACCTATTATAGCTATCCAAATGAAGTAGTTCAACTTTTTCTGACAATTATTGATCTAGTGAGTCCAGAGAATTTTATTGCACTAGTTTTGAACATTATGATATGAAAATTATATGATCAGAGATGGAAAAGACCATTTACAGCCAATACAAGCAACATACCATAGGAAATATATGGTTTTAAAGCTTTTTAAAGGTTATAGCGCCACCTATCGTCCGATCTCCATAAAATTTTGCATGCTTGTTAATGATGTTATGACACATAGGCTGACCAATTTTTGTGAAGTTCTGAGTTTTCATTTAGGATTTATAGGCTTTTGAGTGTATTTTGCCACACCCATTTTATAAATGACCCTATTACAGCCATACAAATGCAAAAGTTCAACTTTTTTTTGATAATTATTGATCTAGAGAGTCCAGAGAATTGTCCTAGACTGGTCTGGTTCCGATCGGGCGAAAAACCTAGGACTAGTTTGCAAAAGTAGGTTTTAGACATATTCGTGAATATTTAATGAACGGTTTGATTGACAGCAATGGTTCTTGAGGCAAAGTTGTTCAGCATGAGCAGATCTATCAAATGATATGCATATTGTGTGGATGAGTGTAACACCACGTGATTACAGAGCCATAAAACTCGTTAGCGCCAACTAGTGGCCGATTTCTTTCAAAATTCTTACAGACCTCTAAGGCCATGAGACGAACAAGCCCATCGAGTTTCGTTCCGATCGGCCTCCGTTAACCTTGTCTAATCGGTGCTCAAACTTCATTGGCCGATGGCGGCCATGTTTTTTGAGATACGCCAATGTCCTCATAGACATACATGGCACCTTGGACCAAGACACTGCATACCAATTTTCAAGTCAATCGGACTAACGGTCAGGTGGTTATAGCCTGTTTTATGTTTTTTTCATGTTATAGCGCCACCATGTGGCCAATCGCCGCGATTTTTTTACCGTGACCTCAGATTGACCTCTTACACATGTGTACCAAGTTTGGTTAAAATACCTCTTTTACTTCTGGAGTTATAGCCATTTTAGTAAAATAGGCTCCTCCCACAACGTTAATTTTGCACCCCCTAGCGACCGTGAATCGAAATTTCAACTTTTTTTCGATAATTATTGATCTTCAGACTCTAATGAACAATTCTGCACTGGTTTGGTTCCGATCGGGCGAAAAACCAGGGACTAGTTCGCAAAAGTAGATTTTCGACAAAATTCAAAATGGCGGAAAATCTATCATGGCGGAAATAAAATCGGAGATATACGTTTTGTTCGTCAGGCGTCCAGCTTTCCAATGATATAAGACACTTGAGTCTAGGACTTACGGTCTAGGAGTTATGAGCAGTTTCACGCTTTTGGTTGCTATAGCGCCACCTATGGGCCAATCGGGGTCATAATTTGATAACCTCTCCTCGATTTTTGTACTACCATATGGCAAAGTTTCAAAGCTCTAGCCCTTACGGTTTGGGCTGCACGATGCGTTTTACGGCGGAATAATAATAATAATAATAATAATAATAAAAATCAGCACAATTACAATAGGGTTTCAGCACTTCGTGCTTGAACCCCTAATAAAAATCCTTACAATAACAATAGGGTTTCAGCACTTCGTGCTTGAACCCCTAATTAAAGCTGCAAGCAGCATTTATCGGGGTTCAAGCAGTTAAGGCCTTTAAGGCATTTAAGCACAAAAGCATCAAAAGTTATTAAGATTTATTTAGCAAGCATGTAACCACTGACATAATAGATGGAAAAGACCATTTACAGCCAATACAGGCAATTTGCCATGGGATATATATGGTTTTAAAGCTTTTTAACAGTTATAGCGCCACCTATGGTCCGATCTCCATAAAATTGTTTACTGTGACCTCAAATTGAACCCATACACATGTGTACTGAGTTTGGTGAAGATATCTCATTTACTTCTTGAGTTATAGCCATTTGAGTAAAATAGGCTCCTCCCACAACGATTTGCCACATTCTAGAATTATTTAATATGATTCTAGCATGATTTACTATCATATACCATGTTCCAGAATGATTTATTAGGATTCTAGCATGATTTACCTTGATACACCTCATTTCAGTATTATTTACTATGATTTACAATGTTTCTAGCATGATTAACCACATTACTAGCAATTATGTGAAGTGTCAGTGCAAATGAGGTGATGAACACTGACAAAATATTATTGTGTTATAATAGTTAGTTATATACGTGATTTTTAGTGTGTGTCCAAGTATGAATGCAAAAGCACATGTAAATATTTCATTATTAAGTAGAATGGCCAGCAGAGGGCACTAGAAGACCACTTATTGGCTCACTTTCACTTTAAACCAGTTTTCTGCACTAAAGCAAACCAGTTTTTCCATGTTAACTCAATGCATGCTTACACACACACACACACACACACACACACACAACACACACACACACACACACACACACACACACACACACACACACACACACACACACATACACACACAGCATAGTTAACCATGATTTACCATGATATACCACGTTCTAGTATTATTTACCAGGAGATAAACGACAATCTAGTATTATTTACTTTGATTTACCATGTTTCTAGCCTGATTTATCACATTACTAGCAATTATTTGAAGTGTCAGTGCAAATAAAGTGATTAACACTGTCAAAATATGATTGTGTTATAATAGTTATTGCTATATAAGTGATTTTTTTAGTGTGTATTCAAGTATGAATGCAAGCACATGTTGAAATATTTCATTAATAAGTAGAATGGCCAGCAGAGGGCAGTAGAAGACCACTTATTGGCTCACTTTCACTTTAAACCAGTTTTCTGCACTAAAGCAAACCAGTTTATCCATGTTAACTCAATGCATGCTTACACACACACACACACACACACACACACACACACACACACACACACACACACACACACACACACACAGCATAGTTAACCATGATTTACCATGATTTACCACATTACTAGCAATTATTTGAAGTGTCAGTGCAAATAAAGTGATTAACACTGACAAAATATGATTATGTTATAATAGTTATTGCTATATAAGTGATTTTTAGTGTGTATTCAAGTATAAATGCAAGCACATGTGGAAAAATTTAATTAATAAGTAGAATGGCCAACAGAGGGCAGTAGAAGACCACTTATTGGCTCACTTTCACTTTAAACCTCATGATTTTGACCAGTTTTCTGCACTAAAGCAAACCAGTGTTTCCATGTTAACTCAATAATGCATACTTGCTACATATGCTACACACAATAATGCTACACACACACACACACACACACACACACACACACACACACACACACACACACACACACACACACAAATGTTTCAGTGATATTGGTGTCACATTCACCTTCATCACATTCACCTTCTGTCTTCATCACATTCACCATCTGTCGTCATCACCTGCACCTGCTCCTCATCACCCTCCTCATCATCACCTGCTCCTCATCATCATAACCGTCACCTGTTGTCCTTGTCTTGATCTGTGTATTTAAGTTCCCCTCTCATCCATTATCATTGTCGGTTATTGTTTGTGCACTAGCACTCTGTTATGTTTGTTTTCATGTTGGAAAATAAAACCTTTGTTATATTTGTACCACACACACACACACACACACACACACACACACACACACACACACACACACACACCATAATTTATCATGATTTACCATGGCTGATACCAATACCAATATGAGAAAATGACTATTTTAAACAGCAGGGGGCAGTAAAATACCACTTATTGGCTTAACATGCCATTAATTCATATCATTTTCACCTTTTTAACTGTTATAGAGGCAAATTTTGTCCGATCTGTCTGAAAATTTTCATGCATGTTCAGAGTGATATTTCACATGTTCTGACTTGTTTTTAAGAAGGTTTGAACATTCATTAAAGAGATATAGGCTTTCGGGGACACTTGGTAAAGGCCACATTTTGAAGTGAACCTATTATAGCTATCCAAATGAAGTAGTTCAACTTTTTCTGACAATTATTGTTCTAGTGAGTCCAGAGAATTGTATTGCACTAGTTTTGAACATTATGATATGAAAATTTTATGATCAGAGATGGAAAAGACCATTTACAGCCAATACAGGCAGTTTACCATAGGAAATATATGGTTTTAAAGCCTTTTAACAGTTATAGCGCCACCTTTGGTCCGATCTCCATAAAATTTTGCATGCTTGTTAATGATGTTATGTCACATATGCTCACCAATTTTTGTGAAGTTCTGAGTTTTCATTTAGGATTTATAGGGTTTTTAGTGTATTTTGCCACGCACATTTTATAAATGACCCTATTACAGCCATACAAATGCAAAAGTTCAACTTTTTTTTGATAATTATTAATCTAGAGAGTCCAGAGAATTGTCCTAGACTGGTCTGGTTCTGATCGGGCAAAAAACCAGGGACTAGTTCGCAAAAGTAGGTTTTTAACATATTCATGAATATTTAATGAACTGTTTGATTGACAGCAATGGTTCTAGAGGCAAAGTTGTTCAGCATGAGCAGATCTATCAAATGATATGCATTTTGTGACAATATGTGTAACACCACGTGATTACAGAGCCATAAAACTCGTTAGCGCCAACTAGTGGCTGATTTCTTTCAAAATTCTTACAGACCTCCAGGGGCTTGAGCCGAACATGCCCCCACCGAGTTTCGTTCCGATCGGACTTCGTTAACCTTGTTTAATAGGTGCTCAAACCTCATTGGCCAATGGCGGCCATGTTTTTTGACATACGCCAATATCCTTTTAGACACACATGGCCCTTTGGGCCAAGACACTGCATAACAAATTTCAAGTCATTCGGAAAAACGGTCAGGTGTCTATA
The DNA here is from genome assembly GCF_949319135.1 of Squalius cephalus. Taxonomy (NCBI): domain Eukaryota; kingdom Metazoa; phylum Chordata; class Actinopteri; order Cypriniformes; family Leuciscidae; genus Squalius; species Squalius cephalus. The sequence continues at coordinate 27,796,744 of NC_137131.1, read as the reverse complement.
AGTTTTTTTTGTTTTATAGCGCCACCATGTGGCCAATCGAGGCCATTTTTTTAACGTGACCTCAGATTGACCTCTTACACATGTCTACCAAGTTTGGTGAAGTTTACTTAATTACTTCTTGAGTTATAGCCGTTTTAGTAAAATAGGCTCCTCCCACAACATTAATTTTGCACCCCCTAGCGACCATGAATCGAAATTTCAACTTTTTTTCGATAATTATTAATCTTCAGACTCCAGTGAACAATTCTGCACTGGTTTGGTTCCGATCGGTCAAAAAACCAGGGACTAGTTCGCAAAAGTAGGTTTTCGACAAAATTCAAAATGGCGGAAAATCTATCATGGCGGAAATGAAATCGGAGATATACGTTTTGTTCGTCAGACGTCCAGCTTTTCAATGATATAAAACACTTGTGTCTACGACATACGGTCTAGGAGTTATGACCACTTTTGCGCTTTTGGTCGCTATAGCGCCACCTATGGGCCAATCGGCGTCATAATTTGATAACCTCTCCTCGATTTTTGTACTACCATATGCCAAAGTTTCAAAGCTCCAGCTCTTACGGTTTGGGCTGCACGATGCGTTTTACGGCAGAAGAATAATAATAAAAATCAGGACAATTACAATAGGGTTTCAGCACTTTGTGCTTGAACCCCTAATAATAATAATAATAAAAATCAGCACAATTACAATAGGGTTTCAGCATTTCATGCTTGAACCCCTAATAAGAGGAGACGTTTTGGACAGTTATAGCGCCACCTATGGTCCGATCTTCACGAAACTTGGCATGCTTCTTCACCATGTTCTGACACATCTGCTCATCGATTTTCGTGAAGTTTGGGGTTTTCCCTTAGGTTGTATAGGCTTTTGAGTGTTTTTTTGTCCCACCCCTTTCCTAAGTGACCCTGTTACAGCCAGGCCAATGCAAAAGTTCAACTTCTTTTCAATAATTATTGATCTAGAGACTCCAGAGAACTGTGCTAGACTGGTCTGGTTCCGATTGGGCCAAAAACCTAGGACTAGTTCGCAAAAGTAGGTTTTTCACTAAATTGCCCATAGAAATTTTTTTCAAACTGTCAAACTGTCTAGGAGTTATGAGCAATTTAGTAAATTTGGTCATTATAGCGCCACCTATGGGCCAATCAGGGTCATATTTTGATAGGTTCTCCCCAAATTGAGGACTACCATTTGGCCAAGTTTCAAGGTTCCAGCTCTTACGGTTTGGGCTGCACGATGCGTTTTAGGGCGGAATAATAATAATAATAATAATAATAATAATAATAATAATTAAAGCTGCAAGCAGCGTTTATCGGGGTTCAAGCAGTTAATGCCTTTAAGGCATTTAAGCACAAAAGCATCAAAAGTTATTAAGTTTTATTTAGCAAGCATGTAATATATGGTTTTAAAGCTTTTTAACAGTTATAGCGCCACCTATGGTCTGATCTCCATAATATTTCGCATGCTTGTTAATGACGTTATGTCACATATGCTCACCAATTTTTGTGAAGTTCTGAGTTTTTATTTATGATCTATAGGCTTCTTAGTGCATTTTGCCACACCCATTTTATAAATGACCCTATTACAGCCATCCAAATGCAAAAGTTCAACTTTTTTTTGATAATTATTGATCTAGAGAATCCAGAGAATTGTCCTACACTGTTCTGGTTCCGATCGGGCGAAAAACCTAGGACTAGTTCGCAAAAGTAGGTTTTGAACATATTCTTGAATATTTAATGAACGGTTTGATTGACAGCATTGGTTCTTGAGGCAAAGTTGTTCAGCATGAGCAGATCTATCAAATGATATGCATTTTGTGACGATAAGTGTAACACCACGTGATTACAGAGCCGTAAAACTCGTTAGCGCCAACTAGTGGCCGATTTCTTTCAAAACTCTTACAGACCTCTAGGGCCATGAGTTGAACATGCCCATCGAGTTTTGTTCCGATCGGCCTCCATTAACCTTGTCTAATAGGTGCTCAAATTTCATTGGTCGATGGCGGCCATGTTTTTTGAGATACGCCAATGTCCTCATAGACATACATGGCACCTTGGACCAAGACACTGCATACCAATTTTCAAGTCAATCGGACTAACGGTCAGGTAGTTATAGCCCTTTTCATGTTTTTTTCATGTTATAGCGCCACCTAGTGTTCAATCGTCGTGATGTCTTTACTGTGACCCCAGACGGAACTCATACACATGTGTACCAAGTTTGGTAAAGATATCTCATTTACTTCTCGAGTTATAGCCATTTTAGTAAAATAGGCTCCTCCCACAAAATAAATTTATCAACCCCTAGTGACCAGGAATCGAAATTTCAACTTTTTTTCGATAATTATTGATATTCAGACTCCAGAGAACATTTCTGCACTGGTTTGGTTCCAATCGGACACAAAACCAGGGACTAGTTCGCAAAAGTAGGTTTTTGACATAATTCAAAATGGCGGAAAATTTGCATACCGTAAATGAAATCGGAGATATACGTTTTGACCTTCAGGCGTCCAGCTTTCCAATGATATAAGACACTTGAGTCTACGACATACGGTCTAGGAGTTATGAGCAGTTTCGCGCTTTTGGTCGCTATAGCGCCAGCTATGGGCCAATCGGGGTCATACTTTGATAGGTTCTCCCCAAATTGAGGACTACCATTTGGCCAAGTTTCAAGGTTCCTGATCTTACGGTTTGGCCTGCACGATGCGTTTTAGCGGAAAATAATAATAATAATAATAATAATTAAAGCTGCAAGCAGCATTTATCGGGGTTCAAGCATTTAAGGCCTTTAAGCACATAAGCATTTAAGACATTAAGTTTTATTTAGAAAGCTTTTAACCACTGAAATAATAGATGGAAAAGTCCATTTACAGCCAATACAGGCAATTTACCATAGGAAATATATGGTTTTCAAACCTTTTTAACAGTTATAGCGCCACCTATGGTCCGATCAACATGAAATTTGGCATGCTTGTTTAGAATATTATGGCACATATGCTCACCAATTTTCGTGAAGTTCTGAGTTTTCGTTTAGGATTTATAAGCTTTTGAGTGCATTTTGCCACGCCCATTTTCTTTATGACCCAATTATAGCCATACGAAAAATTCAAAAGTTCAACTTTTTTTCGATAATTATTGATCTAGAGAGTCCAGAGAATTGTCCTAGACTGGTCTGGTTCCGATCGGGCGAAAAACCAGGGACTAGTTCGCAAAAGTAGGTTTTTAACATATTCGCGAATAATTAATGAACGATTTGATTGACAGCTATGGTTCTTGAGGCAATGTTGTTCAGCATGAGCAGATCTATCAAATGATATGCATTTTGTGACAATAAGTGTAACACCACGTGATTACAGAGCCGTAAAACTCGTTAGCGCCAACTAGTGGCCGATTTCTTTCAAAATTCTTACAGACCTCTAGGGCTATGAGTTGAACATGCCCATCGAGTTTCGTTCCGATCGGCCTCCGTTAACCTTGTCTAATAGGTGCTCAAACTTCATTGGCCGATGGCGGCCATGTTTTTTGAGATACACCAATGTCCTCATAGACATACATGACACCTTGGGCCAAGACACTGCATACCAATTTTCAAGTCAATCGGACTAACGGTCAGGTGGTTAAAGCCTGTTTTATGTTTTTTTCAAGTTATAGCGCCACCATGTGGCCAATCGCCGCGATTTTTTTACTGTGACCTCAGATTGACCTCTTACACATGTGTACCGAGTTTGGTGAAGATACCTCATTTACTTCTGGAGTTATAGCCATTTTAGTAAAATAGGCCACTCCCACAACGTACGTTTTGGCGCCCCTTAGCGTCCGTGAATCGAAATTTCAACTTTTTTTCGATAATTATTGATATGCAGACTCCAGAGAACATTTCTGTACTGGTTTGGTTCCGATCGGGCGAAAAACCTAGGACTAGTTCGCAAAAGTAGGTTTTTGGCAAAATTCAAAATGGCGGAAAATCTATCATGGCGGAAATGAAATCGGAGATATACGTTTTGTTCGTCAGGCATCCAGCTTCCCAATGATATAAGACACTTGAGTCTACGACATACGGTCTAGGAGTTCTGAGCAGTTTCGCGCTTTTGGTTGCTGTAGCGCCACCTATGGGCCGATTTGGCTAAGTCCGTGTATCTGAGTAGCGAGCAATACTACTACCATTTGACCAAGTATCACGTCTCTAGGCCTTACGGTTTTGGCTGCACGATGCGTTTTAGGGAAGAATAATAATAATAATAATTAAAGCTGCAAGCAGCATTTATCGGGGTTCAAGCTATTAAGGCCTTTAAGGGTTTTTAAGCACAAAAGCATCAAAAGTTATCAGGTTTTATTTAGCAAGCATGTAACCACTGACATAATAGATGGAAAAGACCATTTACAGCCAATACAGGCAATGTACCATAGGAAATATATGGTTTTAAAGCTTTTTAACAGTTATAGCGCCACCTATGGTCCGATCTCCATAAAATTTGGCATGCTTGTTAATGATGTTATGTCACATATGCTCACCAATTTTTGTGAGGTTCTGAGTTTTCATTTAGGATTTATAGGCTTTTTAGTGTATTTTGCTACGCCCATTTTATAAATGACCCTATTACAGCCATCCAAATGCAAAAGTTTAACTTTTTTTTGATAGTTTTTGATCTAGAGAGTCCAGAGAATTGTCCTAGACTGGTCTGGTTCCAATCGTGCGAAAAACCTAGGACTAGTTCGCAAAAGTAGGTTTTTAACATGTTTGCAAATATTTAATGAACGGTTTGATTGACAGCAATGGTCCTTGAGGCAAAGTTGTTCAGGATGAGGAGATCTATCAAATGATATGCATATTGTGTGGATATTTGTAACACCACGTGATTACAGAGCTGTAAAACTCGTTAGCGCCAACTAGTGGCCGATTTCTTTCAAAATTGTTACAGACCTCTATGGCCTTGAGTCGAACATGCCCATCGAGTTTCGTTCCGATCGGCCTCCGTTAACCTTGTCTAATAGGTGCTCAAACTTCATTGGCCGATGGTGGCCATGTTTTTCGAGATACGCCAATGTCCTCATACACATACATGGCACCTTGGACCAAGACACTGCATGCCAATTTTCAAGTCAATCGGACTAATGGTCAGGTGGTTATAGCCTGTTTTATGTTTTTTTCATGTTATAGCGCCACCATGTGGCCAATTGCCGCGGTTTTTTTACTGTGACCTCAGATTGACCTCTTACACATGTGTACCAAGTTTGGTGAAGATACCTCATTTACTTCTGGAGTTATAGCCATTTTAGTAAAATAGGCCCCTCCCACAACGAACGTTTTGGCGGCCTTACCGTCCGTGAGTCTAAATTTCAACTTTTTTTCGATAGTTTTTGATAATCAGACTCTAGAGAACATTTCTGCACTGGTTTGGTTCCGATCGGGCGAAAAACCTAGGACTAGTTCGCAAAAGTATGTTTTTGACAAAATTCAAAATGGCGGAAAATCTATCATGGCGGAAATGAAATCGGAGATATACGTTTTGTTCGTCAGGCGTCCAGCTTTCCAATGATATAAGACACTTGAGTCTACGTCATACGGTCTAGTAGTTATGAGCAGTTTCACACTTTTGGTTGCTATAGCGCCACCTATGGGCCAATCGGGGTCATACTTTGATAGGTTCTCCCCAAATTGAGGACTACCATTTGGCCAAGTTTCAAGGTTCCAGCTCTTACGGTTTGGTCTGCACGATGCGTTTTAGGGGAAAATAATAATAATAATAATAATAATAATAATAAAAATCAGTACAATTACAATAGGGTTTCAGCACTTCGTGCTTGAACCCCTAAAAATCAGGGCAATTACAATAGGGTTTCAGCACTTCGTGCTTGAACCCCTAATTAAAGCTGCAAGCAGCATTTATCGGGGTTCAAGCTATTAAGGCCTTTAAGGGTTTTTAAGCACAAAAGCATCAAAAGTTATCAGGTTTTATTTAGCAAGCATGTAACCACTGACATAATAGATGGAAAAGACCATTTACAGCCAATACAGGCAATGTACCATAGGAAATATATGGTTTTAAAGCTTTTTAACAGTTATAGCGCCACCTATAGTCCGATCTCCATAAAATTTGGCATGCTTGTTAATGATGTTATGTCACATATGCTCACCAATTTTTGTGAGGTTCTGAGTTTTCATTTAGGATTTATAGGCTTTTTAGTGTATTTTGCTACGCCCATTTTATAAATGACCCTATTACAGCCATCCAAATGCAAAAGTTCAACTTTTTTTTGATAGTTTTTGATCTAGAGAGTCCAGAGAATTGTCCTAGACTGGTCTGGTTCCAATCGTGCGAAAAACCTAGGACTAGTTCGCAAAAGTAGGTTTTTAACATGTTTGCGAATATTTAATGAACGGTTTGATTGACAGCAATGGTCCTTGAGGCAAAGTTGTTCAGGATGAGGAGATCTATCAAATGATATGCATATTGTGTGGATATTTGTAACACCACGTGATTACAGAGCTGTAAAACTCGTTAGCGCCAACTAGTGGCCGATTTCTTTCAAAATTGTTACAGACCTCTATAATGGCCTTGAGTCGAACATGCCCATCGAGTTTCGTTCCGATCGGCCTCCGTTAACCTTGTCTAATAGGTGCTCAAACTTCATTGGCCGATGGCGGCCATGTTTTTCGAGATACGCCAATGTCCTCATACACATACATGGCACCTTGGACCAAGACACTGCATGCCAATTTTCAAGTCAATCGGACTAATGGTCAGGTGGTTATAGCCTGTTTTATGTTTTTTTCATGTTATAGCGCCACCATGTGGCCAATTGCCGCGGTTTTTTTACTGTGACCTCAGATTGACCTCTTACACATGTGTACCAAGTTTGGTGAAGATACCTCATTTATTTCTGGAGTTATAGCCATTTTAGTAAAATAGGCCCCTCCCACAACGTACGTTTTGGCGCCCCTTACCGTCCGTGAGTCGAAATTTCAACTTTTTTTCGATAGTTTTTGATAAACAGACTCTAGAGAACATTTCTGCACTGGTTTGGTTCCGATCGGGCGAAAAACCTAGGACTAGTTCGCAAAAGTATGTTTTTGACAAAATTCAAAATGGCGGAAAATCTATCATGGCGGAAATGAAATCGGAGATATACGTTTTGTTCGTCAGGCGTCCAGCTTTCCAATGATATAACACACTTGAGTCTACGTCATACGGTCTAGTAGTTATGAGCAGTTTCGCGCTTTTGGTTGCTATAGCGCCACCTATGGGCCAATCGGGGTCATACTTTGATAGGTTCTCCCCAAATTGAGGACTACCATTTGGCCAAGTTTCAAGGTTCCAGCTCTTACGGTTTGGTCTGCACGATGCGTTTTAGGGGAAAATAATAATAATAATAATAATAATAATTAAAGCTGCAAGCAGCATTTATCGGGGTTCAAGCAGTTAAGGCCTTTAAAGGGTAACTAAACCCCTGCTCAGAGCCTGACTCCACCCACTGGCAATATTTGAAAAATGCTAGAAAAGTGGGCAGACCCCAGCGGAGATAGAGGGGCGTGCTGCATGAGACCCGCAGTGACGGATTAATTGACAGCTGCTGTCAGACACTCTAAAATGGAGAGTGACACTCACAGGGTCTCAAGACGACGTAAAGTACATGCCTCTGATGAGTTTTATCGAGTGGATGTCAATAGCGTGCGGTCTCTATACTATAACGTTAGGCTTATTCATATTTTGCCGCTATGTGAAAAAAAAACAGCAAAATGCGCTGGCGCGTTTGTCGACCCCAGAGGATTAACTTTAGCCTAACCATATATTGTCATTAAAATATATATGATCACTCACATCGAGACGCCGCGGCGGTGGTAGAGTCCATGCAGGAGGAGCAGCGTTTGGCACTGCGTCGCTTTTCAGCGCGAGATGTGTGAAGAAGCCCATTTCCACCTCTATTGCGTTGGAGAAGCAATCCCTCGTAAAATGCAAGTTTCACACTCACGGTCTTCCAGGCCAAGTGCATGCAACCACTGGCGTCTAATTTCCAAATCTGCTGGAAAGCTATGCAGTCCAGCAGTGCTGTTGCAACCAGCAACACTTCACGTTCACCTATAGCTGCTACCCTCCTGCCCACTGTACTGATAAATCTACGCTAGCTCATACCAAAAGGGTGTGGTGAGCTCCTACCAAGGGCGTGGTGAGCTGGAACCTGCTTACGTAGCGTTGTACCGCTTACGTCACGCAGTACCGCAAACATCCAATAGGAAAATTCAACTGCAGTAGCCACCGTTCAACCTGAAGAGGGCAGCACTCAGACGTTTTTACACCATATATTGTAAAATTAAAACACTTTATACCCAAATGTCAAAAAAGTTACTCGAATCAATGAACAGCACTAATAAAGCCCCATTCTTACAGATCATTAACTAAAAAAAGTTGGTTTAGGGTTTAGTTACCCTTTAAGCACAAAAGCATCAAAAGTGATTAAGTTTTATTTAGCAAGCATGTAACTACTGACATAATAGATGGAAAAGACCATTTACAGGAAATACCATAGGAAATATATGGTTTTAAAGGTTTTTAGCAGTTATAGCGCCACCTATCGTCCGATCTCCATAAAAATTGGCATGCTTGTTAATGATGTTATGTCACATATGCTCACCAATTTTTGTGAAGTTCTGAGTTTTCATTTAGGATTTATAGGCTTTTTAGTGTTTTTTTGCCACGCCCCTTTTCTAAATGACCCTATTACAGCCATCTACATGCAAAAGTTCAACTTTTTTTTTGATAATTATTGATCTAGAGTGTCGAAAGAATTGTCCTAGACTGGTCTGGTTTCGATTGGGCGAAAAACCTAGGACTAGTTCGCAAAAGTAGGTTTTTAACATAATTACAAATATTTAATAAACAGTTTAATTGACAGCAATAGTTCTTGAGGCAAAGTTGTTCAACTTGAGCAGGTCTATCAGATGATATGCATTTTGTGACGATAAGTGTAACACCACGTGATTACAGAGCCATAAAACTCGTTAGCGCCAACTAGTGGCCGATTTCTTTCAAAACTCTTACAGACCTCTAAGACCATGAGTCGAACATGCCCATCGAGTTTCGTTCCGATCAGCCTCCATTAACTTTGTCTAATAGGTGCTCAAATTTCATTGGTCGATGGCGGCCATGTTTTTCAAGATAAGCCAATGTCCTCATAGACATACATGCCACCTTGGACCAAGACACTGCATACCAATTTTCAAGTCAATCGGACTAACGGTCAGGTGGTCATAGCCCTTTTCATGTTTTTTTCATGTTATAGCGCCACCTAGTGATCAATCGTCACGATTTTTTTACTGTGACCCCAGATTGAACTCATACACATGTGCACCAAGTTTGGTGAAGATATCTCATTTCCTTTTTGAGTTATAGCCATTTTAGTAAAATAGGCTCCTCCCACAACATTAATTTATCACCCCCTAGCGACCAGGAATCGAAATTTCGACTTTTTTTCGATAATTATTGATAGTCAAACTCCAGAGAACATTTCTGCACTGGTTTGGATCCGATCGGGCAAAAAACCAGGGACTAGTTCGCAAAAGTAGGTTTTTGACAAAATTCAAAATGGCGGAAAAATTTGCATATCAAAAATGAAATCGGAGATATACGTTTTGACCTTCAGGAGTCCAGCTTTCCAATGATATAAGACACTTGAGTCTACGACATACCGTCTAGGAGTTATGAGCAGTTTCGCGCTTTTGGTTGCTATAGCGCCACCTATGGGCCAATCGGCGTCATACTTTGATAGGTTCTCCCCAAATTGAGTACTACCATTTGGCCAAGTTTCAAGGTTCCAGCATTTACGGTTTGGGCTGCACGATGCGTTTTAGGGGAGAATAATAATAATAATTAAAGCTGCAAGCAGCATTTATCGGGGTTCAAGCATTTAAGGCCTTTAAGCACATAAGCATTTAAGACATTAAGTTTTATTTGGAAAGCTTTTAACCACTGAAATAATAGATGGAAAAGACCATTTACAGCCAAAACAGGCAATTTACCATAGGAAATATATGGTTTTCAAAGCTTTTTGACAGTTATAGCGCCAGCTATTGTCCGATCTCCATGAAATTTTGCACGCTTGTTTACAATGTTATGGCACATATGCTCACCAATTTTTGTGAAGTTCTGAGTTTTCGTTTAGGATTTATAGGCTTTTGAGTGCATTTTGCCACGCCCATTTTCTTTATGACCCAATTATAGCCATACGAAAAATTCAAAAGTTCAACTTTTTTTCGATAATTATTGATCAGGAGAGTCCAGAGAATTGTCCTAGACTGGTCTGGTTCCGATCGGGCGAAAAACCAGGGACTAGTTCGCAAAAGTAGGTTTTTAACATATTCGCAAATAATTAATGAACGATTTGATTGACAGCAATGGTTCTTGAGGCAATGTTGTTCAGCATGAGCAGATCTATCAAATGATATGCATTTTGTGACAATAAGTGTAACACCACGTGATTACAGAGCCGTAAAACTCGTTAGCGCCAACTAGTGGCCGATTTCTTTCAAAATTCTTACAGACCTCTAGGGCTATGAGTTGAACATGCCCATCGAGTTTCGTTCCGATCGGCCTCCGTTAACCTTGTCTAATAGGTGCTCAAACTTCATTGGCCGATGGCGGCCATGTTTTTTGAGATACACCAATGTCCTCATAGACATACATGACACCTTGGGCCAAGACACTGCATACCAATTTTCAAGTCAATCGGACTAACGGTCAGGTGGTTAAAGCCTGTTTTATGATTTTTTCATGTTATAGCGCCACCATGTGGCCAATCGCCGCGATTTTTTTACTGTGACCTCAGATTGACCTCTTACACATGTGTACCGAGTTTGGTGAAGATACCTCATTTACTTCTGGAGTTATAGCCATTTTAGTAAAATAGGCCCCTCCCACAACGTACGTTTTGGCGCCCCTTAGCGTTCGTGAATCGAAATTTCAACTTTTTTTCGATAATTATTGATATTCAGACTCCAGAGAACATTTCTGTACTGGTTTGGTTCCGATCGGGCGAAAAACCTAGGACTAGTTCGCAAAAGTAGGTTTTTGGCAAAATTCAAAATGGCGGAAAATCTATCATGGCGGAAATGAAATCGGAGATATACGTTTTGTTCGTCAGGCATCCAGCTTTCCAATGATATAAGACACTTGAGTCTACGACATACGGTCTAGGAGTTCTGAGCAGTTTCGCGCTTTTGGTCGCTGTAGCGCCACCTATGGGCCGATTTGGCTAAGTCCGTGTATCTGAGTAGCGAGCAATACTACTACCATTTGACCAAGTATCACGTCTCTAGGCCTTACGGTTTTGGCTGCACGATGCGTTTTAGGGAAGAATAATAATAATAATAAAAATCAGGGCAATTACAATAGGGTTTCAGCACTTCGTGCTTGAACCCCTAATAAAAATCAGTACAATTACAATAGGGTTTCAGCACTTCGTGCTTGAACCCCTAATAATAATAATAAAAATCAGTACAATTACAATAGGGTTTCAGCACTTCGTGCTTGAACCCCTAATAAAAATCAGTACAATTACAATAGGGTTTCAGCACTTCGTGCTTGAACCCCTAAAAATCCTTACAATTACAATAGGGTTTCAGCACTTCGTGCTTGAACCCCTAATAAAAATCAGCACAATTACAATAGGGTTTCAGCACTTCGTGCTTGAACCCCTAATAATAATAATAAAAATCAGCACAATTACAATAGGGTTTCAGCACTTCGTGCTTGAACCCCTAAAAATCAGTACAATTACAATAGGGTTTCAGCACTTCGTGCTTGAACCCCTAATAATAAAAATCAGTACAATTACAATAGGGTTTCAGCACTTCGTGCTTGAACCCCTAATAAAAATCAGTACAATTACAATAGGGTTTCAGCACTTCGTGCTTGAACCCCTAATAAAAATCAGCACAATTACAATAGGGTTTCAGCATTTCATGCTTGAACCCCTAATAAGAGGAGACGTTTTGGACAGTTATAGCGCCACCTATTGTCCGATCTTCACGAAACTTGGCATGCTTCTTCACCATGTTCTGACACATCTGCTCATCGATTTTTGTGAAGTTTGGGGTTTTCCCTTAGGTTGTATAGGCTTTTGAGTGTTTTTTTGTCCCACCCCTTTCCTAAATGACCCTGTTACAGCCAGGCCAATGCAAAAGTTCAACTTTTTTTCGATAATTATTGATCTAGAGAGTCCAGAGAACTGTGCTAGACTGGTCTGGTTCCGATTGGGCCAAAAACCTAGGACTAGTTCGCAAAAGTAGGTTTTTCACTAAATTGCCCATAGAAATTTTTTTCAAACTGTCAAACTGTCTAGGAGTTATGAGCAATTTAGTAAATTTGGTCATTATAGCGCCACCTATGGGCCAATCAGGGTCATATTTTGATAGGTTCTCCCCAAATTGAGGACTACCATTTGGCCAAGTTTCAAGGTTCCAGCTCTTACGGTTTGGGCTGCACGATGCGTTTTAGGGCGGAATAATAATAATAATAATAATAATAATAATAATAATAAAAATCAGCACAATTACAATAGGGTTTCAGCATTTCATGCTTGAACCCCTAATAATAATAATAATAAAAATCAGCACAATTACAATAGGGTTTCAGCACTTCGTGCTTGAACCCCTAATTAAAGCTGCAAGCAGCATTTATCGGGGTTCAAGCAATTAAGGCCTTTAAGCACAAAAGTATCAAAAGTTATTAAGTTTTATTTAGCAAGCATGTAACCACTGACATAATAGATGAAAAAGACCATTTACTACCAATACAGGCAATGTACCATAGAAAATATATGGTTTTAAAGCTTTTTAAAAGTTATAGCGCCACCTATCGTTCAATCTCCATAAAATTTGGCATGCTTCTTAATGATGTTATGTCACATATGCTTACCAATCTTTGTGAAGTTCTGAGTTTTTATTTAGGATTTATAGGCTTTTTAGTGTATTTTGCCATGCCCATTTTCTAAATGACCCTATTACAGCCATCCAAATGCAAAAGTTAAACTTTTTTTTGATAATTATTGATCTAGACAGTCCAGAGAATTGTCCTAGACTGGTCTGGTTCCGATCGGGCGAAAAACCTAGGACTAGTTCGCAAAAGTAGGTTTTTAACATATTTGTGAATATTTAATGAACAGTTTGATTGACAGCAGTGGTTCTTGAGGCAAAGTTGTTCAATATGAGGAGATCTATCAAATGATATGCATTTTGTGACAAAATTTGTTACACCACGTGATTACAGAGCCTTAAAACTCGTTAGCGCCAACTAGTGGCCGATTTCTTTCAAAATTCTTACAGACCTCTAGGGCCTTGAGACGAACATGCCCACTGAGTTTCGTTCCGATCGGACTTCGTTAACCTTGTTTAATAGGTGCTCAAAGCTCATTGGCCAATGGCGGCCATGTTTTTCGAGATACGCCAATATCCTTTTATACCTACATGGCCCCTTGGGCCAAGACACTGCATACCAAATTTCAAGTCATTCGGAAAAACGGTCAGGTGTCTATACGTTTTTTTTGTTTTATAGCACCACCATGTGGCCAATCGACGCATTTTTTTACTGTGACCTCAGATTGACCTCCTACATATGTGTACCAAGTTTGGTGAAGTTTACTAAATTACTTCTTGAGTTATAGCCATTTTAGTAAAATAGGCTCCTCCCACAGCGTTAATTTTGCACCCCCTAGCGACCGTGAATGGAAATTTCCACTTTTTTTCGATAATTATTACTTAGCAGACTCCAAAGAATATTTCTGCACTGGTTTGGTTCCGATCGGGCAAAAAACCACAGACTAGTTCGCAAAAGTAGGTTTTTGACAAAATTAAAAATGGCGAAAAAATGTGCATACCGGAAATGAAATCGGAGATATACATTTTGTCCGTCTTGACCCAAGGATTACAGTGATATAAGACACTTGAGTCTACGACAAACCGTCTAGGAGTTATTAGCGATTTCATACTTTTGCTTACTATAGCGCCACCTATTGGCGAATCGGGGTCATAATTTGATAACCTCTCCTCGATTTTTGTACTACCATCTGGCAAAGTTTCAAGTCTCCAGCACTTACGGTTTGGGCTGCACGATGCGTTTTACGGCGGAAGAATAATAATAAAAATCAGGACAGTTACAATAGGGTTTCAGCACTTCGTGCTTGAACCCCTAATAAAAATCAGCACAATTACAATAGGGTTTCAGCACTTCGTGCTTGAACCCCTAATAAAAATCAGTACAATTACAATAGGTGTTCAGCACTTCGTGCTTGAACCCCTAAAAATCAGTACAATTACAATAGGTGTTCAGCACTTCGTGCTTGAACCCCTAATAAAAATCAGGGCAATTACAATAGGGTTTCAGCACTTCGTGCTTGAACCCCTAATAATAATAATAATAATAAAAATCAGTACAATTACAATAGGGTTTCAGCACTTCGTGCTTGAACCCCTAATAATAAAAATCAGTACAATTACAATAGGGTTTCAGCACTTCGTGCTTGAACCCCTAATAAAAATCAGTACAATTACAATAAGGTTTAAGCACTTCGTGCATGAACCCCTAAAAATCAGGACAATTACAATAGGGTTTCAGCACTTCGTGCTTGAACCCCTAATAATAGTAGTAGTAGAATATCAAAATCGACTGCTGGGGGTAGATCCTTTTCCTATTTAGCACTGAAGTTTTGGAACAATCTTCCTAACATTGTCCGTGAAGCAGACACACTCTGTCAGTACAAATCTAGACTAAAAACACATCTCTTTGGCCTAGCATACACATAACACATTATAGACTTCTATAATTCAATGTTAGGCTGCATAGATTTGGTCAGCCGGAACCGGGAACACTCCCCATAAATCATAAGAAGAATGGCGTCTATGCTAATATTAGTCTCTCTGTTTATCCGAGGTATACCGCAGTACGCCGGATCCAGGCCGTATCCAGATCTGATGAAGGACCTGCGCCTGGACACGATGACAACGCAGTCCTGAAGTGTCAACCAGTCCCTCCCCTGTGAAGGCCTCCTTCCCTTCCCTTTACCTCAGTACAGATAAAATGTTGTCGGGATAATTCTGGTTCGCGTGGCTACGCAGACGCAACAAAAAAAATCTGTATTATAAATTTTTAAGGCCAGACAAGTAGTTTATTGAGGCTTGATTTGTAAAAAAAGGACTACACGCTTGCACACATATATATTCAAACGTGCATACCTTTGGATTGAACACGTAATGCGCATGTGCGCGACATCTGCGTTTTCGCGGGTTTGCGTTTTTGAGGTTTGCGCAGAGATAACAGATAATCGTTTGATTATCTTCGAACCTTCGAACCTATTTCAGGGAGTGCGTTCTCGAGACACCAGGCACTGTTGTGCGGATGGGTGGCCGGAGCACGTTAGGGTTTTCCTGTTAGAACGGAGTTGTGTTGCAGGCCCCTAAATTAATAACTAATGATCTTCACAACGGAAGTGAGTCAATCAATCAAAACTAACATTAGCTGGACAATAACTTTATCCTAGAGCTGTTGTAAAGCCTAAACAATCTGTTACAGTAATTTCCTATTTTCACTATAAAGCTGGTTTGAAACAATCCATATTGTTAAAAGCGCTATATAAATGAAGGTGACTTGACTTGACTAAACCATTTTTAATTCTCAATAAGAGCTTCTGTAGATGTATGATATGTTGTATGACAGCCAAACTGGTTAGTAATAAGTGAAGCTGGTAATGTTGTTTGTGGAGTTGTTTAATCATCTGCTGAGATCTTCAGAGATTTAATGTCTTTCATCTTCATTTGATTTCATCAAAAGGCTATGCTACAGTGTTTATTTGACACTTTGTAGTGTGGACACATTTAAGTGTTCATTTAAAATTGAGGATTTTGTTGTGGGGTTAAAAGGGTTAAAAGTGTAAGATAAAAATCAAGAGTGAAAAGTAATTTAACAGCAATCAACTGTAAATTCATTTACGGCAACAAACTGTAGAAAAACAGTAATTTACTGACAACTCTGCTGCCAGTAGATTACTGTAAAATCAAGGGAAAAAACAGACGTAACAGGTCAGATTTACTGAACGAAACAAGTTCATTTCACTGAAAAATGAGTGAGTTAATAGAAAAAAGGTATGTAAAGTCAATAACTAATAAGGAGAGTAAATATTAAACTGAAGTGTTTTTATATGATTTTGCACAAGATGATATAGGAGAGATCTTTTAGTTTAATTAATTCGTTTTGTGGGTCACCATACATTGTGCTGGAGAGTAGAGCATGTGCTTCGGTCGAGGATGAGCAGAGAAATACTGATGTTATGCTGCATGTTGCTTTATTTAAAGGCAGTAACTCTGTAGCTGCTGATGCAGTGATAAGCAGTTTGCTGAGTACTTTAGCACATGCATGTGTGCTATTGCTATAGCTAACGATGAACTGCAAAGATTTGAGTTAAAGTCAAGTTTGTGATTATTTCACTATTACACATTGTGTTTGCAGTTTTATATTAAGAAATATTCCTTTTCAGTGGACTGAAAGTAAATAATTTCACACTACTAACACCGTATAAATACTAGTTTTTAAACTTGGACTGTTTGAAGCAATCGTTTTCCAAATAAAATTAATTACCTTCCATTGTATTATTATGGTAACATACTGTAAAAAAAGGAAAGCTGTCAATTATTGGTAGGAGAGCTGTTAATTAAATAAATAGTACATTACTGGCAACCACAGCTGCCAGTAGATTACCATTATTTTAAAGCACAATTTTTTTACAGTGTAGGTTTATGTAATATTCTGAGTTTGCATTTCACATATTAATTTTGAGGAATACTGAATGTGTTTTTGTGCAAGTGAGATGAGTAAATGCCTGCTCACATTTAGTCTAGAACTACAAATACCCATCATGTTTACACACAGTGCACACAACGCTTCTGCACTTACTCCCGATGCTCTCAACATGAGGACAGGAGAGGTGTCAGTTAATACATGGGAAAACAAAATAACTTGCATTACTTATTTGAAAAAGTATCTCAGATATTTTGTTGTAAATTTAAAAGTAATGCGTTACTTTACTCGTTACTTGAAAAAAAGTCTTTTCATTCTCCTTTTTTTAGTTTGTCAAGAGAATGAAAGTGCTATTTTTGAAGAGTGTGCATGTGTGTGTGTGAGTGATCTAGATCCCTGAGTATGAACTAAGAGGGAACACACAATTGAATAAAGCAAAACAACAGAGAACAAAATAGTAGTAGTCATCAGATTCCATGCTCATTATTTACCGGAATAATCTGACATTAATTTGATTTTAACCCAATTTATTTATACAAGTTGTTACTCCACCAACTGCATGACATCATTAATGATAGGTTTCATGGTTTGGGGAAAGTCGTGACTAGCTAGCCTATATCATTGTACAGGAAACCCACGCCAGTATGGACTTATGGACCAACTTTGGCCCACCCCTACATAAGTGCCTGGTGTAAAGGCACTTTCACACTAAACATGACACAAAAAAGGTAAATGAATCATTGACAAAAGGCCCATTCACACCAAAAGTGAAACAAATAAACATCAGGCTGAAGGAAACATTACCTGGAGCCTGTGAAACAGGGGCCTTTGATGGATGACTCTTCAGCGAAGTTCTCAAAGCAGCTCGCTTTTTCTTTAGATCTTCCAACTCTTTCCCCAGACTTCTCATACAAACACAAATTATTAGTTATTCTTGGTCTCTAAAGGCTTTATTATTATTATTATTATTTTACATAAGCATACACCAAGGGTTAATAACACACATTTTACAATGTCTTTGGAGTATGAAAAGTAGTTTTTATTCTTACAGGTCGACTCTGTTGATGGCCTCAGGATCCGGTGGAGGAATCATGAAGCAAACTCCAGGAAATGTTTTGCTTGTCCCATCATTGGACTGAACCTCCCAGTTGTCATTGTCTGTGTTGGACTTCAGATTAAACAGCTCTCCTCTGTCCAATGAAACCTGAGAAGAATCCCATGATTAACAAATGAATAGAATAATGAATTAATAGCACATTAGTAACCATAGCTTTTCATACTACATGTTATAAAGAGATTTTTAACACCTCCTTGTGTTTTTCAGAGATTCTAACCTTGGGAGTTTTCCAGTCACATAGAGACTCAACCGTGGTAGTTTTGCTAGGAGGAGTATGGCGGAGTTTTAGTGGTGTGATGGCAGTGCTTCGCTTTCTCAGGTCAGCCAAAAGCTGCTCGTTGCGCTGTAGTGGCCTTTCCTCAGCCTGCAGACACACAGAAAAGAAGATATTGTCACATTCAGAGCTGTATTGTTTTTTATATATATATATATACAGTGGAACTGCAAAGAAACTTGCATGAGCACTGTATGAGAAATCCTTTTACTGATATTTAATTTATAATTATTTAAAATATACAATAGTCAACATTTGAAGTGGATCAAATGAACTTTCATGAACTTTTTCAACAACTTTGATGAACTTTTTTGATCCACTTCAAATGTTGACTACTGTAGTTTAAAATGTGATTTGACCTCAAGCTGCATCTGAATTTCAGTGTTGGTTTTGCCATTGAGTGATTTGGCATCAACAGTGGAGCCGAGTTTAGACAAAGACTCAGACAAGGTATCTGCATCCAGTTGGTACTGTTGAGAAAAACACAAATTTGTTTAGGCTTTACTCATGCACAAACTATTTATAACAAAAATGTGCTTAATGGAAATGATTGATCCATCCATCTGCCCTACCTACCCTTTTGTACTCCTCTAAATTGTCCAGATGTGTTTCCTGACAGATGCAAAGATTCAGAAACTTCTGCCATTCATTCCTCACAGTGTCTCTTTGGGCCTGGGCACACAAACAGCACATCAGAGCTCAGCTTTGCTTATGTTGATGTTGTGTCATACTGAATGCAGTATATAATTATTGAACACATCATTTAATTAACGAAGTTAATTAAATAAGTAAAACAAATTATATAAGTCAACTCTTATTTACAATACCACACATTGTCAGCAGCGTAAAACACAAATTTCAAACTCAGCTCCTGGAGGGCCACTGTCCTGCAGAGTTTAGCTCCAACACACCTGCCTGGATGTTTCTTGCAGAGATGGTCTTTTTATTGGGAGATACGAGGGTCCGTGGCTCTACCATTGGAGAAAGCGTAACGGCTAACTTGGATCACGTGTGCCTTGACGTCATTGAATTTCGTTCAGAGTTGTGCGACAGTAAATCACTGTTTGCGGATACCATAGAAATGAATGAATGCCGTAAACTGAATCCTACCTGTCGCGTGATTGTCTGTGAATTCTCTTAGAAAACAGTTTTTTTTTGGTGTAAACTCTAAAAATAGATAAATCCAAAATTAATGTTTAAGAGCAAACATGTTAAAGATTAGCCGTTGGGCTGTCAATTCATTAAATGATAAGCTGTTTTCCCACAAAAGCAGTTGATTCAGCATAGTGAAGCCTCTCTTCCATTGACATCCCATTCAAAACAAATGGCCCCTGGTTTCCTTCCCTGCATACCACAGCATTTGCAGGCGTTCCACTTTTTTTTGCTAACCTTGCAGGCTTGCCTTCAAGTGGTTTGTTTCTAGCACTCCTAAAGACCTTGATTAACTGGATCAGGTGTGTTGAATAGCGAAACTCTGCAGGACAGTGGCCCTCTAGGAGCTGAGTTTGACACCCCTGAAACAACAAATCTAAGAATGTCAAATATTGCTGCAGTTGCCAATGCCAAAAATATCACATTATATAGCTGGGCATCTTGTTTGTGTTTTCTGACCTGAATAGTGCTGGCAGCAGGATGTTTCAGCTCAATCAGTCGGTCTCCGTCATCCTGCAATTTGTTGACTTCACTTTCATGCGACAGCAGACTGTTATTCTTGAAGATCTGCAACAGACAATAGCTCACAGGTCTAATATAATGTTTTATTTAAGATGTGCTGCCACTTCTGCAATTAACCAACAGGAGAGCAAAACCACAAGTTACTTCTTGCCTGTATGATCAGTCTTGTTTATTCTCATTGCTGTCCTAATTTTAGATGTTAATTTAAAAAAAAAAAAATGGTCTGTGGTTCTCAGACTTTTTTGAATCCCTGTCATAAGCCCAAACTGTTTGTGGATTGCCCATTGCATTTGTGCAGTGGTATTTGAACAAAATATAAAAGATAAGAATTTCTTTCCTTTTTTTTAAATGTTACCAAAAAAAAATTGGAATGAAGGATTGTTGTGATATGTATATGTAATCATGTAGACTATTAATGAGAATGTTTGTATGTGGGATAAAATCAGATTCCGGTATGTTACATGGATTACTTAGCCCGACGTCGTCATACTCAGATTCTAGTCAGAATATGAGTCTGATACTGCTCCATTGGGCTGTGATTAGGGGTCGTGTTTCAACCGAACCAGAAAAGAAAATAGGTGTGTTCGACATCGGCTGCGGCTGGATGTAACCGATCGGCGAGAGTAGCCGCGTGCAGGCGGGGAGGAGTTGCAAACGGAGACGTGAAGTTAGACACTTTCTGGTTCCCGTAGTGACCTTTCACGTGGTGTTTGCATACTTTACCACAGCTGAAGTGAAATAAATGCAATATTTGCCAAATAATTCACAGATGTTTCAGAGACATTTTCATTCAATACTTTTAATACATTCAATACTGACGTCTGTTTGAACAAGAATAAAGTTCAACATAAGCTACTATCAATGAAGTGGAGTCTACATTTTTAATCAGTTTTAATTTGATAAACATGACACAATATAACATCGCAACTACATGAAAAGAGTGTTTACTGTTATAAAAAAACTGATTTGTGAGCTTTAGAGGCATTGGCGTAGGAACCGGCGGGGACGGGGGGACGGGGGGGAAGTGTCCCCCTCAATAAATGCTGCATGTGTCCAACCCAAAAATTAGCCTATACCGCAGGGACAAAAACTGTACATTTGGAACTTTTATTTTGAAAGCGCGACAAAGAAGATATCTGTTTTTTCCAGCAAGTCAAACCCAGAGTGATAGGTCAAACCTTCCCATTTCATGCTATGTTTGAATAATCACCATTCGCCAATCACCAGCTTCATATTCTTCACTTTTCACCTATAGTCGGAGCATCTGATTGGTAGAGAGAAGTTAACATTACACTAGGAACATATAAATACGTTACCGGTGTGCACCAGCTTTGAACTGGAATAAGACTCGACTTTGTATGAGGTAAATTAGTCTCAGTCAAGCGGTTGAAATAAGCAAGCTTTTTAAAATTTAATTATGGATACGAGGCATATGACGATTAAATCAACAATGGAATTTTGAATGGCATGTGTGTTATGCTTTGCGAGAGGTGCTAACTAACGTTACGTTAGATAGCTAGCCACATAGCTATAGATATAGCTGGCAATCGATTTCTCTGCGTTAACCTTAGCAAAAGTAAAATGTTCTGTCATCTCATTTCAGAATAATGCCACCCCACAAAAAATTAAAACCATCATCAATGGACATAACGTTATACTGCCCGCAATTACAGGGGGGCTTGTACACTTTTATGTTTCCCAACTCCAATATTTGTCTAATAATAGACAGATTGGATGATTTTGTTTCTTTATTTGCTGTTTGAGATTCCATACATGTTCCATACAATCCGGCCAATCGTGGAACAGCTGTGTCGTCATCTGAGCTCGTGCAGCCCAGTGCAGCCGCTCTTGAGAAGCTGCACTGGCTGAGTTCTCCAGCTACTCTCGAATCGCTCTCAGGGTGCTTTGATGGCATACGTCACAGTCACAGTTGGCGCTGTATCAAGTCGGACAAAATTTCTAACCGGCATGCACTGCTTTAAGTCAGCCGCTGATCGTTCTGTGCAGAGCTGCATGAAGTCGAACAAGCCTAATGCCTCTGCACTCAATTGGATAGACCTACAACCAATCAGAGCAATGGAGTAAGTGACGTATGTTCTTCATTCATCTTTCCGATTGACAAATGCCTTGATCGCGGTTCTCTGTTCCTCTTTTAAAATTAATGCGCTGCTGTTAATGCAAGGTCTATCCAATTGAGTGCAGAGGCATTTTCTTTCCTGGTTCGGTTGAAACACGCCCCATGATCACAGTCCAATGGAGTTGTATCAGACTCATAATCTGACCTTTCTTATACTGTCTATGATTCTGACTAGAATCTGAGTATGACGACGTCAGGCTAATGGATTACGGTAATGAGGATGTAAATGACTGCAGGTGTTGAGCTTGGTAACACATTGCACTGATGAAGGATTGAACCCGAAAACGTTTTGCACTCTTGCACTTGTTTGCACTTTGGCACTTTATTTGTGGCCTCTGGAAAATAAATCTCATGAGCTTTTTGGCCGATATTGGTGTACAGATTATTTTTTTTTTCTTATCTTTGATTTACTTTTGGATTTACTCACCGCAAGAAGATATCACTTATCAGTTTGGGACTAATGTTTGGCGCTACCCCTGTCCATCCCCTTGTTTTACAAAATATAATACACACTTATTTTTGATTCACTGACCATATGTAAATATTTATGGGGGAAAAGGACTAAAACATGTTAAGGAATACATTAAGGATTTGCAATTAATGTTAGCATATTTTCTCTTGCAACATTAATTAGATTATCAATGTGACTATGTACAAAGGCCTATTTTTATAGGGCCAAATTAGCCTGACAAGGCTACACACCATTGGCAGGGTTCAATCCGAGGGGCGGGATAAACGGTTGTCTTTCAAATTACCTCTGCACTGGATAGGATAGCGCTACAACCAACCAGAGCGTTTTCCCACCAGCGGAGCTAGTTGATAGATTCAACTTTTGCCGTATCCGGTCGGCAAAACTCCGAACACAACTTCCTTTTTTAAGAATGACTTCAGTGCCATTCTTTGTTCTTTTCTCAAAGAAAAGCTTAACTCCAAGTCTTCCAGAGTCGCGGCCAAAGCCGGTTCGAAAGACCACTGTTCGCCAGCAGCAGGAGCCATCTTCTTTGTTTTCAAGTAGCAGGGAATTCACACAGAACCGTCACAACTCTGCCATCATTATGTTAAGCCTGCCCACCGACTCTATACACGATGTGATTGGCCTGACTAGAGTTTGGTTTTTCCAGCTTGCAAGCCAACGGAGAGTTGCTAGACGACACTGGCTGCAAAATAAAATTTGCTGCCGCAAAGGTGCGTCTAGATTTCTAGGCTGGGGCTGAATTTCTTATAGGGCTGAATAATAATCTACATTTAAAAAGGGTTTGTTACTTATATGTTTTGTTACCCTAACCTTAATGTGTCTATAATCTTCATCATAACTACTGGTCTGAGACTGCTGTTTGGCGCTGTTGTCTTTTGGCCAATGTTGTCTTAAAGTTATTCATTGTTGAATGCGGCAGCACATGCACTGTTCGCGAAATGAGATATGTCTAGCTGCTGACCCAGTGCCAAATGTGACAGCAGTTTCAAGACAGATGTGCCAGGCCAGCAGTCTCAGACTAGAAGTCTACTTCACGACTAACCACTAACCTCAGTTAGGCTCCCCCTAACTTCTGGTCTGAGACTGTTGTCCTTAACCCTCAGGTTGTGTTCAAAACCCCTTAACACTTTTGATTTGTTCCCGGTCAAAAATGACCGGCCTATAAAGAATAGCTTATAAATCGCTCATTATACTATATTATCACCCAATATTGGATTCAATCTTTTTGTCAATTTGTTCTCTTTCAATTAAGACTGGTTTTATATTTCTATTTTCATCTGATTAATCATAGGCCTCATTTATCTGAGAGTAGGCATCTAATTTTTTGAGTAAAAAAAGCATTATTTATGAATACTTTTCACCATTTTACACATATGTGCACAATTTTCACCAGGAAGTTTGTGTTGAAATACTTTTATTTTGTAAAAAATGGCACATAGTCACACTTGTGGTGTTCCCGGTCAAAAATGGCCTGCCATTGAAAGTGAATGGGAGAGACTGAAAATAAGAGAAAAATTTAGTTTTCAGGAGCATGTTATGTTCATGTACACATATGTGCATGTGTGCTTGCAAATTGATGTGCTTCCAAACATCGAGCCCTTGGACCTGTGCATGTGTGGATACATACAAACACACGCTACCCAAACACACACACATGTTGAAACACAAACTATTTTGAGTGTTACACACTTTTTGTACCAGTCACATGGGTCAATTTTTTTAAATTAAGATTTATACATCATATGAAAGCTGAATACACTTTGCATTGATGTATGGTTTGTTAGGATAGGATAATATTTGGCCGAGATACAACTATTTGAAAATCTGGACTCTGAGGGAATAAAAAAAATCGGAACATTGAGAAAATCTCCTTTAAAGTTGTCCATTTATGTTCGAGATTGTGCTGCATTCACTCACAAAAATAAATGTGTTATTTCTTTAAGGTAGGAAATGTACAAAATATCTTCATGGAACATGATCTTTATTTAATATGCTAATGATTTTTGGCATAAAAGAAAAATCGATAATTTTGACCCATACATTGTAATTTTGGCTATTGCCACAAATTTACACGTGCGACTTATGACTGGTTTTGTGAACCAGGGTCACATATAACTTCTGGGACATAATTTTAACAAGTACATTTGGCACAAAAAAAGACTGCTCATCACCAAAACAAAACCATACCCACGATGAAGCATGATGGTGCAAGCATTGATTGACCCTTATTAAAAGATTCTGACTGCTGTATTAAAAGCAAAAAAAATGTTCAAACCAAGTATTAGTTAAGGGGTGTGCACACTTGTGCAACCAGGTATTTTTATTTTTATTTTCCACATTAAAGACGAAAAAAGGATTAATTATTGATTGTAGATTGTGAATATATATGTATTTATAAAATATATTTTTGTATAGTGTTTTACAGAAATATTTTGTAATTAACCTCTAATATATCATATTTTATACATATAGTCAGTTTTTTTAAATGTTATGTAATGTGAATGAGCAGTCTCTTTTACCCTGTGTGCAACTTGTGTTTTTGAATATTTTTTTCCGGCCACCCTGATGACTGATATATTCCCCAAGCCTTCCTTTTTGAAAAAATGTTGGTCTACAGGAATATCTGTCCTTTAGTTCATTCCATTGTACAAGTCATCCAACCAGTTCAAATCCTAGCTTACCTCATACTGTCTGCGAACGTCAGCATGGTCAGCCATCTGATCACTCCAGTCCTGTTTAAGGATCTTGTTCTGCTCTTCCCTCATGTACGCCACCTCCTTCTCACAGTCCTGCATGTAGTCGTACAGGCTGTTGAGATAGTGACGTCTCCATTTTGAGTTATCCTGAAACATTGAAAATGCTAAATGAGAACTTTTCCATTCTCTCTCTGGCACCAACAGTATCTCTTAAAATTTTCAAAAATCTTCCATTTATTCAATATCAGTCATAATGTGAATGTTTTCTTACCAGTACGTTAGCATATTGCTTCTTAATGGCAGCATATTCCTCCTGGAACAACATGAGGGATGTAACGTTTTGTGAATAAAGGGTTAGTTCACTCAAAAATGAAAATTCTGTCATCAATTACTCGCCCAGTTGTTCAAAACCCATAAGACATGCTCATTTTTGAAACACAAATGAGATTTCTGTTCATCCATTGCAGGTCCACAAAACCAAAATTTTGACACTTCAGAATGTGCATTGATGAATGTTAATATGTAAATAAAAGACTGAAATAAATTTGTTCATCATATGAAGAGATTGTGGCTTGGATTAAACCATTTGATTCATAGAGATTATTTTTTTATTTGTCTTTATGAACCTTTTGAAACATCAATGTTTTAGTTTTGTGAACCTTGAAATGGAAGACAGAAACAACGAACAAGGAGTACTTGATGACATTTTTTCTTTTTCAAGAATTTTCCTGTATTTTTTCTTCCCAAAGTAAAGGCTGAGGTAACGAGGAATGCATGTCTTGGTAACAAAAAAATTGCCCAGTTGATGAAAGCTGCTCACCTGAGAGCTGGTTGATCCAGGGCATAGCTGATTGTTGTAAGACTCAATCTCCTTATGAAGGATGTTATGAGCTGCAATCTGCTTCTTCAGGTCAGCCATAGAGGGGCCATACTCATCTTTGCTTGCATCTTTCTGTAATATTCCGTATTCAGAAATACTAATTAATTACCATAATCTGGCTTTTACTGCATTGCTGGCAAAGATATTATAAATTGAAATAAGATGTATATTTGCTTTAAGATTTATCTTTGCTTTAATGTCTGTAATGGAATCTACGCTAATTTTAGTGTCTTTGTTTATCCCGAGGTTTTCCCGCAGCCTGCCGGATCCAGGCCGTATCCAGATCTGATGAAGGACCTTCGCCTGGACCCGATGACAACGCAGTGCTGAAGTGCCAACTAGTCTCTCCCTATGGAGAATCCCTTTACCATTCAATTCGCGTATCTACCGCGAATTGATAAAATAAAATAAAATTCTGTATCAAAATTATAAGGAAACACCAGTACTTTGTTTAGGCTTGGTTTGTAGGGAATTACAAACCTGCGTACATATATTCAAACGCACATAACTATAGAACCAATTCTTAATGCGCATGTGAACGCCATCAGCGTTTCTCACAGGTTCGCGTTTAAAGTCTATGTAGAGAGAATTGTGTCGTCTTAGCGGCCCCTAATTTAATAACAAATGATTGTTGCGACGGAAGCGAATCAATCATAACTAACCTTAGCTGGAAAATAACTTGACTAAAGAACCGCTATAAAGCCAAAACAATCTCTGTTACCATAATTTATACGTTTATCTCTGTAAAGCTGCTTTGAAACAATCTACATTGTTAAAAGCGCTATATAAATGAAGATGACTTGACTTGACTTGTAATATCTGTTGTTTTGTTTTTTCCTCAGCTATGAAGCTCAAACTTCTACCACATATTTATCTGCCACAAATTAATGTCGTTTGAAATCTATACAGCTTACCGTGGAACTTTGAACATGGATATCAGTTTAACTTTTGTATGAATTTAATATGAAGATCAAATTTTTGACAATTCACCACTTCATGTGTTTTCACTAATCAGATCGCTATCCAATTGTGAAAAGACCAGGTGTAAATGCCTTCTGTATCGTATTAGAGACTGACTGTAGCCTAATCACTCAAGCCAATTCAGGAAGTAGTTTGAAGACATATTCTAGATGTGACTCAGCTAAATTAAATGGGATCTGGATGTCAAAGCCTCCCAAAATGACAAAAATAAAAATGTGAAAGCATGTTACATCTGCTTCTGGTAACCAAATTCCACAGTCCTACTTCGGAGAGGAGTGTATCGTAGAGGAGTGCAAACTGGCGCAAATGAAATTGAATGTTCAGCATGGCATCCCACATTTATCTTCATTAAAATCTTAATGAGTAATATTTTTTTTCTCACCAGTGCTTATTTAGCTATTTCTCCCATTATGATCCTTTATTTAGGGCTGATGTTAAACAAAAGGCAGCACATAACATTGTTGTTTTGTTTTTTTTTAGCTTTTGTGAAGTGAACTCCATTGAATTTACATACAGCGTGGTTACTGGCTAGATTTGGTAGAGGAGATGGGAGTGGGATGCTGGGTGGGACCATCGAAGATGCAGCAGACTTGGAGCTGGGCAGGAAAAGTGGAGACACAGGAGCCTTGGAACTGGGAGGGACCAGTGGAGACACAGGAGCCTTGGGGCTGGGCGGGACCAGAGGAGACACAGGAGCCTTGGGGCTGGACAGCAACAGCAGTGTTGAAGTAGACTTGGCTTGGGAATAGGAGGGAACCCGGGCATCCATTATATTGACCATGCTGGTTGGCATGGATAAAATCCATCTCCACACCTTAAAATTCCACTAAAATCCCCACTGGGATGGCCATGGGCACCGGCTCTCACACCTGATCAGACACAACGACTGGCTCAGGGATGAGTAGGGCTTCAGGCTCTGGGTGACATTCTCCATCCGTGGCAGGTCCATGGCGGGCGCTGGCTCTGGCTGTTGACTCAGGGTGGGCACTGGCTCAGGTTCTGGGTCTACTGTCGACCCTGTCTCTGTGACTGTGGTGAGTTGGGTTAGGGGTTGTCTTGATTCGGGTTCTGCTGCAATCATTGGCTCTGGCTCAGTGGTAGGTGCGAGGAAGGATGGAGAAGGACCAGAGAGGACTTCCAAGGCAGATTGTAAATAACCATAAGTATATTTTATTACAGAAAAGGTGATTGTCTTTTATTTTGAAATGTTTTGTATTGAAATGGTTGACTTCCGGTCTTAAGCTACACGCTTTTGTTTTCTTTTTGAATGCTCGCTCCCA
The DNA here is from genome assembly GCF_949319135.1 of Squalius cephalus. NCBI lineage: Eukaryota > Metazoa > Chordata > Actinopteri > Cypriniformes > Leuciscidae > Squalius > Squalius cephalus. The sequence goes on along the minus strand of NC_137131.1, from coordinate 27,768,458 downwards.
AGCTAGCGCAGTTTATAGCATATAGCTTGTTATCCCAAATACGGCAATAACTTTGACACGGAGACCTGGTAAACGTCGAATTTCATACTTGCAGCCCCTCCGAAGAGGCAAAAGGTGTGTTAATTAAATCAGTTGAGATATGAGCATTTTGTCTGTTAATATGTTCGTTTTTGCACAAATGTAAGACACCATGTAAATGTGAACAATGCTAGCTGATCAGTTACATGTTTTGTATACATTTCAGTTCTTACGTTGGTGATACCCATACAGAAAAAAAAAATATTGAAATATATTTTAAAGTGTAAAAAAAAAAAAGTGGCATATATTCCAAATACATTGAAATATATTTGCATTGTTGTTCACTTATATTTATCATTTTGAAATATATTCTGAAATATAACAAAAATATATGATGTTAAGTGTGAAATATATTTACATTTATAACGTAATGTAAAATATATGACAAAATATATAGTCATAAAATGTTTATGCTTGCTAAAGAAGGGTCGAAAATGTATTTTGATCATAGTAATTCCTCTACCTTTTCCCCTATACACAACAGTAGGCTACCATATTTCACTACTGTACTATGACACACAGCTATAATAAATACTGTACTTACATTTAAATGACTGCAATGTAAAATGACAGATAGTTGCTTTCCTAGGACTATTAGGCCATATTAGGTGGCACGTACCTAACACTAAGTGCAATTATTAGATTTATTGTTGTTTTATTGACATCTTTCCTGAAGTCATTTAAATATTGAAAATATGCACAATATTTATGATGCAAGTATAGCAGTGACACTCCAACAGTGAAGTGCACTTAAACAATAGATAGAACTCAGTGTCTAACACTGCATACACAAACTATTAAATAACTGTATTCAATTCTGTAAAAATAGGGGGAAAAACTCTGCATTCTGTGTGTTATTTCCTACATAAAATTATCATTTTAGGCCACTAAAGTCAGTAAAGGGGCAGCTGTGGCCTACTGGTTAGGGCTTTGGACTTGTAACCGAAGGGTTGCCGGTTCGATCCCTGACCAGTAGGAAAAATGTGGGTGGGGGAAGTGGTAGAGCACTGCTCTCTCATGCCCACATCCACGGCTGAAGTGGTCTATCTAAAAAATAAATTGAAAATGTGTTGTTTGTTTGTGAAAATGTTAACTTTTTAAATTTCAAAATATATTTCAAATGAAACAATTTGCAAAAGTTAAAACATATATGAACATATGAATATATTTCAAATATATTTATTTTGTGTATGGGTATGGTGAATGGATTAAGGTTCATAAAGGATTCAACATCATAAAACCATCAGTAAAAGTCTCATCCTTGTTCGGGGGGCATGCTACAGTAAGAGCTTCACCTCAGTGTGCTACATCGAGCAGCCCGTGAATTCTAAGGACAACGACAACAGCACAGGCAGCGAACTTCAACAACACGGAAAATGGACGGCATCGAAGAGCAAACACGTATAGCTACAAACCAAAATCAATGAAACGAGAGCTTTATTACATCAAGGAGATACAGACAGCATGTCAAGGCAGGAATTAAAGGACGATATTGAATGCAAAGAAAAACAATTAGCTGAACTCCATAAAATGGAGGCTGCGACCGAGTTATCATTACCCAGGCATTCAGAGCGGCCTAGTGTGTTAAAGGAGAAAATGCTAGCCTACCAAAAAGACGAACTGATTAAAAAGGACAAAAAACTGCTAAGTCTCTATGAACAATGGAAAGGGCAAATCAGAACATCCAGAGAAAGCCTAAAGACTGACTTATCAGAGCACAAGTTGTGTGCAATGGGCGATGACATTGAAAAAGGTTTGAACAACATGATGAAGGTGTACAGTGAAATAAGGGAGCGTAATATGCCATCCTCTGACACAAGACGCAAAATGGACTCTTGTGAAGCAGTAACTAAGGACATTATAAAAATACTTAATGAACGTATAACAGCAATAGACGGTGATTTTGAAGCAGATAGAGAAAGGCAACGCCTTCATTAGCTACTGTCACACCAGTACGCCCGCTCCATCTACGGTACCGCCTCTCAGTCTAGTGTCGGTAAGCAGTCGGACACTTCAAGCATCACAGCCAAAAGGATTGATGCAGCTGCAGAGTTGGCTGCAAAGGAAGCAGAATATAAAATTGTGCAGGAGGAAATTAAACAAAAGGAAAAAATGAAAGATATAGAATCTGAACTTGAGCGTTTAAAGGCAGAAAGGGAAATGCAAGATGCTCGCGCAAAACTTGAGATCTACGACAGAGAAATGAACATGGATATGGACAATCCACAAATACAACCGAATAATATGCCTTTCTCTGTTGACCACCAATCTGTTAATGAAGCACCAGCTCTCTCTTGTGGCTTACCACCATTAATGCCACAAAACAATGTGTCTATCCATATGTCAAATCACACGGTGAACAATCCAAACCCTCAAATTGTCACTCAAGCACCTCCCACAGACATTTCCCAGTTGGCCCAAGCAATTCAAAACAGTATAGCCATAAACAGAATCCCAGTGCCAATGCCCACAGTGTTCAGCGGAGATCCAATTAACTACATTGAATGGAAGGCTTCATTCTCTTCACTTGTAGACTGCAAAGGCATCTCACCTGCTGATAAACTTCACTTGCTCAAAAGGTACGTCACAGGCCCAGCACAAAAATGTCTTGAGGGCACATTCTATCGCAGTGATGAAGAGGCATACAAGCATGCATGCCAAAAGCTTGACCAATGTTATGGACCACCTTTTGTTGTCCAAAGAGCTCTCAGAAACAAACTGTCAAAATGGCCAAAATAAGCTCAAAGGATGCAGAAGGATTAAGGACATTTTCACACTTTCTAAATGCATGTCTCCAAGCACACCATATGTAAAAGGCCTAGAGATACTAAGTGACTGTGAGGAAAATCAAAAGATGCTGCAGAAAGTTCCTGACTGGCTGGCAGCCCGGTGGAATCGCCAAGTTACAGTTACACTTATGGACGGCAAGGATTTCCCCTCTTTTAAGGACTTTGCACAATTTGTGGCAGTTGAAGCAGAGATTGCATGCAACCCAGTCACTTCTTCATATGCTCTTCACTCATGCAGCTCATCCTACGAGAAAAGGACCACAAAGGACTTTAAACCAAACAGATCAACACAAGTCTTCATAACTCAAACCTCGGTACAAAACAACAAGGCAAGGACAAGCAAGACAAAATTAAAGGTACCCTGCATGTTTTGCAAAGATGAAAAACACCAGTTGTCAAAGTGCCCTAACTTTTCAGATCATCCCTTAGAGGAGAAGCGCACATATGTTAAGGACAATAAACTGTGCTATGGATGCTTAAAGCTGGGCCATAACGCCAAAGATTGTTGCCATCGCCACACTTGTGACATTTGCAAAGGAAGGCATCCCACTTGTCTGCACAATGACAATCACAAGGCATATGAAAGGTCTCGCAGCTCTGGCAACACCGCTCCAAGCACTCCAAATGAAACCGCGGCAGTCACAGCTCTCAACGTTACTAAGGTGGGTGAGTCAAGTAGCACATCCATGATCGTTCCTGTATGGGTGTCTACGGTTCAGAGCCTGTTTAAAGAGCAATTAGTTTACGCACTATTAGACACACAAAGTGACAGCACATTTGTCTGTGAAGAATTAAGCAACCAGCTACGAGCGGACACTCACCCTGTAAAGTTAAAGCTAACTACCATGCTGGGTGTTCACTCTATTGTTAAGAGTCACAGGGTATCTGGACTGCGTGTGAGAGGTTATGACTCAGACATTTGCATCGACCTACCCCCCTCATATACCAAAGACTTTATTCCAGTTAACTATGACAACATACCCACTAGTGACACAGCAAAACATACAATGGCCAATAACAAAGAACGAAGAACAACAAAGAAACAACAAAGAACAACAAAGAAATTGCTGATAAGATACCACCTCTTCTGAGTTGTGATTGTGAATGAATTTTAATTAATCAACTTTAATTAATCAACTAACATTTGTTTTTCTTGCAGGAATAACATTCATATGCTTTTAATGTGTCCAAACTCTTTGGGGAAAAACTTGTGACTGACTGTATGTGTATAAATACAGAAAGGGGAACTGAAACTAGACATGACTAGTTCGCAAAAACCTTGTGATAAGTAATCAGAAAATCAGAGTTTGCTTATGCCAGTGACAGAGGGAAAAGGTTGGGGCTTTTGAACCAATTGAACCAATCATATTGAAGGTGACATGTTAGTCTTATTTGTTTTCTTGATTCTATAAAAACTGTTGTATATGTGTTTTTCGGTGGGATTCTCAATGGAATTTGTCTGAGATCCTCCGGCCTTGCTTCTTGGGAGAGATTCCCTGAGAACTGCTCGGGAAGATCTCCTGGCCGTGATTAAAGCATTTAAAGGACATTTGCAGGTCTGATTTATTCCTGCGCAGGAAGCTAGTTTAGGAAGCTAGTTTAGGAAGCTAGTTTAGGGAAGCAAGTTAGTTAGAAAACTCGGCCAGTTGTCGACTGAAGACGCAAGAGCTAGAGTATTAAGGTATTGGTGTCGATTTGGAGACGCCAGAGAGTTTAAGGTATTGGTGTCGATTTGGAGACGCCAGAGATATTAAGATCAGTTGGGTGTCGAGTGCAGACGCCCCAGATAGTTAGGTTTAGGAGGAAAATATCCACGACATTTTGGCGAGCCAGCCAGGAGTCCTCGGAATTCTCCCTCTGTCGGATGGAGGGGAGCGAGGAACCACGTTGTCTTCACTCTGCAGACTGCAGAACTCTGTTCGACAGAGGGACCATTCCAGTCGGGCTAAAAGGACTTAAGGTAGGATGGACAGACTTGACATTTTTCCTTTGAAATGCTTCTAAATTAATTAAAAGGTTTAATTAAAAATTGGCTTTTCTGTTAAGTAAAATTTTGAAGAAAACTGGTAATCAGATTTAAAAGATTTAGTGAAAAAAAAAAAAAATGTTTTACCTTTGCTAAAAATGTTTGACCTTGTCTATTAAGGGCAATGAATGATTATGGTTAAATTCAACCAAATTAGTATATGTTGAGTATTTTATTTGTTGTGTTTGAGAGTGCGCCCAGAAAGCTCTTAATGAAACTTTGTTCTGCAAATAGCAACTTGTTATGCTGGAAACCAGATTTGAGAGGGAAAATACCCTGAGAAGCTGCAGTATTGAAACTTGCTTTTTGTTTGACATTTTGTTTGAAAAGACTTTGATTTTGATTGAATTAAAGAAAGGTTAATAAAGAAGGATAAAGAGAGAAATGTTGAAATAAGATCAATAGATCATTAAAACAAATTAAGAAATTGTTAAAATTACAAATCATAATAATAGGAATATGCATTCTGTGATAATTAGGAAATTTTGAGTAATGAAGAAACTTTTATGAGTTAGACTTTGATTTATTAAAGTAGATGAGATATATAGAACTGAGCAATAGAATTTAAGCAATTCACTGCTTTTGAATTTAGGCAATCACTTAAAGTGATGAATAAATAATAAGATATTAACTGCACGTGTCTAAATATTATACTTTCTATATGAAGGCGTCTAGAATTTGTATCCCGTTATCCCTTGTGGGAGACAGTGTGAAAAATTGATCCATTGCAGAGAGACAATGGTTTATGTTTAACTAAGATCATTTTTTGTGCATTGTGCATAGTATGAGAATGAGATTGGGTGACCAACTTTAAATATAAATTGTGATTTGAACAAGCACATAACAGACATCTTAGAGTCATTTTATTTTGGTTTCTTGTAAGTAAAAAAGAGAAGACAAAGAATTCTTTTCGTTTACATTATACACTGTATTATAATTGGAGTTTTCCTGCTTTTTCCTGCGTCTTTGCAAAGAAGAAGTGCTTGCTTTTTTCCGCAATGAAGGACTAAGCTTTTTAATAAATTGAAGAATTGCTGTGTTGTAAACCAGAAGAGACTTTTGGAAATTAAGCTGTTTAATTTGATTTTTGCGGTTCTCTGAGTGTTCAAGAATTTCAGACAGCTACCTTGAAAAGTGGGATGACTGCAGAAAAATAAAAGAGGAAGTGGGGCCTGCAGCCGCCCTCCTGAAAGAGGAAGTTGAGACTTCTGAGAGGGGTCAGCATGGGGAGACTGATTCAGCCTGCAAAGGTGACAATTCACTTGAGACTTTTCCTAAAGACAATTTTGCCATGCATTATGACATTTTGTGGCAGGAGATGCAAAAGCCAAACCGATGAGAGTGCGATCACAGCCTGACGATCCAATGTATCAGCCTGAAGTCAACTGAATGACAATCCACACAGAAAGACAATCAGCCTTGTGGGCTAGGTGCTGCATTTTCAATGATCACTACAGAGACCGTTTCAAATTTAGTTATTATTTAACTTGATTGTTTTTGATTATCCACTGGTTTCAGCAATTCTTCATATTTCTTCATATTCTTCATTATTCTTCAACTAACTCTTTGAATCTGCTTCCAATAGCTACCAGTAACAGCTCTTCTGCTGGAAGTTCAATAGCGGAAGTTAACATTTAAGGCTGGATATGGCAGTAAGAGTTATGTAAAAGCATTAATAGGTTATTAACATTGCAGAATTCTATGGAAAAGAAAAATACAATATAGGCCACAAGGCGTCTAAAGAGAAATTATGACTAGAAAAGTAAAAATATTGGTCACTCCATTTCATTTAAAGGTAATTTTCTAGATTCAATAGAAACAATGTTTTCTAATTATAGACTTTTGAAATCACATGCTGTCATCATCAAGGGTACGAGATAGAAATGATATTTTCTTTTTGTCCATGGATCAAAGTTTGTTTGAAGATTTCTAAATCTTCTTTTAAATAGCTTATGAGCAACAACAAAAAGTTGAAAAATTGAAATTGTGCAAAGAATGACAAATTGCATTTGAGAAATTTAAATGGATTCTCTCAACTGCAATTGTAGGTGTATACGATTATTATTATTAAAAGTGTTTATTCTATTTGATTTCGGTTTACGTCCACTGTGTAAACTCAATCACATGTTTAGGAGGAAAATATCCACGACATGATGTTGGACTACTGTCCCAGAACTTTAGCTCCAAGACAAGTTCTACGAGGAGAAGGTGATGAGCCATATGCCATCCGCACAGACCTAGGGTGGAGTATCTTTGGATGCTCCACACCAGCGCTCAATGAAACTCAGTCAAGTTTGTGTCATAGAATCACAATAAAGGAATTACCCCCTGTAACTCCCATGGACGTGATTAATGTGCTTAGAGTCAGATTTTAAGGACACAAAGGCAAGCGACAAAACAGTCTCACAAGAGGATCTCATCTTTTTGGGCAAGCTTAAGGAGGGAATGAGGAAAAACGAACAAGGACACTGTGAGATGCCTTCACCATTCAGACAAAGGCCACACTTACCCAACAACAGAAAGCTTGCTGAAATCAGACTCAAACACTTAAAGCGAAAGTTCAACAAAGATGAAAAGTACAAAAGAGACTATATATATATATATATATATATATATATATATATATATATATACTGTATATATATATATATATCTCCGGTGAATTCCGGTGAGAATACGCTGTGCGCGCCTTGCTGCCGCTTCTCGCTGGAACTTTTTGTTTTTGTTTGTTTGTTTTGAACACTGTGCTGTGTTTCGCGTCTACTGTGTTATCCTCCTGCTGAACTGGACGTTTGCTTGGACTTTATTGCTGTCACGACTCACTTTCCTCTGGATCTTATTTCGGATACAACGCAGACACGGACTTATTCGGATACAACGCAGACACGCTGTAACTTTTGTCTGTCTGTTTTGAACACTGCTGTGTTTCGTGTCTACTGTGTCATCATCTTCCCTGCTGAACTGGACGTTTCCCTGGACTTTATCGATTGTCACTTACCTCTGGATATTATTTTGGATACAACGCAGACACTGACAACTCAACTCATCACTGGCATTCATCCAACTCACACTACTCATCTGGGGCCAGTTGCACCAACAGGGCGTACGCCTGGTCTTAAGGTAAGTAGGTCTTAACTCAGCATTCTAAGTCCGACCTAAAAGTTACGACCGTTGCACCATCCAGGCTTAAGTCCTCTTCTCGCTAAGACCGGGCGTAAATCTTACGCCTAGTCAGTAGCAGGCGTAAATGCAAAATCTAGGCATATAATAGCGTTAATAGCCGTTATCCGATAGATAATGTTTCTATAGTAACCACTTCGTAACCACATAAGTAAATACAGTAGTAAAGACATGGCGCGCCTTATACACAGACTTTACAATGAGCGGGCTTTTAGACGGGAGAGAGTTATTCGGGACAGAAGCAATCCATTGGACCTTTACAATGATGAGGAGCTGATAGAGAGGTTTCGATTCTGTCGGAGGGATATATATGAACTTGTTGAAGAGCTGTCACCCGACTTACAGTATGTATCGGACCACAACGCAGCATTGACACCAGCATTACAGCTATTAATAGCGCTACGTTTTTATGCAAATGGTGCGTTTCAAAACACTGTTGGAGATATAATGTCCACAAATCCACCGCATGTCGGGCCATCCGCAGAGTGTCACTGGTACTGAGCCGTCGCCTTCCGCGATCTGCTCACCGCCCTTAGTTTACAGCGTAACCTAGCAACGCGCGCTGCTGGTCAACAACACATGAACGCGCAACGCTAAGACCAGGCGTAGTTAAGCCTAGGCTTAAGTTTGGTTGGTGCAACAGACGTTAGGTCAACTCTAAAGACTGGTCTTAACTAAGACCTACTTAGCAGTTAGGACCAGGCTTAGTAAAGCCCTGTTGGTGCAACTGGCTCCTGCTGATTGCCTATCCTCGCACTACTCCACTGTACCTTCTACATAGGTGGCCGGTGAGTCTCCACTCCCTCGCTTATCTATCGTGGACAGTCTTTTGGATGGTTGGTTACCCCCAGTCATTCAATTTATTTGAAAGGTCGTCATGCTGTGTTGATCGTGCACAATTAGCAACGAGAGTACTGCTGCTTTCTTGCATTTTTTGCAAGGAAAGTACGTTTTTCAACTGCCAGTGATGTTGTGTTGTCCCGCGGTCTGAATATGCATATTATTTGCAACATCTCTGCACTGCTTGGAGTTTTAACTCTGGGTTTATTGCTCAACTGTGTACCTATGGCTCTCAACTATTCATTACTCCAACTGCGTAGCCTGAAATCTCATCCTCGTCTTGATGCGACTACATACAGACTCTGCACGGAGCTCGGGGTTGCTAGGCGACCGCGCTATGTACATTGTTCCTGTCGTCGCCATTTCTCATCGTGCTGTCCATCGTCGTTAGCCATTCCTTCCATCTGGTCGAACAGATCGGATATCTGTAATTCTATGCTGCCGTCTACTCACCGTGGAATACATCTTACCTCACTAATAACGGTTTCCTGTGATCTGTCTCTGACTAATCCATATACACGCAATAATTGCGCGTTCGATCCTGCAGTTGCGCTGTTTAACTGTTGGTCTCTCACAGATAAGGCTACTGTTCTTTGCTCACTACTAACTGAGAAAAACTTTGACTTATTGCTCCTCACTGAAACATGGCAAATTCCTAATGACTATTTCCACCTTAATCTACTCACTCCCTCTGGATACAGCTACCTGGCCAAACCTCGTCTGACATCAAGGGGTGGTGGCCTGGCTGCTGTTTATCGCAACAGCATTTCTGTCAAAACTATTGACTTTCATGTGACTTCAACCTTTGAATATTTAGTTCTCAAAGTTTCCGGCACATCTCCAATGCTCTTGATTCTCCTGTATTGTCCACCTAAATCTATGTCAAACTTTTTCAGTGAACTACATGAACTGTTAACTCTTTCATCTGTCTTATCTCAGTGTGTTATATTACTTGGTGACTTCAATATACACGTTGATACCGATTGTGCTGAATCACGCGAACTCTTGTCAGTATTTGAATGTTTCAATCTTGTACAACATGTCGATTTTGCTACACACTCAAAAGGTCACACACTTGATCTCGTCTGCACTACTGGTTTACATAATGTTTCCGTGTTTGGTTCTCAGATCGGACTGTCTGATCACCACCTCGTTGAACTAAAATGTGAAATGCCTCTTCCCCGCCTCAGGGTGAAATCCACTATAACATACCGTAACCAAAATTCTGTTGATCCTATACTATTTTCTGAATCTGTACAAACTCATCTCTCTGACATCACTGAACACACAAGCTCACTTGATATCCTTACCAAATATAATGCCTGTATTTCCACTGCCTTCAATATCCACGCCCCTCTTAAAAGTAGATTTGTGCCTTCTACGCACACGTCTCCCTGGTTTACACCTGCACTTCGCAACCTAAAAACAGCTGGTCGTCGTCTTGAACGCCTGTACAGGAAAACTGGTTTAACTGTTCACCTTACTGCTTACAATGATCATATTCAGTTCTACAAATCTGCTATAAATACTGCACGCTCTAGTTACTACTCTACCATCATTAACAATGCATCCTCTCGACCAAAAACACTGTTTTCTATACACAAAACTCACCAACCCTCCTGCACCCGCTATGAGTCACTCAGCAGACCTCTGTGAGTCATTTCTGCACTTCTTTCAAAGTAAGACTGATAGAATTTATACTCTCTTCCCATCCACTACCTCTACAGTTCTTACACATGTCTTCCCCACCTCTTCTACATTTGGTACTCTCACTGCTTTTGCCCCTCCAACCCCTGCTTATATCTCTGAGTTAATTAACAAAGCAAACTCATCTTCCTGTCATCTTGATCCTGCTCCTACTACTCTACTCAAAAAATGTGCACCCGTTATTTCACCATCGATTTCACTTCTCATCACTCAACTTCTAAGCACTGGTGTTGTTCCTCTGGAACTTAAAACTGCTGCCGTCACTCCTGTCCTAAAGAAACCTGGCCTCGACCCCTCTAACATGGCCAACTACCAACCTATTTCTAATTTACCATTTCTTTCAAAACTGCTTGAGAAAGTGGTTGCTGCTCAACTTCAAACTCATTTGTCATCCAACAACCTTTATGAATGTTTTCAATCTGGTTTTCGCACCCTTCACAGCACTGAGACTGCACTTCTTAGGGTTGTTAATGATCTCCTTGTGGCCACTGACTCTGGCTCCACCAGTATTCTAATTCTCCTAGACATTTCCTCTGCATTTGATACAATCTCTCATAGTATTCTCATTTCACAACTCTCTGCTCTTAGTATTTCTGGAACTGCCCTATCCTGGTTCACCTCCTACCTGTCTGATCGCCAGCATTACATCTCCATCCGCCAGTCTAAGTCCACTTCTGCCTCTGTCACGCACGGTGTTCCTCAGGGTTCTGTTCTTGGGCCTCTTCTCTTCATTATCTACATGCTTCCACTAGGTGATATCATCCGTCATCATGGCTTCAAATTCCACTGTTACGCAGATGATACCCAACTATACATCCACTCCCAACGCAATGTTCCTTTCCCAACGCTTTCCATATCAGCTTGTATTGATGAAATAAATGCTTGGATGACCAGTAATTTTCTCAAACTCAACACAGACAAAACAGATTTACTTCTTATTGGTTCACCTCAAACTACATCCCGGGTCTGTGTTGACAATCTCACTATTGCTGGAGTTCCGGTTCAACCTTCCACCACTGTCAAAAACCTGGGTATAATCTTTGATTCCTCCCTTTCCTTTCTCCCTCACATCTCCTCGCTCACTAAATCTGCCTTCTTCCACCTTCGCAATATTTCACGCTTACGTCCATTTCTTACCATCAGTGATGCTGAGACCCTAGTTCATGCTTTCATCAGTTCGCGGCTTGACTACTGCAATTCTCTTTTCTATGGCCTACCAAATTCATCATTAAATAAAATTCAATATATCCAGAACTCTGCCGCCAGAGTCCTCACTTACACTAATAAATCTTCCCACATTACTCCCATCTTACACAGTCTACATTGGTTACCCATCCGCTATCGCATTCAGTACAAGATACTCCTTATTACATTCAAAGCACTCCATGGTCTTGCCCCAAACTATATCTCTGACCTCATCCATACATACACACCTGTCCGCACACTTAGATCATCTGATACCGGTCTGTTGACAATCCCACGGCACAAACTATCATCATTTGGTGGAAGGGCTTTTTGCACCACTGCGCCAACTCTCTGGAATTCAATTCCACAACAAATCCGCAATCTCTCATCACTACAAGACTTCAAAACCCACATTAAAACACATCTTTTTGTCACTTGTTTTCCTAACCCCTGAATGTTCTGATTCTATATACTGTATGTACTATACCTCTACTATGTTATCCTTTTCAGTTTATATGTATTGTCTCTGTCATGTTTCTATGTTATGTGTATTTGTAATTATTGTAAAGCGACCTTGAGTCCTCAGAATGGCGCTATATAAAATAAACATATTATTATTTATATTATTATAACTTACATGAAAGAAATTATTGAAAGGGGTGATGTCGAAGAAGTACACAATGAAGGAAACAAGGTGAACAATGGTACATTCCCCATCACGGGATTTATCACCCCAAAAAGTCCACTAAACTTCGTGTTGTGTTCGATTGTTCAGCCAAACACAATGGTACAAGTCTAAACGATCATCTTCTCCAAGGGCCAGACCTGATTAACAATCTAACAGGCATCCTCCTACGGTTCAACATCCTATCAACATCCTACAACATCCTATTGCTCTAATGTGCGATATAGAGAAGATGTTCCACCAGTTTCACGTCCAGTGGTGCGACAGAAATTGCCTGAGTTTTCTGTGGTGGAAAAACGGCAACACAGAGACACAGCCACGGGTATAAAGAATGAAGGTACATCTTTTTGGTGCAACATCATCTCCAGGGTGTGCAAATTACGGATTAAAGTATTTAGCTAAAGAACACTGTCACACACATCCTGTAGGATCTGAGTTCATGGAAAATGACTTTTATGTGGATGACGGAGTCACAAGCACAGACACAGTTGAAAAGGAAATACAGCTCGCACAAGAGGCCACAGAGAAATGCAAGCAAGGAGGGCTCCGTCTACACAAATTTATCTCAAATAGCCCTGCTGTTCTACAAAGCATCACTCCATCTGAATGTGCAGTAGAGACAAAAACAAAGGACTTAACATTCAAAGACATGCCACAAGAAAGGGCCCTAGGCATCCAATGGAACGTTGAAAGGGACTGTTTCAGATTTGACAACACTTTAAAAGACCAACCAGCAACACGCAGAGGCATCTTATCTACTGTTGCATCCATCTACGACCCCCTTGGCTTCCTGGCGCCATATGTGCTTCACGGAAAAAGGATCCTGCAGGAAATGTGTCCCCAAGGTATCAACTAGGACGACTTCCTGCCAGAAGCACTGAGGCCAAGGTGGGAGAGCTGGCAACGTGACTTTGCCAACTTAGACAAGGTAAACATAACTCGTTGTTACTTTCCTGCTAGTTTCGGTGAGCTTAAAGAAATAGAGTTGCACCACTTTTCGGATGCAAGCACGAGTGGTTATGGACAATGCACCTATTTAAGAGCCAAAAAACGTTAAAGAGGAGATTCACTGTTCACTGGTAATGGCCAAAGCCCGTGTTTCTCCAACCAAGTTGACTACAATCCCCAGACTCGAGCTAACTGCAGCTGTAGTTTCAGTCTCAGTTAGTAACATGTTGAGAAATGAACTCTGCTACGCTCAAGTCAAAGAGTATTTATGGACTGATTCAAAGGTAGTTTTGGGCTACATAAACAATGAGGCGCATTTCCATACTTTTGTAGCGAATAAAGTCCAAAAGATTTGCCAAAGTACAAACCCTCAGCAATGGTTTTATGTGCCATCTGAAGAGAACCCAGCCAACAGTGCATCTAGGGGTAAATCGGTCACTGAGCTTCTCTCATCCAACTGGTTCACCGGCCCCTCCTTTCTCTGGGAGAGGGACCTGCCCACAACACAAAGTGTAGAGCTGGAAACGTCTCTTGGAGATCCAGAAGTCAGAAAAACACAGACAATGTTAACCAAAGTTACAGTGACATTTAGCCTTGCAGAACGTTTGTCCAAGTTCTCGTCATGGTCCAAAGCAGTCAAAGCTGTAGCACGTCTCATAAGAAGGGCCAAGAAAGTCCAATCAAATTGAAGTGCAGTGCATGTCATCATTCAGGATGTACAAAAACAAACATATGGAAAAGAGATAAAACTGTTAAACAAAGGCAACCAGCTTCCACATCACAACAAACTGTTCCACTTAGATATTTTCAGGGACACGGACGGTCTCATCAAGGTCGGAGGGAGACTTTCATCTATCAAGGACTCTTTCAAACACCCTATTGTGATTCCAAAGGAACATCATGTGACCAAACTCATAATAGCTCACTGTCATGACAAAGTAAAACACCAAGGAAAAGGCTTCACCATAAACAAAATCAGATCCAGTGGCTACTGGATCCCAGGGATGAGCAGAACCGTTTCTTCTTTCATCCGCCAATGTGTCATCTGTCGCAGACTCCGCAAAGCTCCGGAGGGTCAGAGAATAAGCAACCTACCTGTAGAACGCTTAGAGCCCTCTCCGCCCTTTACATACTGCGGTATGGACTGTTTTGGCCCTTTTGTAATGAAGGATTACAAATTTAAGAATATGTTTAAGATCTGCTGATCCTACTTCCTTACATAACATCACATGAAAAACTAAGGTGAACTACACTGTATTGGGCATTCAAGGTGAACATGATGGCATCAATTTACTGATTAGAAGTCAGCGGTAAGTCAGCTGTCTAAACATTGTAATAGTCAGGGGTTTTGTTAGTCTTTAATCTTCCTACTAAGAGTTGAACTATGTGTTAATGTTACAAAGTCTTAGTTCTCGTGACCATGTGTTGTTTATACAATTTGGGGGGTACCATTATCTCAGTTGGGGGTAATTGCCTCTATTGTCTTTAGATGATTAGATTCAGTTGTCATCCCTAAAGGCTGTGTGTAAGTTCAGCACCTTTAAGGACAGCCCACTGAAATGCCTATAAAGAAACCATGTAAAGTTACGTTAGTTCGATTTTGGAAGAACTGCAGCAACGTCAACGCGAAGTCCTCAATAAAGAATAACTTCTTGAACGTGATCCCAATTTCTCCTGGTTCTTGCTTTGATGAAGAAAAAGTTTCCAACAGTAACTACAGAAGGCCGAAAACAACATAAACGGTATGGACTTTTATTCACTTGATTTTGCTCCCGCGCCATTCACATTGAGCTATTAGAGGACTTATCCAATGACACATTCATTAATGCATTAAGGTGTTTCATTGCTATCAGAGGTGCAATTCGCCAAATCCAATGTGATCAGGGAACAAACTTTGTTGGTGCAAAGAATGAGTTTAAAGCTGCCCTATGTGAACTGGACACCCAAAGACTGAGTACTTATCTGTCCCAAAAACAGTGTGACTTTGTGATGAATGCACCTCACTCCAGTCACGCAGGTGGAGTGTGGGAGTGCCAGATAAGGACTGTGAGAAGTGTATTGAATACTACTCTGTCCCTTGCGCATGGTAGACTTAATGATGCTTCATTAAGGACTTTATTCTATGAAGCTATGGCCATAGTCAATAGTCGCTCACTGACTGTAGACAACCTTAACAACCCTGACAGCTTGGAACCACTTACACCTAACCACCTGCTCCACATGAAATCCAGCACAACACTGCCCCCACCTTCCCAAAGGAGGACCTCTATGGAGCAAAGAGATGGCGTCGTGTGCAGTTTTTGACTGAGCAGTTCTGGTGCCGGTGGAGGCGTGAGTATCTGCACAACATTATTGCTAAGCAGCGCTGGCACTCACCAAAAAGAAATCTAAGAGTAGGTGATGTTGTGTTGGACATTGATGAACTGTCACCCAGAGGTGAATGGAGACTTGCCAGAGTCCTGGAGACTGTTACCGGCAAGGATGGACTCGTGAGAAGAGTGAAAATCTCCTTTGGAGCTAAGAGACTGAATAACAAAGGTCAACGCAGTAATAAGCTTTCTAGTGTAGAGCGTACTGTGCAAAAGTTAATTCTGATATTAGAATGTTCATAAGCTGATTAAGAGAAATGGTTATTTCATGTTGAAAATTCTTCATTGTTGTTATCCTGATATAACAAACTCTCATAATTTGGTGGGAGTGTAAATAACCATAAATATATTTTGTTACAGAAAAGGTTATTGTCTTTTATTTTGAAATGTTTTGTATTGAAATGGTTGACTTCCAGTCTTAAGCTACGCTCTTTTGTTTTCTTTTTGAATGCGCGCTCCCAAGCTAGCGCAGTTTATAGCATATAGCTTGTTATCCCAAATACGGCAATAACTTCGACACGGAGACCTGGTAAACGTTGAATTTCATACTTGCAGCCCCTCCGAAGAGGCAAAAGGTGTGTTAATTAAATCAGTTGAGATATGAGCATTTTGTCTGTTAATATGTTCGTTTTTGCACAAATGTAAGACACCATGTGAATGTGAACAATGCTAGCTGATCTATTACATGTTTTGTATACATTTCAGCTATTGTAGACACCAGGAGGAATGGAGTAGGCTTGGGAGGCTACGACTGAGGGGCAATGGTGTTTTCCTCCTCTTCGCCTACTGTGAGGTTACAATTGGAAGAAATTATCATCCAACCCACTCCAGAAGATGGTCTTCAGAGTGTAGCTTACGGTGTAGCTCTCCAGCTTACAGGGAGATTGCTGGAGAATCACTAGGAGGTCACTGGAGTATCATAGGAAGATCCAAAAGGTAAGTAGAGCGGGTAAGATTGATTGACGCATGAAGTGACCAAGTGTTACAATTGTGTCAACTGTCAGTAGACCACCCTTTTTTATTGCAATCATTTTGGGTCCAGTAGAAGTGCCAAATTAAACGAGAATCTGCTGATGATAGCAATTCTGTCATTTAACTTGAAATTTTGAAATGATCTACATTACCTCTTACAATGTCTTAATATTGTGTTAATATGACAATTACTTTTGATTGTAAGTACAAAAGAAAATAATTAATTTGTTCTTAGATTAGTTTCTCTCTGTCTCTCATTCTCTTTGTGTACATATTCATGTATTTTCTGACCTGTTTTTGGTTAAGTACCAGAGCCCAGTTAATTCTTGGCTGTAGTTCCACCTCGTTCAATGGCTCATACAGCTCTCGGTAAAGGGAACAGTCTTTCAGCCAACGTTCATGAAGGCGACTAACACTAATTAGTGGAAAAAATAGAAAAACACAAATACTATTAGTTTTCAATATAACCATATAATGAGATCTCATTACTAATATGTGTAAGTGCAAAATTAGTTTCAATCTTACAGGGCAACAGACTGAGTCATGAACAGGGTGTGAAGGATGCTTTTAGTGTCACTCACTCATTCTCTATTTCTCCTGCCTGAGGGTGTTTCATTTTCTTGGCTTTGTCCATATCCAAGAATAGATCCTTTAGGAGCCCCTCAGCCCGGCCCAAAAGATCTGCTGTTTCCTTCTGATATTGTAATCTCTTATTATTTTTCTCATTGCCAGCATCCTGAGCAAATAGAAGTGGGTGGAACACTTTTATGTTTTCCATTTAGAACTACTAACATATACATGTGCATAATGAAACAGAAAATGTTTTCTTACAATGAGCAGCAGCTCTTCTGCACGCAGTACATCTTTCTCAACAGTGTCTGCATTCTTCTGCATACGTGCAATCAGCAAGGCCAGGTTACTCACCTGAGATCTGTCAGGTCAAAATTAAAAGTTAGGATTCTATGTGCTATATTGGATGGTCAAAGTGGTCACGTCTACACAAGGAAATATGTGTGGAGCATCAAAGCACACGGGATAATCAGACATAACAATAAGATTTACTGTAAACTAAGCCTGTTAGTCAGAAGAATTGTTTCAGGCAAAAGTGAGGTATAAGAATGTTCACTTGACCAGGGATCCATGTGCCTAGGGATCCCAAGTGTACCTGAGGGGGTCCATAGAGATTACATAATATTACATAATATTACATAATACATTTTAAATACATTTATAATTATGAACTAATATAATGTAAGGATGTAAACCAGGGGTGCAAAACTCTAAATTTAACAAACTTGATCTAGCTAATCAAGTCCTTCAGGCTTATTTGAAAACTACAAGTATGTGTTGGAGCAGGGTTGGAACTAAACTCTGCAGGGCTGTGGCCCTCCCTAATGTAAATGTTTCTAATGAATGTTAATTTTAAAGTATTACTGATAAAATTAAGCTTTTTATATAGAGAATCCCTGAATGGGCTGAGAATCTGGGTGCGGTATCTTGGTCTTGAAATCCCCTGCATTAGAACTCTACAATTTAGTGTCTCTGAGAAGTATGCACTTCTTTTTATGTTATTATTTTGCCTTCTTGAAAAAACAACAATGAATTTGAGAACTCACAGGGTAGAGGCACATTTTAAAAACCTGTTCCTATTAATGGGACCTCTGTGGGATTCCATTCCATCCTCATTGGTCATGAGGAGCTACCCTTAGTTGGTGGATATTGGTTATATCAAGTCATTTAAGATGCTTTGTTATGTTATGAAACAAAATATTATTTATCTTATGCAGATTAGTGAAAACAAATTTTATGTTTTTGCTGTCTGTGACACTCCTCTTCATGAAAAATAACTGTCAAACAGATAAAACACATGTGACATTAATGCCTCACCATGTGCTGTTAAATATTGTGCTGAGAAGCTTGCAAGAGATTCAGAGATTATATCATTATATCATTATATCTCTTCCCCATCATGCCATGCTAGTCCAGAGAGTTCCATCACCCTTCACACACCTGTTATCTCAACATATCTTCAACTGCCGATACAGCCATTTTTGGACAAGCTTCTAAGACAGAGACCATGTCCCCGAAGGCCAAAATATTTGTGACTAATAGTGGTTTTCCTTTTAAATTTCCACACTTGATTCTGTGGATGTTTTTAAACCAACACACAGGACGACAATGCTGTAATACTGTAGTAGATTCATTAATATTGTAGCAGATCTTAAAGAGTTTGATTTCACCAAGTCAGTGACTTTGGGAAATGAAACTCATAACACACAAGGAAAACAATGTTTTGATTTCCTGAAAGGCTCTAATGTCTAGTTTTTGTTCTAAACTCATTATTCTTATTCCACCTAAAATACCCCACAGTCCTATACCACTTCTACCAACATCTATTAAAACCACAGAATACAAAGTAAATAAAAAGAAAAAAACTCCATTTCTTTTAGCCTTTTAAAATGTTTTACTAGAATTATATTGTGTTTGTTTTTGAAATGTCGTGTTTGCATTACCATGAAGAAACAATGGACCAACACCCAGCAGCCTACTGAAGGAACAAGTACGTCAGCCCTTACAGGAACTGAGCTTTGGGAGCAAGGACACTCGTTTCACTGTTTCTATAAAAACATTTTCAAGATTTACTTTTATTCGATGGTCCTGATTTTTGCACATTTTCACATACCTGAGTAACTTCATGCTAACATCTGTGTTGTCCTGTTCAGTTGTATCTTCATTACACATGCATTAATCAGATTAGGATGGCTACCATTCTGACATGCAATATATAGGTGTACTTTTTAATTACATTGCTGGTACATCTATGATGTCTATTTTAAATATCAGTTTAATATAGAAAACATTGTATTATGTACATAATGTTGTATTATGTATTACATTTTCTTGAATTTGTAGTATAAATAAATACATGTAAATAAATACATTTTTCATCATACATACACAAATAAATGTTTTTACTTAGCAGAGCAAATTGGAATAAACTGATTTTTAACCACTGTAGTATATTTTCAACAGACCATAATAATTCCAACTTGTGTTTACAAAGCAGAGGTTATATTATTACCAAAACAGTCATCATAAGGGCCCACAGAACTAGGTATCCTTTGTGAAATGTTTCCATTTCCTTCTATTAGTAAACCTATACAAACTAATGATATTGCTGATTTTCACTTCTAATTGGAATGGAGGTGTACAATTTAAAATGAGAATAAAATATGACCAAATATATTGATATATATTCATATATTGGTGGTTGTAGACCCAGCAAAAAACAACAACAAAAAAACACAAGAGCATTTTTTGATTGTTAAGGTGACAGATTTCAGATCGAAAGTTCTCAGGAATTAAGAATTAACCACCTTTAGACCTTCACTTTCTGGGCTCTAGAGTCTATCTAAAACTGATCTCAGACCTGCCTGAACACAAAACAGAACAGAACCAAGAGTATAAAATAACCAACAACACTCACTGGCTTGTCTTGGAATCATCTTTCACCGTGTTTTCTTTCTTCTTGAACATCCTTCACGTTTTAGTGAGGTGAGGTTCACCTTCTCTGTTGCTGGTGTGTGTTTGTGAATCTGTCCTACTTCCGTTTTTTCCTTTAGCCCCACAAACTTCTCTGAACACACTTTCTGCCTCTCTAGAACTGTCACAGAGTGGTGAAGTAAAGCTGTTCTTCTATCTCCACTCCGCCCTGAGAAACAGGTGTTGGGCGACACCCAGGCCACCTCCTTTTGCAGGACCGGGCAGACCAGTTTCACCTTCCCATTTTTCAACGACACACACACACATCATGTCATTCATCTCACCCTTTTTTTTTTTTTTTTTTTCTCAATTGATAGTAATTAAATGTGTCTGTCTTACTGTATATACAAGTATATACACACAAAAGTCATATTATTAACAATAAGCCCAAAATTTGGTTCTATTCACTCTAATCATGTCTGATTTCAGGTGATTTAGTATTTGGTGTACTAAAATTGACCCAATTTTGTTAGACATGTTGCACTTTTAAAGAATTCCTTTTATTAACAGTAAACAACCAATAGTTCATTTAAATAATTTTCAGCACAGTGTTCCTTTAATGACTCTGCTTGTTAAATGTGTAGTATCTGTGAATGTAAGATGGTGTGGAATGTTGTTGGGTCACTTTCTCTCAGCAGGGCTGTGGTAGTTAGCCCACATTTCTAACATGCACCGTCACATGGTAGGGTGTGACAGAGATTCAGGCCTAATGTCTTGCCCGGAGTCACTCCCTCTCTCTACCATCCTTACCCAGTTTTTTTTTTTTTTTTTTTTTTTGCCATTTACCCATTTATCAGGTACAAACTACTGATTTTTTCTTATTTTTTTGTACAACTTAACCCCAAAAAAAGTGTATTGTGACAAAAATGTCAATTGTACTTGGGGTGGGTTGTAACTAATGAAAATATGGACGTCAGTTAGGGTGTATTCACACCTGCCTTGTTTGGTTCGATTGAATCGAACTCAAGTTCGTTTCCCCCCTTGGTGCGGACCTTTTGGGCAGGTGTGAATACAGCAATCGAACTCGGGTGCGGACCAAACAATCGAACCGAGACCCAGCTGAAGAGGTGGTCTCGGTACGGTTCCAAACGAACTCTGGTACGGTTCGTTTACGGTGTGAACATGAACCGACCCAACTGCAGAAAACTGCGCCTTTTTATTTGACTGCTCTTATGAGGATACTTGACAAAACGGACATTTTGGCATAATGCTGTGCATGTGTTATTGTTCGTTCAAGCGCGAAAGAAAAAGAGAATTCTGGCGCGCTGTCTGTGCACGCGATACTGTTGCGCGTCTTTCTGCGAGCCGTGTGTGCATTCACAGACAGAGCGTTCTTTTTTGTCTTACCGCGCTTAAATGGTTTAAAAGCACGTTCTCTCCGCCGGAACCGTACTTGCAGCACATCGTCGTCTTCTCAAAATCTAATTACAACATCGTATAGATGACATTTTGTCATATGCTCAATAGTTTCTTAATATTGCTTTTGTAGGGAATAACACCGAATCAGTAAAAGAACAAATATTGCATTACGAAATATCTCCATGCTGAGCCTGTTTTTGCACTTCCTGCTTTTCCCTGCTTGAGAATTCTTTTTTTATTATTTATTTATTTAAAAGGGACAGCGCACATTAATCAACATGAGGACAAAGTCCAAAATGTAAATGTGCCAGATTTAGCCATACAGGCTCATTTTCATCTGCAGTCTCTAGGTTGATGGTTAAGAGAAAACAATAAATACACTACAACAATACAATAAATGCATATCAATAAGAAAGCCTTAGATATATACAAGTAAGAATAACACCACTATTCCCGATCAGGACAACTGGAAGGTTGATGAAAAAAAAAAAAAAAAATCCTGTCCAATGAATGGACGACCTTAGCACACGTGTGGTTGTTTACAAATTTTGGTTCACTTGCAAAAAGAGCAGTGTGAAAGCGAACCGTACCAAACAAAAAAAATCAACATTGCATTTGGTCCGGACCAAAGCAAGTGAACTATCGGACTTTCCTGGTGTGAATACACCCTTAAATTTCTTTAGATACTTTAATTGTTAATCAAATTTACATCCCCCCACCAATTTTTCCTAAACTCCAACCTACTTAATTTTTAGCATTTTAATTAAAAAATGTAAAAAAAAAAACCCAGGAAATTAAATGTATATTTTTTACAATTTTTTTTTAACAAATATTTTATTCTAAAAAAGCAAACAAGTTAGAATAAATATATAACAGAAACTAGAATAACTATTACAATAAACAGTTTTTTTTTTTTTTTTTTTTTTGCAATTGTTGAGCCCATTATAGGAAAATAGTGTTACAACACACCCACCTCAGTCTCTCTTATTTATTAAAAATAAAATAAAAAAATCAGTTTACTTAAATAGTCCAGCAATGACACATTCAACAAAATCATAAGAAGTTTTGAAGTAAATGTTTGGAGTAGTTTGAGATTAAATAAAGCATGTCACACTGCTTAAATTGACAAATAAACTAGCCAGTTCTTCCCATTGTCTGGAAAGCCAGAAAAAAAAATGCATTCAATATGTATTAAAAACATATACGGAAAATTAGCGTGAGAGCGCCATACATTGCGCAAGCTGTTAAATCTGGCCCTAAATATGTTAAATAAAAAACTATCAGAGGACTCTATAAAAACTATGTACTGATAGTCCTCGCACACCATCACAATCATGAGTGATGTCAGAACAGGTAAGGAGTGGCTGGGATTGAAGGAGGATAATTCACATTGGGGTGTGGTGCTTCCTCACATGCACCAACGGATATCTTATTTTGGGCTGTTAATTAGATGCCTGTCTTCTTTATACAAAAGAAACCAAACATTTGTTGATAGAAACTTAATGGGTTGACGGGGTAAATCTTGCTGATAGTAAAATGTCTTGCATGTGATTCTATGCGTCTTGGCGGTATTAAATTGAACTGAATTAAGGGCTTTCAGATTTCAATGGAATTCTTTAATGATATATGCACTTAAAATGCGCAATAACCTAAAAAGATTAACCCATTACCAAATATAATAAAATCCATGCTACAACCAAATATGAGAAAGTAAGCCTTTTAAACTTCAAACTCCATTATGTGAGATTCCTCAGGCCAGAAATGCATCCTGCCTGGAATGATGTACATGTGCTCAGGAATGTAAAGATGACCAAACGACAACAGAAAGCTGTCAAGAGCTGTGATAAAGATCTACTCGAGACTTCTTTATCTATAGGTAGAAATTGACTCAAGTCTAGTGCAGACAAACTAAATGGACTAGTGGCGTTTGACGCTTTTGGTATGTTTACAAACCTGATCTGCATGTATAGAAACACACAAGACGACAGAACCTCCAATATTTGACCCAGTTCAAAAACATGGCACATGCAGTGATGACCAGAAAAGTTTTTTTTATTTTTAAATCAGGAGACTTCAAACTAAAAATCACTCAGTTTTATAATTTAGCATATCCGATCCATTTTAACAGTCTGTCATTATAATGGTGAGATCTCTGATGAAACGAAAAAAAAAAGAAAAAAAAAAGCAACTCATCTGCAAGTTAAAAGAAATTAGTTAAAATATAGCAAAAAAAAAAAAAAAAAACAAAAAAAAAAACATGTAAAGCACTAACAAACCTTTTCCTTTCAATGGCTTTGTTTTAAGATGATAGTTTAAACATAAGTTATGACTTTTTAAACAAAATTGCACCAGCGTATATTTCTAAGATACATGCAAAGATGACACTGTCTGTGTAGATACCATGAAGGATTTTGATCTCTGCAAATAGTGTTAAAGTGTAGACTTCTTGAGTAAAATAAGCCCACTTTTATATAATGTGCTGGGCAGATTGAGATGAGGTCTAGGCAAACAAAGGCATCTTAGTTCAAGAGTTTGATTTAAAAAAAAAAAAAAAGGATAGACCCAACAAACTTTTTACTCTAGATTAAACAGGGTGTAGTGACACCAAGCATTAACGCTGACACTTGGCAGGATTTAAATAACACCCTTCTTGCAAGATGAAAACTTTGCATAAACTCTTAGTAATCACTCTTTATAAATCACCTCCAATTCAGTCAATATGAATTTACTACCAAACAGGCTGCACTTACATCTCTTAAATCTATAAAGGCGTGTTTTGGGGAAAATTGTTTGACAGAATAAGGATCCATAACTCTCGGTCTTGATGAGAGATCTGTTTCAGATGACTACAAATACAGCCAAACAAGCCAAACCAAAACCTGGGACTAGATTTAGCTCCCAAAGCCAAAGAAGCCTTTGAAGTAGCCAGTGATGCCACCTTTGCCCTTCTGCTCAACCTTGTCATCAAGAGGTGGTAAAGCCACATGGTTGAGAGCTAGGTCAAAGAAGAGAGGCTTGCATGGAATGGGCTGGAAGTCTGGAGGGAACTGCACCAGATTGGGCTGCTTGCTCAGGAGGGTGGGGTCTAGCCGGAAATGATCCAATCGATCAGACAGGGGCTGTAGATAAACCAGAAACACAGATCTTGAATTCAAGACAAAGAATGTGCTTGTTAAACATTAAACAAAAAAACAAACACCCTGACAGACGTGGTCACTATGAACTAGAAGGAGTTGTGTAAAGAATTTGAAGGAGAGTTATATTTTCTCATCTAAGAACTATTCCTTTAAACAAGCCCATGGCCCATCCCTAACGCAGGA
Organism: Squalius cephalus; assembly: GCF_949319135.1. Lineage (NCBI taxonomy): Eukaryota > Metazoa > Chordata > Actinopteri > Cypriniformes > Leuciscidae > Squalius > Squalius cephalus. The sequence goes on along the minus strand of NC_137131.1, from coordinate 27,743,457 downwards.
CATCATGAACCACACACACACACACGCCCAGCCGCCCAGCAACATTCCACTGTTCTTCTACTCCTTCCCCCTCAACACTTATGTGTACCTGGAGAGCAGTTACAAATCAACATTCCTTGACTAAAACTATAAAATAGACATGAACTTGAGCTTGTGAATAGCAATTAGAAAATATTTTTAAAAAGGTTAATAAAACAGTTTTGAATATTTTAATGAATCTAGGGCAAACTAATAATGCCCAATATAAAGGTAAAAACTGAAAAAAGTCTTTCCATTTGTCCTCTCCTTACCGTAGAATCTTTAATCTGCTGTGGTGGGGGCACCTCAACAACATCATCTGTGTCTAAAACACAAATACAAATGTCAGTCAGTTGCAGCTAATGAAGCTTTCAAGACACATGGCCACTGTGTCGGAATTTGTGGATGAGGGCGGAAGGTCAATAAAGTGACTGGTCCCTTGTGAAATGGAAATAGCTGCGGCCATGTTTACACACCTAAGATCGCTGCGGCTTGAAGGGAGTACTTCTCAGCATTGACCTCAGCTATCAACTCCTGGACATCAGGGAGATTCTGAGAGGAAGGAATGGAACAGCATGTGGGCTAAACTGAGTGCAAAAACATTTATCTAGTAGAGCACATTGAATTTCACAATCTATTTGACCTAGCAGAATTGCGAAGCTGAAAGTAAAACTTTGGCTTAAAATATTGACAGACTAAACAACTAAACTGTACACAACTAAAACGTACCAGAAGTAGTATGGAAAAAGGTCTGGCAGACATATCAAATGTTTATAATATAATCTCAGATTTAGACTTCTGTACACAACTAAAACGTACCAGAAGTAGTATGGAAAAAGGTCTGGCAGACATATCAAATGTTTATAATATAATCTCAGATTTAGACTTCTGTAGCAAAAACAGTTATGTAATAAGTTGGTAATTTTGAGTCATTTCTGTGAATTAAACTATCCATTTAAATTAACCAATTAAAAACTTTTTTTTAATTTAAACTCTTTAGTAAAAAGCATAAATTGATTCTACTTGTATTGGTACATAAATATTATCATTGTGTTACTTAAAACAGTGAAAAACTGGAACACAAGCCTTATTTAAACTTTTACCTTTTTGTTATTCTTAATTCTAGTACTAAACGCTCTGATTTGAACTGTCAATAATCAAGGCCGTGGGAACTGCAGCACCCCCCTGCTGACAGCAGCATAACCGCATTGGAAACATTATACGCTATTTAACATTTACTAAAGGTTAACTCACATTAAGACAGACAACTATGACTATAAAGTTTTAAAAATCATTTTAACTCTTAACACAATAGCTGAGTCCACACCACAATTACGACAACAACGAAAATGCCGGACATCATTTTTGACCACTACTGTATATAATCTGATACCATCACAATTTTGTAAGGGAAGTAATGTGTGGTGTTTGGTACCTTAAGGCTGTTATTGAGGCTCTTGGCTTTGGACTGGACCTCTCTGGTATATTTCAGAACCCTTTCATACAGAACCAGAGCTTCACTCCATTTCTTCACCAGAACATAGGACTGAGCTATATAGAAACACCTGTCCAGAGTGTAACGACAAACATTTCAAAACTTCAAACAAAATATCTAAATGACAGAACATGTATGCAAGCACACATAGGCTCTGGAATTAAGATGTTTTAAAACATTCTAAACCCCGTTTGCACCTGAAATTAGAACGGACCTCTTGTGATTGGAAGACCGAAAATGCATCTTAATAACAGGTGGAAACAGGGCCATACATGTAAGCAGTCTTGTAGATTTAAATCAATAAGAGACTGCAATAAACTCACCTGTAAGCCTTGTAGACAAGAGTCTTGAGTGCCACTTCTTTCTGAAAGGTGTGATCTTCCTCTAGACCCTGCAGTGATGACAGCTCAGCAAGACTCTGGAAATGAAAGTAGTAGTATAAAAAGAAAAGAAATGAGAATTGTTTGGTGCGTTGCCATTTTGAAGCAACTGAAATAGACCATTGCCATTGACCAACAAAAACCTGGTCTAAAGTCAATGGCGCAGTATTTTCTTTGTTATTTGGGTGCATTAGTAATATGTGCCTAACTGCCTATAGGTGGGTCCACAACGCGCAGCAGCACACAAACATGCCAAATGTTAAAAATAAAAGGATTACAATGTAAAAGATTATTAATTTGTACATAAAGATATGGTGGAATCCGGCTTGTCCCGTAGACGGTCTGCTTGCACGCTTTAACCTCGCGCACGAGCAGATCAGTTTCCTCTCTGGAGAAGCGTTCAGTCTTTCCGCTTGCAAAATCCGCCATGTAAATAGCAAATCTGCCATGGTGCGAGAGCAACTGGCTTTTAAAGGGAATGGGAGATGAGACTGATTGGTTTATTGCACATTACGCCCAAAACACACCCATTACTCATTAAGAGAATAGGGACAACCCTGATAGACCATGAGCCGGGTGCGCAGACCATTTTTCCTGTCATTAAACCAGCAAAAGTGGATTCGGACTTGCACTTAAGTGCACTTGCGCTGTGCGACCATGCGCTTGGATCATTAAAATAAGGCCCATTGAGTTAATTCCATTGACAGGAAACGTGCAGCGGTCGCATTACAGTTACATCACTTCGCCAAATGATTTCAGTTATTTTAAAAGGTCTTTACGGCCTACAACAGCTAAAGAAAGACATTAACCTGTTAAGCTGCAACGCCACTTTTGAAAAATCCCCAGAAATGACATACCCAAACTTAAACAGATACAGTTCATGAACCCTTTGTACTAAAAGCACAAGTATGATCTCATTTGAAAGCTGACACCTGGCAGTTTATTGTAAATGTAGAATTAATTATTGTCATAATGAAAATTTTTTTTATAAATAGCTTCAAAGTTTTGTAAAGTTATTAGAAATTAATTTTTATGAAACATCCTCATGAAAATAAAATTGAAGTTGGCACTGGAGCAATCTAGAAATGCACTACAGCTAAGGCCACATGTCTAAACATTTTATATTTAAAATCTGAAGATAATAAGTCCAAAACTCTGTATTTAGTTAAATGTTTTTCAAGACCATGTCAATGACTTTATTTTGATTTGCTACTTTAAAATGCTACTGATGTTTATTGCCATCTTCTAAACATCAATTCAGTATATTGTCTCTATTGTTTTGTGGTGCAAACGAGCCCCATTCAGTCTCAGTCTCCCCCTGCACACATTCACACCTCTCCAGCCTGGTTATGGCTCGAAATATGCATTTCTTTTGTCTGCATTATAGTTACTAACGACTGGCTATTCACAGGCTATTCATAGGGTTTCAATCCCTAATTTCTTTTATCAAAGTTCTCACTTAACATTTAAAAACTGGATCAAATGCCCTGCTTGAATTTCAGTAAGCATATTTAGAAAAAAAACATAAAAGGATAACTGCTATATGTGGCAGGTGCACCTAGGGCTAGCTAGCATGTTAGCTTAGCACACCATCAATACACGACAATTTATGAGATTAAAACCATGTTTGTGCTCCAAACTTAATTTATAACGCAAGATGAGTGTTTTAAATAATCTTCTGTGATCTAATTTGGCTTCAGATAAAAAAATCAGACAGAAAATATATATATATATTTTATTCTGCACAATGATAAAGTCTATATCGATTAGCATTACATTATAAATATAATCTATTATTATGGAAATACCTGACATTACTCGAAGAACACAGGTAAACCAAATATCATTTCAATCATGTTTATTGTCTTCAAAACATGTTACAGCGATCTCTGATAGCTTTGAATGTGTTCGAGACTTCCTGGAATGTCACATGATCATGCCTCTTCTTCATGTTCTATATATGGACTATTATTGTGCATGTAGCGCCCTCAGGCTGTTGGTATGGATTGAAAACACAATACATCACAGTATCCAGCGCTCATAATGATTACATCGACGCATTTGGGCATAAATTCAATAAATATTATTCCTGTCTATAGAAATCTGATGAAAACCTATGAAAATATATCAATATTTCTCCAAATCTGCACATTTTTGAGCTAAAGCCCTGAGGGACGTTGTTTTGTGTATCGCTGTCATGACGACAGCACGGGAGTTTTTTATGAATGAAAGCGGTTGACGCGCATAATTCATATTAAAGGACAAGTTCGGTATTTTACACTTAAAGCCCTGTTTACAGATCGTTTCGGATGAAATAGAACGGTTAAGATTAAAATTTGGACAGATGCTGCTGTCCCGAGAATTTTAGGTTTCTTTCGCTTTCCCCAAAACCTCTAGAATGGGTGTATAGGTGCACTCGAACACTCCTTCATAAAACGCATGAAACTTTCGTTTACAAAGACGTGAAACTCACCGAGTGGTCAGGGGTGTCCACTGATATGCTCACACAAAAATCGCTGCAAAAGATGCTTTCCAACATGTGTTTTACCATTCGTTGTAAAACTGTGGATCTATTTTTCCAAACGTCTCACACCCGTAGATTCTTCCGTTGAGAGCTTGAATAATAGACACTCCAGCCCAGTTGGTGGCGATAATGCACCTTTGCCAATTGCAAGCAAACCGCTGGCATTTCATTGAATACACAGAAGAAGCAGAAGAAGAAGCGGCGGAGTAATACCGTACCTCACACTGCACATTCAATACAAGTCAATGGAGTTGGACAAAAACTACGATAAAACCTGTTGGAAAGCATCTTTTGCAGCGATTTTTGTGTGAGCATATCAGTGAACACCCCTGACCACTCGGTAGGGTTGGGTATTGGTTGGGTTTTATCCGATACCAGTACCTACTCGGTATTTTTCAAACGGTTCCGGTGCTTAACCCTCTGATGGTCCGCGGGGTCTTTTTGACCCGCAAATGACTTTTGCTCAAATTAAAAAAAATGTTCCCTTTGTCCAAATGGTATGAAACCTTCTACGGCTCTTAACACTTTCTAGATCTACAAAAAAAAAAAAAAAGTGGAATGATATCTGTTTTTATGTTAGCGTGACAAAATTTGTGACACTCGAGGTCCTCGGGGTCTCTGGAGACCCCGCAATCAAAATAGACAAAATTCATCATCAAAATCAGAAACAACGCAGAACACATCGACAGAAATGACAGAAATAAAGTGGCACACTTCCACCAATTCAAAAAGCATCCACAATGCTGAATTATTTTGCTCACAACAAGCGCACACACACACACACACACACATATAGAGGAATACATTTTTGAGACTATAAAAACTGTTCTCTTATCATTTGTCAAATAAAATCATCCAAAATGCAGTACCACCACAAAACTAAATTGGTGACACTGACACATTGAAAAATGTGCACACACACACACACACACACACGCACACACGCACACACACGCACACACGCACACACACACACACACACACACACACACACACACACACACACACACACACACACACACACACACGAACATTTGTAAGGCTATAATTTGTCAAATAAAATCATCCAAAATGCAGTACCACCACAAAAATAAATTGGTGATACTGACACATTGAAAATGTAAACACACACACACACACACACGCACACACACGCACACACACGCACACACATGCACACACACGCACACACACGCACACACACGCACACACACGCACAGGAACATTTGTAAGGCTATAATGTGTCAAATAAAATCATCCAAAATGCAGTACCACCACAAAAATAAATTGGTGACACTGACACATTGAAAAATGCACACACACACACACACACGAACATTTGTAAGGCTATAATGTGTCAAATAAAATCATCCAAAATGCAGTACCACCACAAAAATAAATTGGTGACACTGACACATTGAAAAATGCGCACACACACACACACACACACACACACACACACACACACACACACACAGGAACATTTGTAAGGCTATAATTTGTCAAATAAAATCATCCAAAATGCAGTACCACCGCAAAACTAAATTGGTGACACTGACACATTGAAAAATGTGCACACAGACACACACACTCAGACACACACACACACACACACACAGGAACATTTGTAAGGCTATAATTTGTCAAATAAAATCATCCAAAATGCAGTACCACCACAAAAATAAATTGGTGATACTGACACATTGAAAATGTAAACACACACACACGCACGCACGCACGCACGCACGCATACACACACAGGAACATTTGTAAGGCTATAATGTGTCAAATAAAATCATCCAAAATGCGGAACCACTACAAATATAAAGTGGTGTGGTGGCACTGGCACATCGACAATGTGTACTCACACACTCTCTCTCTCTTTATCTCTCAGACACACTCACACACACACACACACATACACACACACACACAATTGTGTGTGTCTAGAATCTAGAATTAGATTAAAAATAAATGATTGAAATAAATGATAAAATCTTAAGACTCCAACATTTCTCTTTGTAACATTTTGTTCAGGTTTGATTCTAATCATAATGTAACATTATTGAAAAACTGGGGGTTTTTTTGGTACAAAAAATGCTAAACTTTGACAAAAATATTTTATTTTTGTTATAATTGTGATTTTATAATATTTAGATATGAATCCAACTGAATCCAACTTGTGAAAAGATATCTTTCAGGTAGTCTAATAGCAAATAGCATATACTGGAGCTCTATAGCCATCTAGTGGTTAAAATTATTATTTTTTATTTTAAAACTGCATTTTCCAAAAAATGGGCATAAATGTTACATTAAACCATTTAAAATCATCCATGTTATTCCCATGAATGAAAGTTAGAAATCTGGGTCTTTTATAAAGTGAATTTTACATCAAATGCTGTTTTTTTGTAAAAAGGCTATTTAAATAATTATTTATTTAATTATTTATAGAAATTTAAAAAATATCATAAATTCTCCAAAAACTGCACAAATGTTGAGTAAAAACATTAACAAACAGAATAAAATTACATGTGTAAAAAAAAAAACTATTATCTTGTTACAAAATTAAATGTTATTGTCTGGGGTCTCTAGAGACCCCAAAGAACTCAAGTGTAGACATAAAAAAAGACCATCAGAGGGTTAAACGGTTCTTGAAACGGTACTTAAGAAAACTAAACCGCACACACTTTATCAAAAAAATAATACCTCTGTGTGTGTGTGTGTGTGTGTGTGTGTGTGATTTTCTGAAAAAGATTTTCTGATTTCTGATTAAGTGAAAAATTGTGCCGTTTAAAAGGCTACTGATATAGCACAAAACACTTGAGTTAAGATAAAAATTTTGTCTTCTCATATTATGACTTTTACAAAACAGAGAAATATCTGACACTGAGCAGAAATATTTAACACACACAGTAGGCTATAGCCTCATATAAATATACTTGATATTGATATACTTCATACTTGATATGCAAGATTTGCAGTTGGCATTAAAATACTAGACTTACCCGAAGAGGAACACTGGCAGCTGAACTTGAACTTTAGTCAAGCGTGTCAGAGGTTTTGGGTTCTAATCCGCATTCGTAGTTTTTTTTTTTTTTTAAACCGATTATGCTCATCAGTGGTTGTATATCAAGCAGGGACACTTTGTGTCCATTATATTTTGAGATTTCACCAGAACGAATAGATATGAGGCGCCGTCTATAGGGCTTAAATCAAACTTCATTCACGCACATATGAAACCCTTGCATACACATACTAGGTAGTCACACATACATGTATACTGCTGAATGCTCAAACTAATACATATGAAATGCACAATGCTCACGCACACACACGCAAACTCTACGCACACGAGACGCGCGGAACTCTCCGCGCACATACTCATCTGAGACGCGAGCACACACGCACACACACACACACACAAACTCTCCGCGCACATACTCATCTGAGACGCGAGCACGCACACACAAAGATGTTTTATAGGGGGCGGAAAAAACGTCAGGCACCGAAATCAGGCACCGAAAGTTTCGTTCTTATTCGGTCTGGTTACTACCGTTTACGTCGGAACCGGTTCCCTATTGGAACCGGGTTTCGGTACTCAACCCTACCACTCGGTGAGTTTCACGTCTTTGTAAACGAAAGTTTAATGCATTTTAGGAAGGATTGTTCCAGTGCCCATAGGCTGCCATTGTGTAGGTGGGGGGGAAAGCGAAATAAACCTAAAATTCTCGGGACAGCAGCATGTGTCCAAATTTTAATCTTAACCGTTCTATTTCATCAGAAACGATCTGTAAACAGGGCTTTAAGTGTAAAATACCGAACTTACCCTTTAAAGGTATCGACTCATTTTTTCATTTCATAACTCCTGACACAAATTAAGACATAACTGTCACTATAAGTTTTTCAGAATACAATAGTGGTCAAATACTGAAACTTGAGTCTTATATCTTTTTAATGATGTATAGTTTGTCAATGTATAACATTAAATCTGATAGTAATTTTTAACTAAATAAAAAAAAAAACGCTTCAGTGCGCCGACGCACTGGTGAAGCTTAACAGGTTAACAATAGAATAAAAATGACTATTGTCATGACTTTTTTTCCCCAACGAAATTACAAACAAACACACACACACTCGGAAACACTAAACAAGTGCATAGAAACTTGTAAGTGCTAAAAGTTTCGCAACTGAAAAGCAACTAGGAGTGTGCACATCGACTAATTTTAAAACGGTCATTTAAACAGAAGTTTTGTAACCGACTAGTCTAAAAGTAAGAACCCCTCTAAAGACTTGTGTATATAAGATCCATTTGAAACAATCTATGAATCAAACAGTCAAATCCCATAATAAATGTTGCTAAATGGCGCACACTTGGCGAACAAAGCTTATTCTGATTCTGAAGCGCAGTTATTTTTTCAGAGTTGAAGTGAATACGCGATGGTCATTTGCTTGCTTCGGCTATCACCTACGTGGATGTGCTGAATTACACATGGCTCTCATAATATTATGCCAGTTAAACATGACACAGCTTACATAGAACTTTTCCATTTTATTTTTAATTCAAAATACTCACGCACCTCATTTGTCTTTTGAGCGATCATTTCTGTGCTCTCCGTGAGTAGGCCCTACATCTAAAATAAAACTCTTGGAAAAATAATACCTTTAATATGCAATTTAAAATGCTTTTAAATATAAATGTAACAAAGTTCAAGGCGCTGTGAAGAATGGGGAACCGGTGAACAGTAAACGGAAGTTTTAAAATAAATAAAACTAAAGTAAACAACAGGTGCTTCATAGCCGACTGACGCCCATACATAGACAAAACGCAATGTAAATGTCCCAGGCCTGGCCTTCTCTCGTCTTCCACTGTCATCACTCCTCTTATCCTTCAGAGCTCCTGAGACTCCAGACTGGTACAGCGCGCAGTGACCTCGCGCCACTGGCCTCACTCCGTTCCTACGACTCGCGCCCTACTCTTCACCATAACATTAAAACGACAGTAATTTGAACGATAAAATCTTGTGTATTTTCTTCTGAGTAATTGACTATCGTTTTCAGTGTTGACTAATAGCAGCTGTACTGTTTAGTTGACTAGTCGTGCACATCCCTAAAAGCTACATGACATTTCTCAGTAGCAAGGTAATAACATTGATGTTTTTGAAGCAGTTCAACTTATAGATTCACTATTAGTAGAAACGCTGCTGCCAATCCCTGTTGAGAGTTGCACAGACTCGGATCATTGAATCAAAATTGGTTAGCCTATATGCATGACCATTTCCAACTGATATTAACATGGTTTTTAAATGCGTCTTCTGTGACCACTTGGTGTGACACTCCCCTCTTATTTCATTGAGTGTGGCGCACAAGTATTACTGAATAAACCCATGTTATGCTGCTTATGAGCGAGCAGGAAAGGAAGGAAATTAAAGCAATTAAAAGTGCAGCTTCGGCTGTAATCTGGGTGTTTTGGTACAACACAGCAAAGTTTGAAGCAGTTGTTTTCCTGTGCTTTTTTCACAACACGTCCCAGAACGATCACCTGTTAGATGAGTGGGCAGTGAGTTGGCGGCCATTCACTGCATTCCAGGATGCATTCATGACAGATGAGCTTGTACACTACACAAAGCAATGTTTTTTGATTGCATTTCAAGTCAAGTCAAGTTTATTTATATAGCGCTTTTCACAATACAGATTGTATCAAAGCAGCTTCACAGTATTAAATTAAAATAATACATCAATGTTTGTTTCTAGTGGAAAACATCCACGTTTGGTAATGCTGATCAATAGTATTGTTGATTGATTAATTAAATTAAATATCCCCAACTGAGCAAGCCAAAGGCAACAGTGGCAAGGAACCGAAAAAACTCCTTGGGAGAACCCAGGCTCAGTCGGGGGCCAGTTCTCCTCTGGCGTCTATGAACTAGAGGTCGGATTTAACTAAGATTAAAAGTATTATATGAATGCCTGGCTGAAGAGATGCGTCTTTAATCTAGTTTTAAACTGGGAGAGCGAGTCTGAGCAACGAACAGTATCTGGAAGACTATTCCAGAGTTTTGGAGCTAAATGTGAAAATGCTCTCCCTCCTTTGGTGGATCTGGATATCCTAGGTATGACCAAAAGCCTCGAATTTAGTGATCTTAAAGAGCGCGATGGATTATAGGGCGATAGAAGGTCCGTTAAATAGACTGGAGCTAAGCCGTTTAGGGCTTTATAAGTCAGTAGCAATACCTTGTAATTAATACGGAACTTTATAGGTAACCAATGTAGTGATGATAAAATTGGTGTTATATGATCATATTTTCTTGATTTAGTAAGAACTCTAGCGGCGGCATTTTGGACTAACTGTAGCTTGTTTATTAAGGATGCAGGACAACCGGCTAATAAAGGCGGTTCTTGTAACATATGAAATATGATTTTCAAAAGACAGGTTGCAGTCTAGTATAACACCAAGGTCTTTTACTGTAGAGGATAAAGTAACAGGACATCCTACTATGTTAAAGTTGTAGTGCGAGAGGTTTTTTGGGCGGTTTTTTGAACCGATGATTAGTACCTCTGTCTTGTCTGGATTTAATAAAAGAAAATTTGGATAATTTGGCGTTATAATCTGGCCGTGATGAAATATAGATTTGAGTGTCATCAGCATAACAATGGAAACTAATTCCATGTTTCCTTATAATATTTCCAAGTGGCAGCATATATATTGAGAATAACAGAGGGCCTAACACAGATCCCTGCGGCACTCCATAGTTTACTGGAGTTATGATTGATTTTTCTCCATTTAAATAGACAAAATGGTAGCGGTCAGATAAGTATGATCTGAACCAGCTTAATGCTTGTCCTTGAACACCAGTATAAATCCATATAAGAACATATAAGAACACCCAGCATTTCCTTCATTACCAACAGATTCGTGGTTCTGCATTTTTTTCCTTTGATACCTTATTTTAAAACACGGATTATATCAGTTTCTTTCAAAGTTTAGAATGTCTACATGTTTTTCACGGTTTCACTTTGTTTCAGTCAAGTGACTTTGTTCGTCAGATATACAGAGATAAATTGTCCATGAATGTTAAATTAAGTAAAAATGTTTGGTTACACTATTTTTAAAGGGCCCCTATTATGGATTTTTGAAAATGACCTCTCATGTAGTGTGTAACATACACTCACCTAAAGGATTATTAGGAACACCATACTAATACTGTGTTTGACCCCCTTTCGCCTTCAAAACTGCCTTAATTCTACGTGGCATTGATTCAACAAGGTGCTGAAAGCATTCTTTAGAAATGTTGGCCCATATTGATAGGATAGCATCTTGCAGTTGATGGGAGATTTGTGGGATGCACATCCAGGGCACGAAGCTCCCGTTCCACCACATCCCAAAGATGCTCTATTGGGTTGAGATCTGGTGACTGTTGGGGCCATTTTAGTACAGTGAACTCATTGTCATGTTCAAGAAACCAATTTGAAATGATTCGAGCTTTGTGACATGGTGCATTATCCTGCTGGAAGTAGCCATCAGAGGATGGGTACATGGTGGTCATAAAGGGATGGACATGGTCAGAAACAATGCTCAGGTAGGCCGTGGCATTTAAACGATGCCCAATTGGCACTAAGGGGCCTAAAGTGTGCCAGGAAAACATCCCCCACACCATTACACCACCACCACCAGCCTGCACAGTGGTAACAAGGCATGATGGATCCATGTTCTCATTCTGTTTACGCCAAATTCTGACTCTACCATCTGAATGTCTCAACAGAAATCGAGACTCATCAGACCAGGCAACATTTTTCCAGTCTTCAACTGTCCAATTTTGGTGAGCTCGTGCAAATTGTAGCCTCTTTTTCCTATTTGTAGTGGAGATGAGTGGTACCCGGTGGGGTCTTCTGCTGTTGTAGCCCATCCGCCTCAAGGTTGTGCGTGTTGTGGCTTCACAAATGCTTTGCTGCATACCTCGGTTGTAACGAGTGGTTATTTCAGTCAAAGTTGTTCTTCTATCAGCTTGAATCAGTCGGCCCATTCTCCTCTGACCTCTAGCATCAACAAGGCATTTTCACTCACAGGACTGCCGCATACTGGATGTTTTTCCCTTTTCACACCATTCTTTGTAAACCCTAGAAATGGTTGTGCGTGAAAATCCCAGTAACTGAGCAGATTGTGAAATACTCAGACCGGCCCGTCTGGCACCAACAACCATACCACGCTCAAAATTGCTTAAATCACCTTTCTTTCCCATTCTGACATTCAGTTTGGAGTTCAGGAGTTTGTCTTGACCAGAACCACACCCCTAAATGCATTGAAGCAACTGCCATGTGATTGGTTGATTAGATAATTGCATTAATGAGAAATTGAACAAGTGCTCCTAATAATCCTTTAGGTGAGTGTAGCTCTAAGTGAATGAAAACATCCTGCAAAGTTTGCAAAAATCTGAAAGTGCACCGTATATATAGTTATTGTCTCTCAAAAGTAAGAGTCGACTCTGAGTCATTGAAATTTTTTTGTTTTTCAAATGAGTCATAAGCCGATTCGTCGTGACGAAACATTAGATACTGGATAGCATCATGTCGAGAAGATGGCGCTGTGCTCTATAATGTGAAGGTAAAGCAGTTTTTTTTTTTACTGCCCAAGGACGAGCATGTGAAGAATCAGTGGTTAAAGTTAATCTTTACCACGATATCACAGCAGTATAATCCTAAACTTTTGCGGTGTTCCCTTTATTTTACTGAAGACTGCTTAACCCTCTGAGGTCGACAAACGCGTGGGCGCGTTTTGCTGGATTTTCTCCACATTGTAGCACTATAAACTTAAATTACTCCGTCATTTATGGTCATACAGAAAAAAGAAATATAAAAAAGAATCTGTGATATTTCTCCTTTTGTATGTGTCCACTTACAATCAAATCAAAACATTGTGCTTTTGTAAAATAAAGAAAATAAACAGGGTGTGCGTTCTGCCTCTCCGTCGCGGTGAACTTTTTTTTCTTGAGCACGTCTATAAACTGAAACAAAACTCAGCGAATACTTGTCACACATTTATGAGCCATATACCTTTATAAACATTTAAGTGTGTACTTTTAAATGATCGGATTCAAAACGAAAACAAATATTCTCTGTACAAGTAATTTGTATAAAACCAACAAGATGTCCAGCTTCTCAAACGCTTGCTCATTACAGTTAATTTGGCCACGCCCACTCGCGCAAAAGATATTCACATGCAAATCTCCACATGGAACGCGAACTCGCTCATTACCTCAACAACAAAACACTTCACTTCTCGTCGAGTTTGAAAGACGTGCCTGAGCTAACATTGGATTTAGGCTACCTCAGAAGAAGAAGAACGCGATTTGAAGACAAGAAAGATGTAAGGTAAGAAATTCTTACATATTAGTTTGTTATTGTTGCATAAATGTCACGTTGCAGTTGAACTGTTGCTAGATATATGGGGAATACTATAATATTTAGACCCGTGTTTACTGTTACTGTGTTTGTGGATATCTGCTCAAACGTAGATATGTATATGGTAACCATAATGTTTTATATTTGAGTGCGATCGCGTTTGAATGTATCATATTTTGGATAGCGATCGCGTTTGAATGTACTGTATCATATTTTGGATGAAAGCAAAACGCACCAAACGGCTTCATGTTTTTATTATTATCTCATTTCATATCATATAACGGATGGAAACATTTGAAGTAACATGATAATCAATATATTTTTCTCTAGCTTAGTTGTTACTGAAATCTTTTGGAAGATTTATACTGCTATAGGTTATTTATTGTTATTATTATTTTATCTGGCACTGCGCATATACCTTATGCCTACAAGGCACAACAAACCTGGTGTTCATTATATTATATATTGTTGGAAACATTTGTGTGTGTGTGTGTGTGTGTGTGTGTGTGTATTCGGTGAATTTTAAAAAGGAATTTTAAAAAGCAATTTTAACCAGAAAAATCTAATATTTATTTCCAAAATCGTGCAGGCCTTTCTCTTGATATCAGTATGTTCACTTTTTTTTTTTCAGGGCCCAGATGCCACTGAGGACTTCAACATTCACATGAGTCTCTGTACGTGAACATGGTAAAGTGAAAATCTTGGAAATGAAAGGTATGTACAATGTTTTAGGAATGGCACAAAGGTCTCTGTCTTTGAAGTGCTTTTTTGGCATTTGTTGTGTATCTTTGGATTATGTTGTGTTGTAAATAAATCCAAACAATTTAAAAGCCATTCTTTTTTAAATCTCCTCATTTACAGTATTGTGCAAGGTTGCTCAGAATGACAGGGCCTGATAGCTCCTAATAGGCCTATATCACGAAAAAATTGAAGACCGGAAGTACGTCTTTTAGTAGGGATACGGCTCTTCCGGTTAGTTCTTTACAATGGCGGAGTCCGATAGATACAGCTGGACCAAATCTCTCCGCAACCTGCCTGAAGTCACATATGACAATGTGGTTCGGATGGTAAATGAAAACTCTCAAGTGGAAAAGCGTGAAAGCTGAGATATGGCTGTCTACGTCCTGACGCAGAGCAACCCGGTGCACTACAGCAACAGCTGCGGGCCGTTCGCCAGTTAGGTAAACGTTTCTATGGTAACAGCGAGTTGGACCAATCAGCAGACGTTGCTGCTAAGCTTAGGATTGTGGGTAGTGTAGTTTTTTTTCATAAGATCGCGGATAAAACATGTTTTTCCTAAAACAAGGTTGATTTCATACGAACTTATAGCTTCTACAGGAGCAAAAACCTTCGTTTCACAACCTCATAGCTCCTGGTCAGTCTACCTCAGATGGTTTAGACATTATGGCTGATAATCTAAATCCTTATGGAGAAATACCGTTGACCGGAAGTTCTGAATCCCTACTCCAAGCTCGGGAAGCAGGAAGTGTGACATAGGCCTATAGGGCCGTTAGGGGAGGTTCTTTGTCTTTCTCAGGTGTGAAAAGCTTACATATTAATGAGCTCCCGCATAAAGCTTTTTTTTTCAATATATTGTCTTATCTGAATGAGCAGTCAGGGTGATTTTCACATAGTTTTGCAGCTAGATAAAAATATTCTAGGCTACGTCATACAATTTTCAAAAGTCTTGTGAAGAAATAATCAGTATGGGTTTCATGGCCTTATTTCAGTGAGAATTTTGTTTTGTATTTTCACAAACCACGCATAAATGTCATTATCTCAAAACTACAAACTTTTACATACATGCTGCTGATATATTATTGTAGCAGAGTTTGTGCTGAATACAGTGTAATTAGACTTTAGCCATGAAAATGTCACAAGTAACAGAAATAACCAGAAATGTCAGAGCATGTCAGAACACCTCCAGGGCCCAGAAAACAGCTCAGACCTCAGAGGGTTAATGCAGGATTCGCAAACTGCTTGCTCTTGAAAGATGGTGTTCAAAATACTTAGTTTTGAGTTTTATATTGTGTAGGTTTCCTGCTAACTGGCTAACTCACATTAGTACAGTCTAACTGAAATACTTCTGCTAGTCACTATTACCTAAAACTGTCTATTAATGCAGATTGTCTGTCGTTCTCACTAGTTTGAGTAAAGATTAAGCATGGAGCAAGATTTGTTTTACCAATGTTTGTGTTACATTAGTCATTCACGCTAGAGCTTGGCTAATGTATTGCATAATTAACATGGACTGTTATTGATACAGTTTCCACGTGTTCACCGCAATATATTAGAAAAATACTCTGTAAATAAATTAGTACAAGCAAAATAATCGGTTGATGGACATGCACTTGTTAATGCTGATGCTGAGGAATTACAGTTGCAACATCTCATGTACCTCAAACTGAGTAACGTTAGTGTATCACTGAGAAATGTCCTGCTCGAGTTGTCCTTGCGATGGAGGTTGGGGTTTAATAACTAGTTCTTCTAATGAATGTTTCATCATCGGACTCGCGCTCGCATTGATATGGTAAAATCAACGTCATTGTTCGGTACTGTGTTTAGTTTACAGTGTAGGAAGCCTCAGGACCAGGACATGCAGAGCTGACGTTGATATAGCAATGGGAGTTTTTGTTTTCGACGCGCTGTACACGGTAAACCAATCACAACAGACTGAGCTGTCTGGCCAATCAGAGCAGAGTAGCTCGTGGAAAGGAGGGATTTAGAGAGATTGATTCATTTGACGAGTCGTTTGAGAATCATTGAAAATCTGGTGATGTGCAAATATATATTATGAGAAAATGAAACCGTTTGTTGACCTTTGATGCATGTAAACCTGTTGTAGGAGACTCCAAAACAACATTAGGAAACTTTAAAATGGCATAATAGGGGCCCTTTAAGCTATCTTCGTTACAGCGTAATTATGCAATTAACTACTGAGTAAAATTAACAACATGTACTTGGGGTTTGATTTTGATGTAGTTGCATGCAATTATGCATAACATTCTGTTATTACCAGGGGTGCACATAAGTTTTCCAGTCTGGTTCATGAGAGCACCTGGAGATTCGCTTTGTTGCTCACAGCACATAGTGTGACGCATTAGAAAAGCCTCAGGCTGCTGATTTCCACACTCTGCTTGCCTCATTCAACCTCAAACGAGTATCTACTGCGGCTACTCACAAATCAGGTAACCAATTAGACCTTATTTACACGCGCTACTGCTCCACTGACCATACACTGGTCACTCCGCTGCACACCTCAGATTACTTCCTCCTCACTCTCAACATCAACCTGCCTCAGAACACAACACACACTCCTCCAGAGGTCAACCTACGCTCAACTCTCACCCTCTCGCCTATCCTCTTTGGTCTCATCCACACTTCTTCCAGCTAATCAGCTATCAACATTAGATACTAACAGTGCAACCGAAACTCTTTTCTCCACTTTAACCTCCTGCTTGGTAGCCTGACGTCATCATACCCAGATTCTAGTCAGAATGTGAGTCTGACACTGCTCCATTGGGCTGTGATTATGGGGCGTGTTTCAACCGAACCAGGAAAGAAAATGCCTCTGCACTCAATTGGATAGACCTACAACCAATCAGAGCAACGGAGTAAGTGACGTATGTTTTTTATTCATGTTTCCGATCGACAAATGCCTTCATCGTGGTTCTCTGTTCCTCTTTTAAAATTAATGCGCTGTCGATATCTTCTATAACATATAGGGATGTCCCGATACCACTTTTTGCAGAACGAGTCCGATACTTTCATTTTTGGTACTCGCTGATACCGATACCGTAACCGATCCCTGAATTTTCACTGCATTTGTAATTTTTAAATGTATTAGTAGATAAACCAAAAGAATATAAATCATATTAGTTGGCTTAATTTGTTCATCAAATATATATTTCTTTCAATTATTTTTATGCTTAATTAAGCCTGCTAAAATGCATGAGCTTCTGTTACTGTCACTGTTCATTCTATTGCTCCCTATCATATTTTATCTTTCATTTAATAGCCACAGCAATATTTAGAGCTGCTTCAGCAGGGCTCAGTGCTGAGGATCGGGTCAGCGGTTCAAATGTTTGTCAAAACCAGTGAAATATCAATTATTTAATCCAATTTTGATACTACAACAAAAACTAGCAGCCTAATTAATGTGAATTTAAAACAGGTAGGCTAAGCAGTCAGTAACAAAAGAACAAACAATCGAATTACAAATAAGACAAATAAATACAACAGAACAAAGAAAGGCTACAAATGAAATAAACAGTGTTTTTAGAGTTTTTCAGGTAGATCTAACAGGTACAAAAATTTGAATAAAGTAATCAAATGTGAAAAAAAGCATATTCATTACTGTATAAATTATATATAGATAGATATTTTTGTAAAGTTGAAAAGGATAGCCTATTTAGTCAAGAGCAGTGAGTATTTCTTGGTCCTTTGTTTGATTAACATTAAAACACAGAAGCAGGTTTATCAAACTGCTGCCCCTTTAAGACCGAACGCACGGACCGCATTTGAACATGGCTACGTTCATTTGAGATATAACCGACTTTGTTTACTATAGGATACTCGCCAAGACGGGCGTTATTACATATTTTTGTGTGGATTCGTCCGTACAAGCGCAAGACGTGAAAGACAATTTAATTCAGTATTCGCGCGCTGAGACGCTGGTTTGCGGGGCGCGCGCTTTGGATGTTTGCGTTCATGGAACTTCTTGACCTGCACACGTCCTGTCATAATGTAGTGAACCACTCCTTATACTTAAATCAGGTAACAGTTTGTTTTTCTTTACTTATATATACGATTTTCATCCAAATAACGTGCTGAGTGAACCATCAGCAATCAAGAGCAATCAAGAGTGCGCTCTCTCTCTCTCTATTGTCAGTTAACGTTAATAATAAGCTACATGCCTCGTTTTATTTTCTTTGCCACTGACATCCGACTGAACAAACGTTCCACTGATGTCTGTTTAAAAGGATGCGCTCGCAAAATTTATGTGGTATCGGTGCGTGGTATCGGCGAATTTTTATGAGTACGAGTACGAGTATACAAGGACAGTATCGGCCCGATCCCCGATACCAGTATCGGGCCATCCCTAATAACAGACGCGATGGCGGAATCTACACATGATGTTTTATAAACACAGTTCAGGAGGAGCACGTTCAAATAATCAATCCAATCAACTTGTCATCAAACAATTACCGTCTACCCTATCAGCATGAGAGGAAGCATATATTTATTCACTCTGTCAACTCACCTAACATTCCTTGATAGTTTTCAGCATCCCTCCACTCACTCTCGGCTTGTTCTTCCACAGCCAGGAATACGGGGGGAGTACTTTGGGTTCGGGTGAATACCGAGCCCGGAGCCCTCTCCTCAGCACGCCAAATATGCATTTATTCTATCTGACTTATTTGTAAGTGTGAACTCGTGAAATCTTTGTTGCAAACGAATTCAACCCAAGTGCTCTTTGGTGACGTGGATGATTACGTTACTGTTGATCATCTGTCCATCATCGTATAAAGCACGCCCTGACAATTTGATTGGTCCGAACATCTTTTGTTCGGGCATAATAGCTCTTTAACGGATCAAGTCCAGACCGAACTTCCCGACCTAAAAAATTTGTGGGCAGGGCTAAGTCTGGCTGGCATCCAGGCTACCTGCTTGGACAACTTCTGCCCCCTTTACTCCAGGCCTGCCCGCGCCGCACCCTCTGCCCCCTGGTTATCTGATGTTCTTTGCGAACATCGTTCTAAACTCAGGGGTGCAGAGAGAAAGTGGCGCAAATCGAAAGATCCTACTGACCTTGGTCTTTATCAATCCCTCCTCTCTTCCTGATCTGCTAATATCTCTACTGCTAAAATGACTTACTATTACAACAAAATTAACAATTCTTCTGACTCTCGCATGCTTTTCAAAACCTTCTCCTCCATCAACCCTAACAGCGGACGATTTTGCAACATTCTTCAAAAACAAAACCACCATCAGCGGTCAATTTACCAAACCACAAACTGACACACACATCTTACCAGCTAACACATACATTATACACTCCTCTCTGCTTTCAGAGGCTGAAGTCTCCAAACTCCTCCTTTCCAATCACCCTACTACAGATGGTACGCAACCAGAATAATACTTTTAACGCCGCCGTTCCCGCGGCGGTAAATTGCGGGTATGTATTTGCAGCCTCTTACCGCTAAGAGGCGCTACAATCACAGACTTTGCAAAGTGTCAGTTTATTCTCTATTGCGTAATCTGCCGCCGCGCCACGGCTCATTGAAAGCGATTGAAAGCTGGTAGCAAATCAATTCAAATGAAACATTGAACGAATTCATAATCACAATACTGAAATTACTGAAATTAAATGGAATAAATTGAATAATGAAAAATATTCAACAAAACATTGCAATAGAAAAATATTAGGCCACATCAATGAGGCTTTGTAAGAGCAGACCTTAAATCTAACAGTATTCAGACAATAGCTCTGTGGTCAACGCAACAACATGAACCTCTTGAGCCTCAAGCGATCTGAGATCGAATCTCAGTGTAGTCGATAGTGTTTATGTTTTTCCGTTCTTGATGCTTAAATATGTATCTGTTTATTAAAGTCAAGCATTGTTTAATTAACATAAATTTGCTACATTCCAGTTGAGCCGCTGCAAAGACGACACATCTGATGATGGAAGACTGTCAGCCGATCGCGTCAGAAAATGAAGATGAAGCTCGTCTTTAATCTGCTAAATGATTTATTTATTTTTGTGAATCATTCACGAAATTGAGATGACTGACAGTGATACCCGGCCAAAGCCGCAGAAGACATTTTTCAAAACAGATCGAACAAATCAGAAAAATACTTTCAATACAGTATTGCTTTCAATTAAAAAAATAAACAATGAAAATGTAAAAGAAAAAGAAAATTAAGTTTGAAAACCCATTGCACATTTCAAGGTATAAAGAAAGTGTCGGGACAGTTTATTTATTTAAAACAGGGTTGCATCAATAGAGTTTATTCCCTCTGCGATGCAAAATAAGAAACACAGAATCTTATTCTTGCAACATTTTAAACCTCTATTGTCAAAGAAATTGCAGCTAAGTTAAAAAATTAAAACGGTACAAAACGAAAATAGTTCAAAGAAACAAATTAAGAATAGGCGTTTTTCTTTGCCTCTCTCTCGCGCTGGATCTTTGTTAGTAAGTTGTTTAGTAGCCCAAGTCTCCCTCACTGCGCGCGCCGGGTCTTTCTCGAAATTAAACATTTCAGGGTAAAAACACACCATACAGCTGATAGTACTGTATATGTAGCTGCGTGTCATACACACAAATCACAAAAGAAAAAAATTTAACAAATAGCCTTTGTTGCTTCAAAGATACAGCATATTGCTGAATTCACCTCACAATAAAATGAGGTTGATCGCGAATTAAAGAGCTTTGTATCTGCTAAATTGAAATTGTGTGTGGAAAACCTTTAAATACAAATCAATAAAACTACAATATTATAATTTAATAAGATATAGGCTAGGGCCTACATATGGACTTTTGGAGATCTTTGCCTGCTCATCAGGCTGGCTATCCAACACTCTCCATGTGAAAGACGGAACATTAGCACCTCTGTCCTGCACCCCCACGATAAAGCATGCTGCCTTCTCCAAACCCCCCACACAGGCTATCTGAGTTTGCAAAACAAAGAGTTTGCAATTCACACTTAAATCGCTATTCTAGACATTAGCAATAGGCTATTCAAGTGTTGATAATGAAGGAATTAAATAATTTAGGCTATGTAGTAATATTTCTGTCATAAATGTTTATTACTAAATATTTAATTAGGCCTGTTTCAATAATTGAAGAATTAAAATGTTACTTCAGTTTGGGCCAGCTTTTTCCAAGCAAAACTAAATACAATCTTCAAACGCATGTTCATTTGTCGTCATGAACAAAATGTTCAACTCAATATTAAATTCCACAGGGATCTTTGAATCCTTACAACCAGGGTGCGATTTGTGAATAAAACGTTTTATTTTTTTATTCAAATAAATCTCGAACCACAGTGCTTCGTGCTGCTGTTAAACTAAATAACATTTATAGAATAATTATGAACTTCAATGAAACAATATCGCAACATTGACATTTATTTGAGCTTTTTTTTTACAATTTAATTCAGGGCGATTTAGCCTATTTAATTAGTGCGAGATTACATAATCAGGCTTTAGACATAGCCGATTAATTTCATATCGTGACTGAGCTGAGGCAAGTGGCTTTCGGTTCATTTTTGTGACGCGCAGTTCCCGGAGACAGAGACGACAGACACTTTTGTCGTTAGCCTAATATGAATAAAAGTTTGCAGTTTTGAACGATGCAAATACTTGCATACTACTGATACTACTTTGATACTACTCTACTCGTATCTGTATGACCGAAAAGTTATTTTAGCTGTTAAGGGAAAAATAAATCCAGATGAACGCGCCGCCGCGTTTGTCGAACACTAATTCACCATGCCAGAATAAAACCTGGCTTTAGAACAATGCAATGCATTATTTTTTTAATTTTTTTTTTAACAGAACTGCTTTTGAAATTACGATTGGAATTATTATAGGCTACAGAAGTAAGTCATTGTATAATATTTGTTCCTTAGTGTAAAATGGAAATGCATGGTAATTTTATTTTATAAATATAAGCAAAAAACTATGGTGTAACAGAGTTTTAGAACAACAAACCTCTCTGCATCAATAATAGGCTATAAAATGCATTAATAGGCTAATATAAAAATGTCAGTAGTCCAAGTTGGTTTGGGATTTGAACCCGTG
Organism: Squalius cephalus; assembly: GCF_949319135.1. Classification (NCBI taxonomy): domain Eukaryota; kingdom Metazoa; phylum Chordata; class Actinopteri; order Cypriniformes; family Leuciscidae; genus Squalius; species Squalius cephalus. Next base: position 27,720,840 of record NC_137131.1, on the reverse strand, counting down.
TCATCTACATGATCTACCACTCGGCCATCACTTTACTAGTTGCGGATTGCTCAAACATACCAATGTGTGTTCGCTCACACGAGCAAGAAGCGCTCTTCATTCAAATGAACGCGCCGCCGCATTTGTCGAACACTAATTCAACATGTCAGAATAAAACCTGGCTTTCGAACAATGCATAGCGCCACTCGTCGTGGTGTGCCAAAACACTTAATTATAAACTTCATAATTTCATTCAAAACAATGTCAAAACGCTTTGTGACATTTTGAAAAGCCGTGCATGCACTACTGCCACTGGAACCATGAATGTAACAGAATACTGTTTCTGATTTTATTGTTTGTCGTTTAAACGTGCCTGTTGCATATCTTTGTTTTATATATTTTATATGGTCTATTGAATTAACATTGATTTTTATTTTTTAACAGAACTGCTTTTGACATTACGATTGGAATTATTATATAGGCTACAGAAGTAAAGTCATTGTATAATATTTGTTCCTTAGTGTAAAATGGAAATGCATGGTAATTTTATTTTATAAATATAATTAAAAAAACTATGGTGTAACAGAGTTTTAGAACTAGACTAATCTCTCTGCATCAATAATAGGCTATAAAATGCATTAATAGGCTAATATAAAAATGTCAGTAGTCCAAGTTGGTTCGGGGTTTGAACCCGTATCATCTAAATTCTACCACGTAAGTTCTACCATTCGGCCATCACTTCACTCATTACGCAATGCTCAAACGTTCTAATGTGTGTTCGCTCACATGCACGAGCAAGAAACGCTCTTTATTCGTCTCATTCCTCAATAGAATAGTACAAATAATCAGCTTCATTGCACATAATTTACTTTTTTTGTTATTTTTGTTATTAAATTTGTTTTTGTGTTTTTTTTGTGTGTGTTTTTTATCGTACTGCTCCCCGGGGAATAGGCTTGTCGCCCACCGACGTTTAGGCCGACAATATAATACAAGTTATATTGTTATCGTCTCTATTTTTTACTTGTTATTCTATTTTTCTGGCCTTATAAAATGTTCAATTCTGTTTACCATAGTTGTAGTATTTCATCCTTACTAATAATTGACATTAACGCTTACTTACGGCAATTGAAAAAAAATGCAGCAATTGCTGCTGTTTTGCACAATATCCCTTTGTGCCACCTGGCGGTCATTTCGTGAATGACTCTGAAATGCGACTGGTTTATTTTTGCTGCGGTAGTTTTGCCGCGGCACCTGGCGCGGCGGTAATAGGCATTCTAGTTGCTTACCATCTGTACCTGTCCGCTTGATCATATTCCCACTAATCTACTTTCAACCAGATCTCTTCCTTTCTTACGCAGAACAACCTCCTGGACAACAACCAGTCTGGCTTCAAAAGCGGACACTCAACTGAGACGGCCATGCTTTCGGTAACTGAAGCTCTGAGACTGGCAAGAGCAGATTCCAAATCCTCAGTTCTCATCCTGTTGGATCTGTCTGCTGCCTTTGACACAGTTAACCACCAGATCCTCCTATCAATCTTAAAGACGAAGGGCATCTTGGGGACCGCACTCCAATGGTTCAAGTCTTACCTCTCGGGTAGGTCTTCAGGGTGTCGTGGAGGGGTATGGTGACTAAGACCCAACATCTAGCTACTGGGGTGCCTCAGGGCTCAGTGCTTGGACCACTTCTCTTCTCTATCTACATGACATCACTAGGATCTGTGATTCAGAAACATGGTTTTTCCTATCACTGCTACGCTGATGACACACAACTCTACCCTCTCATTCCAGCCTAACGATCCAACCGTAGCTGATCGTATCTCAGCCTGCCTGACAGACATTTCTGGCTGGATGAAGGACCACCACCTTCAACTAAACCTTACGAAGACAGAGCTGCTTGTGGTCCCGGCCAACCCAACACTTCACCACAACTTCTCCATTCAGCTAGGTTTGTCATCCATAACTCCATCAAGGTCAGCCAGGAACCTTGGAGTTGTGATGATCAATTGAACTTTACAGACCACATTGCTAGAACTGCCCGGTCCTGCAGATTCGCCTTATACAACATCAGGAGGATCAGGCCCTTCCTATCAGAGCATGCTACACAACTCCTTGTCCAAGCACTTGTTCTATCCAGACTGGACTCTGCAATGCTCTCCTGGCAGGTCTTCCAGCTTGCACTATTAAACCTCTGCAACTGATCCAAAATTCTGCAGCTAGAGTGGTCTTTAGCGAGCCGAAGAGAGCACACGTCACTCCTCTCCTCACAAAATTGCACTGGTTGCCAGTTGCCGCTCGCATCAAATTCAAGTCACTGACATTTGCCAACAGAACAACCACTGGCTCTGCTCCCTCCTACCTAAACTCATTACTTCAGACTTACGTGCCATCCAGAAACTTGCGCTCTGCAAGTGAACGCCGTAAAACATCTCTTTCTCTGACTTTTACCTTGACTGTTCCCTGCTGGTGGAATGACCTGCCCAACTCAACCAGAGCAGCTGAGTCTGTGTCCATTTTCAAGAAAAGTCTGCATTCACTACAAAGAGCCGTAATTAACTGACAAGCTGAGCCATATCGCATTAATTATCGCAGGCGATACATCCGCGATATTAATGCGATATGGCTCAGCTTGTCAGTTAACTACGGCTCTTTGTAGTAAATGCCGCTCAATCTGAAAGCAGGTGATGGCGATTTACTACTAATCAAGGAACCGGCTTTACTGACGAGATGCGCCTAACAATGTCATGCTATATATCGCCCAGCCCTAACTAATACTAACACTTTCTCTTCTATTCTTTACCTAACATCTTTATAAAAAAAAATAAAAAACTGGTACTGCATTGGATTAAACTGGAAAGGTCATAGCACTTGCATATTGTTGTCCTATTGTTAGTTTAACTGCTTCTGTTGTTCTCATTTGTAAGTCGCTTTGGATAAAAGCGTCTGCTAAATGAATAAATGTAAATGTAAAATATAGCTGCAAGCAGCCATTATCGGGGCCAAGCAGAATAAGACGACAAGACGTGTCAGACCAACTGCAACAATGAGCAATTAAAGACATTTAAAGAGGATTTTAGTGGAAATGGCTGAAAAATCAGATAAACAGTAATTAAAAATATGATTTACTTGATTATCACTTTCGACCAATAGGTGGCGCAGTTACAAAACTGATGTGATGTGGTCAGAGTGAAGTGATAATGACACATACAAAGTTTGTTGTCAATATGTCAAGGCATTGCAGAGATAAAGCCTGAATAGTGCTTTTGGCATCATGCCTCAAATTTGCTGCTGCGCTATACGAAAACGGTTTCGTGTATCGACACGAAATCCATAACTTTTAGTCAGCACAGTCTGGAGATGATACGATTCGATTTTGGTGAAAATCGAATCAAACGGTCTAGGAGGAATTCGAAAAAGTAGGTTTTGAATGAAAATCAAGATGGCGGACAGGAAGTTCAGCCAAATAAGGAAAACGTGGTATCTATGTTCTCGGTGTGACCCAAGGAATATAATAAGACCAGTGGCATTTCAATAGCCAGATTTATTCAAAAGTTATTAGCCTTTTTGGAAATTTTGTTATAACTTTTGACCACTAGGTGGCGCTGTCTCAAAATATGTAGAGTACCTTCAGGGGATGGAGCTGATGGCACATTCTGAGTTTCGTAATATTACACCAATGCATTTGTTTACTATAGCATTTTAATTCACAAAACTGTATTGAAGTCAATGGGAATTTCATGTTTTGTTCTGTTATATCGCCAACAAGAGGCTCAGTCCCACAATTTTTTTTATGTGTCCTCAGAGCGACCCATGCATATTTGTGTCAATTTTGGTGAAAATCTCAATTCGCTTCGGAGTTATAGACATTTATATGAAACAAGTAATACAAACTCAGTGAGTGTTTTAGCGCAATTTTCTCACGTCATGGGATCACAACACTAAGAGATAGTAAATCTTTTCCTGGATTTTTTTTGTGCGTTCCCGTGATTAGACCTTCCTTAACATAATGCCGAAAACCCGAAGTCTCTAGGTGGTCTGGTTGAGGAGTAGATAGAAGTGCAAGATTGGTGCGCACAGACAGAACAGAAATCATGAGTTAACAATCGCAATTTTGTCCGGTGGAAAATTGCGCTAAAAACACGTAAAAAATGACTGACACATGACTTTGATTGGAATTTACTACCCCTAAACATCAATATTTTCGCATTTGGGCATTGACGTATAGCTATCGACCTATGTTTCCAAACTTCTGACGGTGGTTTCGTCTCGATCAGACATGCGGTTTCAAAGATATAGCCAAATGTTTTTAAGCGCTAAATCACAACGCTACACAAACCATAAGGCGAAACCTAACATGTTTGGTATCTTTGGACTCGGCAACGATTCAGGAGTCTAAAGAGATGAGTCTTGTGAAAATAAGTTGACCACACCCAAAGTTATAAGCATTTGGAAGCATTTGGGGAAAAAAATTCACCACTAGATGGCACTGTTTCGAAACTTCTCAGGCTCCTTCAGGACATCGTGCTGATTACCCATACCGAGTTTCGTAACGATACGTTCATGCATTCCTAAAATACAGCATTTTAGCACATAATTCAAAATGGCCGACTGTCAAAATGGCTGATCTGGGAAAATTGGATATCAGTCGACTCAGCATGACGCCCTGAATCTAACGAGACCAATTTTATGATTTTTGGACAAACTGTTCAGAAGTTATAAGCAAAAATAGCCATTTTTCATATCTCCGGACCAGTAGGTGGCGCTGCGCCGAAACACAGCATGTTGCCTCAGGTCATGCTTGTGATGACATGTACCAAGTTTGGTCTGAATACGATAAACCGTTGCGGAGATACAGCCCTACGACTGTTTTTGCAGGCGCTACGTAAAATTTGTTCGAGCGTTTATCGAAAACGGTTTGACGAATCAATTTGAATTCCATAACTTTTGGTCAGCACTGCCTGAAGATGATCTGGTTCAATTTTCGTACAAATCGGACAAACCGTCTAGGACGAGTTCGAAAAAGTAGGTTTTTAGAAAAATTCAAAATGGCGGCCATATTTTAATGACGGAAAATGACGTGATAGGGTGCAATAGAATCGTCATGAGCTCAGGAATCAGAGGAAAAAAGGATTTCGCTGATTGGCCTTACGGTTCAAAAGTTATTAGCAAAATAAAAGTGAAACTTTGGACAGGTGGTGGCGCTAGAGGGAATGACTTAGAAACACCAAAATTGGTGTATTTAATGTTGGGACTGTCCTCTATCAGAATGTCAAACCAAAACAACTTTCCCGCAATCGGTTCTATGGGCTGCCATAGACTCCCATGGCGGAATAATAATAATAATAAATATAGCTGCAAGCAGCAATTACCGGGGCCAAGCAGAATAAGACGACAAGACATGGCTGAAAGTGTCAGATCAACTGCAACAATGAGCAATTACAGACATTTAAAGAGGATTTTAGACGAAATGGCTGAAAAATCATAAAAACAGTAATTAAAAATATGATTTAATTGATTATCACTTTCGACAAGTAGGTGGCGCAGTTACAAAACTGATGTGGTCAGAGTGAAGTGACAATGTCACATACAAAGTTTGGTGTCAATATGTCAAGGCATTGCAGAGATAAAGCCTGAATAGTGCTATTAGCATCATGCCTTAAATTTGCTGCTGCGCTATACGAAAACGGTTCCGTCTATCGACACGAAATCCATAACTTTTAGTCGGCACGGTCTGGAGATGATACGATTCGATTTTGGTGAAAATCAGACAAACGGTCTAGGAGGAGTTCGAAAAAGTAGGTTTTGACTGAAAATCAAGATGGCGGACAGGAAGTTTGGCCAAATAAGGTAAACTTGGTATCTATGTTCTCAGCTTGACCCAAGGAATCTATCTAAGATGAGTTGCATTACAATAGGCCAATTTATTCAAAAGTTATTAGCAATTTTGGAAATTTTGTTATAACTTTTGACCACTAGGTGGCGCTGTTTCTAAATATGTTGGGTACCTTAAGGGGATGGTGCAGATGGCACATTCTGAGTTTTGTAATATTACACCAATGCATTTGTTTAGTATAGCATTTTATTTCACAAAACTGTATTGAAGTCAATGGGAATTTCATGTTTTGTTCTATTATAGCGCCACCAAGAGGCTCAGTCCAACCATTTTTTTTATGTGTCCTCAGAGTGAGCCCATACATATGTGTGTCGATTTTGGTGAAAATATCTCAATTATCTTCGGAGTTATAGACATTTATATGAAAAAACACGTAAAAAATGACTGACACATGACTTTAATTGGAAATTACTACCTCTATACATCAATATTTTCGCATTTGGGCTTTGACATTTAGTTAACAAGCTATGATTCCAAACTTCTGACGGTGGTTTCGTCTCGATCGGACAAACGGTTTCAAAGATATCGCCTGATGTTTTTTAAGTGCTAAATCACAACGCTACACAAACCGTAAGGCGAAACCTAGCATGTTTGGTATCGTTGGACTTGGCAAGGATTCAGGAGTCTAATGAGATGAGTTTGGTGAAAATAAGTCGACCACACCCAAAGTTATAAGCATTTGAAAAAAAAAATTCATCACTAGGTGGCGCTGTTTCGAAACTTGTCAGGCTCATTCAGGGCATTGTGCTGATGACCCATACCACGTTTCGTAACAATCCGTTCATGCGTTCATAAAATACAGAATTTTAGCACAAAATTCAAAATGGCCGACAGCCAAAATGACCGATATGGTCAAATTGGATATCAGTCAACTCGGCATGTTGCCCTGAATCTAACGAGACCAATTTTATGATTTTTGGACAAACTGTTCAGAAGTTATAAGCAAAAATAGCCATTTTTCATATCTCCGGACCAGTAGGTGGCGCTGCGCCGAAACACAGCATGTAGCCTCAGGTCATGCTTGTGAGTACAAGTACCAAGTTTGGTCTAAATACGATAAACCGTTGCGGAGATACAGCCTTACGACTGTTTTTGCTAGCGCTACGTAAAATGTATTCGTGCGTTTATCGAAAACGGTTTGACGAATCAATTTGAATTCCATAACTTTTTGTCAGCACTACCTGAAGATGATCTGGTTCAATTTTCGTGCAAATCGAACAAACCGTCTAGGACGAGTTCGAAAAAGTAGCTTTTTCAGTACATTCCAAATGGCGGCCATATTTATATGCCGGAAAATGACTTCATAGGGTGCAATCGAATCAGCATGAGCTCAGGAATCAGAGGAAAAAAGAATTTTGTTGATTGGCCTTACGGTTCAAAAGTTATTAGCAAAATAAAAGTGAAACTTTGGACAGGTGGTGGCGCTAGAGGGAATGACTTAGAAACATCAAAATTGGTGTATTTAATGTTGGGACTGTCCTCTATCAGAATGTCAAACCAAAACAACTTTCCCGCAATCGGTTCTATGGGCTGCCATAGACTCCCAGTCGGAAGAAACGGAAGAATAATAATAATAATAGGAACGGGAACAGATACAATAGGTGCCTCCGCACCTTCGGTGCTTGGCCCCTAAATATAGCTGCAAGCAGCCATTACCGGGGCCAAGCACAATCAGATGACAAGACATGCCAACATTGCTGAAAGTGTCAGACCAACTGCGACAATGAGCAATTAAAGACATTTAAAAAGGATTATAGGCAAAATGCCTGAAAAATCAGAGAAACAGTAAATAAAAATATGATTTAATGGATTATCACTTTTGACCAATAGGTGGCGCAGTTACAAAACTGATGTGATGTGGTCAGAGTGAAGTGACAATGACACACACAAAGTTTGGTGTCAATATGTCAAGGAATTGCAGAGATAAAGCCTGAATAGTGCTATTAGCATCATGCCTCAACTTTGCTGCTGCGCTATACGAAAACGGTTTTGTCAATCGACACGAAATCCATAACTTTTAGTCGGCACGGTCTGGAGATGATACGATTCGATTTTTGTGAAAATCGGACAAACGGTCTAGGAGGAGTTCGAAAAAGTAGGTTTTGAATGAAAATCAAGATGGCGGACAGGAAGTTAGGCCAAATAAGGTAAACTTGGTATCTATGTTCTCAGCTTGACCCAAGGAATCTACTAAGATGAGTTGCATTACAATAGGCCAATTTATTCAAAAGTTATTAGCAATTTTGGAAATTTTGTTATAACTTTTGACCACTAGGTGGCGCTGTTTCTAAATATGTTGGGTACCTTCAGGGGATGGTGCAGATGGCACATTCTGAGTTTTGTAATATTACACCAATGCATTTGTTTAGTATAGCATTTTATTTCACAAAACTGTATTGAAGTCAATGGGAATTTCATGTTTTGTTCTATTATAGCGCCACCAAGAGGCTCAGTCCAACCATTTTTTTTATGTGTCCTCAGAGTGAGCCCATACATATGTGTGTCGATTTTGGTGAAAATATCTCAATTATCTTCGGAGTTATAGACATTTATATGAAAAAACACGTAAAAAATGACTGACACATGACTTTAATTGGAATTTACTACCTCTAGACATCAATATTTTCGCATTTGGGCATTAACGTTTAGTTAACAAGCTATGATTCCAAACTTCTGACGGTGGTTTCGTCTCGATCGGACAAACGGTTTCGAAGATATCGCCTAATGTTTTTTAAGTGCTAAATCACAACGCTACACAAACCGTAAGGCGAAACCTAGCATGTTTGGTATTGTTGGACTCGGCAAGGATTCAGGAGTCTAAAGAGATGAGTCTCCTGAAAATAAGTCAACCACACCCAAAGTTATAAGCATTTGAAAAAAAAAATTCACCACTAGGTGGCGCTGTTTAGAAACTTCTCAGGCTCCTTCAGGGCATCGTGCTGATGACCCACACCAAGTTTCGTAACAATTCGTTAATGCGTTCATAAAATACAGCATTTTAGCACATAATTCAAAATGGCCGACAGTCAAAATAGCCGATATGGTAAAATTGGATATCAGTCGACTCGGCATGTCGCCCTGAATCTAACGAGACCAATTTTATGATTTTTGGACAAACTGTTCAGAAGTTATAAGCAAAAATAGCCATTTTTCATATCTCCGGACCAGTAGGTGGCGCTGCGCCGAAACGCAGCATGTAGCCTCAGGTCATGCTTGTGAGTACATGTACCAAGTTTGGTCTGAATACGATAAACCGTTGCGGAGATACAGCCTTACGACTGTTTTTGCTAGCGCTACGTAAAATGTATTCATGCGTTTATCGAAAACGGTTTGACGAATCAATTTGAATTCCATAACTTTTGGTCAGCACTGCCTGAAGATGATCTGGTTCAATTTTCGTGCAAATCGGACAAACCGTCTAGGACGAGTTCGAAAAAGTAGGTTTATCGAAAAATTCAAAATGGCGGCCATATTTTTATGACGGAAAATGACGTCATAGGGTGCAATCGAATCGTCATGAGCTCAGGAATCAGAGGAAAAAAGAATTTTGTTGATTGGCCTTGCGGTTCAAAAGTTATTAGCAAAATAATAGTGAAATTTTGGACAGTTGGTGGCGCTAGAGGGATTGGTTTTAGGACACCAAATTTGGTATGGTGACTTTTTGGACTGTCCTCTATCATTGTGCCAAATTTCATAACTTTCCCGCAAGCGGTTCTATGGGCTGCCATAGACTCCCAGAGCGGAAGAAGAAGAAGAATAATAATAAATATAGCTGCAAGCAGCAATTACCGGGGCCAAGCAGAATAAGACGACAAGACATGCCAACATTGCTGAAAGTGTCAGACCAACTGCGACAATGAGCAATTATAGACTTTAAAGAGGATTTTATGCAAAATGCCTGAAAAATCATAGAAACAATAATTAAAAATATGATTTTATGGATTATCACTTTCGACCAATAGGTGGCGCAGTTACAAAACTGATGTGATGTGGTCAGAGTGAAGTGACAATGACATATACAAAGTTTGGTGTCAATATTTCAAGGGATTTCAGAGATAAAGCCTGAATAGTGCTTTTGGCATCATGCCTCAACTTTGCTGCTGCGCTATACGAAAACAGTTTCGTCTATCGACACGAAATCCATAACTTTTAGTCGGCACAGTCTGGAGATGATACGATTCGATTTTGGTGAAAATCGGACAAACGGTCTAGGAGGAGTTCGAAAAAGTAGGTTTTGAATGAAAATCAAGATGGCGGACAGGAAGTTTGGCCAAATAAGGAAAACTTGGTATCTATGTTCTCGGCTTGACCCAGGGAATCTATTAAGACCAGTGGCATTTCAATAGACAGATTTATTCAAAAGTTATTAGCCTTTTTGGAAATTTTGTTATAACTTTTGACCACTAGGTGGCGCTGTCTCGAAATATTTTGGGTACCTTCAGGGGATGGAGCTGATGGCACATTCTGAGTTTCGTAATATTACACCAATGCATTTGTTTAGTATAGCATTTTATTTCACAAAACTGTATTGAAGTCAATGGGAATTTCATATTTTGTTCAATTATAGCGCCACCAAGAGGATCAGTCCCACAATTTTTTTTACGTGTCCTCAGAGTGAGCCCATACATATGTGTGTCAATTTTGGTGAAGATATCTCAATTCGCTTCGGAGTTATAGACATTTATATGATAAAACACGTAAAAAATGACTGACACATGACTTTGATTGGAATTTACTACCCCTAAACATCAATATTTTCGCATTTGGGCATTGGCGTTTAGCTATCGACCTATGTTTCCAAACTTCTGACGGTGGTTTCGTCTCGATCGGACTAGCGGTTTCGAAGATATAGCCAAATGTTTTTTAAGCGCTAAATCACAACGCTACACAAACCGTAAGGCAAAACCTAGCATGTTAGGTATCGTGGGACTTGGCAACGATTCAGGAGTGTAATGATATGAGTCTCGTGAAAATAAGTCGACCACACCCAAAGTTATAAGCATTTGGGAAAAAAAATTCACCACTAGGTGGCGCTGTTTCGAAACTTCTCAGGTTCCTTCAGGACATCGTGATGATGACCAATACCAAGTTTCGTAACAATTCGTTCATGCGTTCATAAAATACAGCATTTTAGCACAAAATTCAAAATGGCCGACAGTCAAAATGGCCGATATGGTCAAATTGGATATCAGTCGAATCGGCATGTTGCCCTGAATCTAACGAGACCAATTTTATGATTTTTGGACAAACTGTTCAAAAGCTATAAGCAAAAATAGCCATTTTCCATATCTCCGGACCAGTAGGTGGCGCTGCGCCGAAACACAGCATGTTGCCTCAGGTCATGCCTGTGATGACATGTACCAAGTTTGGTCTGAATACGATAAACCGTTGCGGAGATAGAGCCCTACGACTGTTTTTGCAGGCGCTACGTAAAATTAGTTCGAGCGTTTTTCGAAAACGGATTAACGAATCAATTTGAATTCCATAACTTTTGGTCAGCACTGCCTGAAGATGATCTGGTTCAATTTTCGTGCAAATCGGACAAACCATCTAGGACGAGTTCGAAAAAGTAGCTTTTAAGGACAATTCAAAATGGCGGCCATATTGTTATGACGGAAATGACGTCATAGGGTGCAATCGAATTGGCATGAGCTCAGGAATCAGAGAAAAAAAGAATTTTGTTGATTGGCCTTACGGTTCAAAAGTTATTAGCAAAATAAAAATGAAACTTTGGACAGGTGGTGGCGCTAGAGGGAATGACTTAGACACACCAAAATTGGTGTATTTAATGTTGGGACTGTCCTCTATCAGAATGTCAAACCATTACAACTTTCCCGCAATAGGTTCTATGGGCTGCCATAGACTCCCAGTCGGAAGAAACGGAAGAATAATAATAATAATAGGAACGGGAACAGATACAATAGGTGCCTACGCACCTTCGGTGCTTGGCCCCTAATAATAAGAACGGGAACGAAAACAATAGGTGCCTCCGCACCTTCGGTGCTTGGCCCCTAATAAGAACCGGAACAAAAACAATAGGTGCCTCCGCACCTTCGGTGCTTGGCCCCTAATAAGAACCGGAACAAAAACAATAGGTGCCTCCGCACCTTCGGTGCTTGGCCCCTAAATATAGCTGCAAGCAGCAATTACCGGGGCCAAGCAGAATAAGACGACAAGACATGCCAACATGTCTGAATGTGTCAGACCAACTGCAACAATGAGCAATTAAAGACATTTAAAGAGGATTTTAGGCGAAATGGCTGAAAAATCATGTAAAAAGTGATTCAAAATATGATTTAATGGATTGTCACTTTTGACCAAAAGGTGGCGCTGTAAGAAATTGATGTGGTGTGGTCAGAGTAAGGAGACAGTGACACATACAAAGTTTTGTGTCAATATGTCGAGGCATTGCAGATATAAAGCCTGAATAGTCATTTTGGCATCATGCCTCAACTTTGCTGCTGTGCTATACGAAAACGGTTTCATCAATCGACACGAAATCCATAACTTTTTGTCGGCACAGTCTGGAGATGATACGATTCGATTTTGGTGAAAATCGGACAAACGGTCTAGGAGGAGTTCGAAAAAGTAGGTTTTGAATGAAAATCAAGATGGCGGACAGGAAGTTTGGCCAAATAAGGAAAACTTGGTATCTATGTTCTCGGCTTGACCCAAGGAATCTATTAAGACCCGTGGCATTTCAATAGCCAGATTTATTCAAAAGTTATTAGCCTTTTTGGAAATTTTGTTATAACTTTTGACCACTAGGTGGCGCTGTCTTGAAATATTTTGGTTGCCTTCAGGGGATGGTGCTGATGACACAATCTGAGTTTCGTAATATTACACCAATGCATTTGTTTAGTATAGCATTTTATTTCACAAAACTGTATTGAAGTCAATGGGAATTTCATATTTTGTTCAATTATAGCGCCACCAAGAGGATCAGTCCCACAATTTTTTTTACGTGTCCTCAGAGTGAACCCATACATATGTGTGTCAATTTTAGTGAAAATATCTCAATTCGCTTCGGAGTTATAGACATTTATATGAAAAAACACGAAAAAAATGACTGACACATGACTTTGATTGGAAATTAGTACCCCTAAACATCAATATTTTCGCATTTGGGCATTGGCGTATAGCTATCGACCTATGTTTCCAAACTTCTGACGGTGGTTTCGTCTCGATCGGACTAGCGGTTTCAAAGATATAGCCAAATGTTTTTTAAGCGCTAAATCACAACGCTACACAAACCGTAAGGCGAAACCTAGCATGTTTGGTATCGTAGGACTCGGCAACGATTCAGGAGTCTAAAAAGATGAGTTTCGTGAAAATAAGTCGACCACACCCAAAGTTATAAGCATTTGAAAAAAAAAATTAATCACTAGGTGGCGCTGTTTCGAAACTTCTCAGGCTCATTCAGGGCATTGTGCTGATGACCCATACCACGTTTCGTAACAATCCGTTCATGCGTTCATAAAATACAGAATTTTAGCACAAAATTCAAAATGGCCGACAGCCAAAATGACCGATATGGTCAAATTGGATATCAGTCGACTCGGCATGTTGCCCTGAATCTAACGAGACCAATTTTATGATTTTTGGACAAACTGTTCAGAAGTTATAAGCAAAAATAGCAATTTTTCATATCTCCGGACCAGTAGGTGGCGCTGCGCCGAAACACAGCATGTAGCCTCAGGTCATGCTTGTGAGTACAAGTACCAAGTTTGGTCTGAATACGATAAACCGTTGCGGAGATACAGCCTTACGACTGTTTTTGCTAGCGCTACGTAAAATGTATTCGTGCGTTTATCGAAAACGGTTTGACGAATCAATTTGAATTCCATAACTTTTTGTCAGCACTACCTGAAGATGATCTGGTTCAATTTTCGTGCAAATCGAACAAACCGTCTAGGACGAGTTCGAAAAAGTAGCTTTTTCAGTACATTCCAAATGGCGGCCATATTTATATGCCGGAAAATGACTTCATAGGGTGCAATCGAATCAGCATGAGCTCAGGAATCAGAGGAAAAAAGAATTTTGTTGATTGGCCTTACGGTTCAAAAGTTATTAGCAAAATAAAAGTGAAACTTTGGACAGGTGGTGGCGCTAGAGGGAATGACTTAGAAACATCAAAATTGGTGTATTTAATGTTGGGACTGTCCTCTATCAGAATGTCAAACCAAAACAACTTTCCCACAATCGGTTCTATGGGCTGCCATAGACTCCCAGTCGGAAGAAACGGAAGAATAATAATAATAATAGGAACGGGAACAGATACAATAGGTGCCTCCGCACCTTCGGTGCTTGGCCCCTAATAATAATAATAATAAGAACCGGAACAAATACAATAGGTGCCTCCGCACCTTCGGTGCTTGGCCCCTAATAATAATAAGAACCGGAACAAATACAATAGGTGCCTCCGCACCTTCGGTGCTTGGCCCCTAATAATAATAATAAGAAACGGAACAGATACAATAGGTGCCTCCGCACCTTCGGTGCTTGGCCCCTAATAAGAACCGGAACAAAAACAATAGGTGCCTACGCACCTTCGGTGCTTGGCCCCTAATAATAATAAGAACGGGAACGAAAACAATAGGTGCCTACGCACCTTCGGTGCTTGGCCCCTAATAATAAGAACCGGAACAAAAACAATAGGTGCCTCCGCACCTTCGGTGCTTGGCCCCTAATAATAAGAACGGGAACAGATACAATAGGTGCCTCCGCACCTTCGGTGCTTGGCCCCTAATAAGAACGGGAACAGATACAATAGGTGCCTCCGCAACTTCGGTGCTTGGCCCCTAATAAATATAGCTGCAAGCAGCAATTACCGGGGCCAAGCAGAATAAGACGACAAGACATGGCTGAAGGTGTCAGATCAACTGCAACAATGAGCAATTACAGACATTTAAAGAGGATTTTAGACGAAATGGCTGAAAAATCATAGAAACAGTAATTAAAAATATGATTTAATTGATTATCACTTTCGACAAGTAGGTGGCGCAGTTACAAAACTGATGTGGTCAGAGTGAAGTGACAATGTCACATACAAAGTTTGGTGTCAATATGTCAAGGCATTGCAGAGATAAAGCCTGAATAGTGCTATTAGCATCATGCCTTAAATTTGCTGCTGCGCTATACGAAAACGGTTCAGTCTATCGACACGAAATCCATAACTTTTAGTCGGCACGGTCTGGAGATGATACGATTCGATTTTGGTGAAAATCAGACAAACGGTCTAGGAGGAGTTCGAAAAAGTAGGTTTTGACTGAAAATCAAGATGGCGGACAGGAAGTTTGGCCAAATAAGGTAAACTTGGTATCTATGTTCTCAGCTTGACCCAAGGAATCTACTAAGATGAGTTGCATTACAATAGGCCAATTTATTCAAAAGTTATTAGTCTTTTTGGAAATTTTGTTATAACTTTTGATCACTAGGTGGCGCTGTTTCTAAATATGTTGGGTATCTTCAGGAGATGGTGCAGATGGCACATTCTGAGTTTTGTAATATTACACCAATGCATTTGTTTAGTAAAGCATTTTATTTCACAAAACTGTATTGAAGTCAATGGGAATTTCATGTTTTGTTCTATTATAGCGCCACCAAGAGGCTCAGTCCAACCATTTTTTTTATGTGTCCTCAGAGTGAGCCCATACATATGTGTGTCGATTGTGGTGAAAATATCTCAATTCGCTTCGGAGTTATAGACATTTATATGAAAAAACACGTAAAAAATGACTGACACATGACTTTGGAATTTACTACCCCTAAACATCAATATTTTCGCATTTGGGCATTGGCGTATAGCTATCGACCTATGTTTCCAAACTTCTGACGGTGGTTTCGTCTCGATCGGACAAACGGTTTCGAAGATATAGCCAAATGTTTTTTAAGCGCTAAATCACAACGCTACACAAACCGTAAGGCGAAACCTAGCATGTTTGGTATCGTAGGACTCGGCAACGATTCAGGAGTCTAAAAAGATGAGTGTCGTGAAAATAAGTCGACCACACCCAAAGTTATAAGCATTTGAAAAAAAATAATTCACCACTAGGTGGCGCTGTTTCGAAACTTGTCAGGCTCATTCAGGGCATTGTGCTGATGACCCATACCACGTTTCGTAACAATCCGTTCATGCGTTCATAAAATACAGAATTTTAGCACAAAATTCAAAATGGCCGACAGCCAAAACGACCGATATGGTAAAATTGGATATCAGTCGACTCGGCATGTTGCCCTGAATCTAAAGAGACCAATTTTATGATTTTTGGACAAACTGTTCAGAAGTTATAACCAAAAATAGCCATTTTTCATATCTCCGGACCAGTAGGTGGCGCTGCGCCGAAACACATCACGTAGCCTCAGGTCATGCTTGTGAGTACAAGTACCAAGTTTGGTCTGAATACGATAAACCGTTGCGGAGATACGGCCTTACGACTGTTTTTGCTAGCGCTACGTAAAATGTGACCTTATCCAGCATAATGAGTCACAGTGACCCAAATTTCAAAATTGAGATTTTGGTATTAATGGAAAGAGGAGACCATAAGCTTTCAAATGATATCCTAGTCAAAGTCATACCTTGAATGGTTGTAAAGATATACACATTCGAATTATGGTCGTCTGTCCTCTTTTTCCAAATTTAAAACATGAGAAAATCGCTTTTTTGCCCGTTTTTGGTTGATATCTTTCAAAATCCATTGCATTTAAAGGGATAAACTATTTATTGCACAGCTTAATGTGACCAAATACATTAATATATGCTATTAAACCAGGCTGAAGCTCAAATTATTTTAAAGTTTTTATTTTAATAAATAATTTAAAAGGCACTTTTACAAACATTGACTAAAATCAGAAAGATTGAACAGAGGCGCTACAGTTTTCCTTGAGAGAGGGTGTGTGTGTGTCTCTCTCTGTGTGTGTGTGTGTGTGTGTGTGTGTGTGTGTGTGTGTGTGTGTGTGTGTGTGTGTGTGTGTGTGTGTGTGTGTGTGTGTGTGTGTGAGAGAGAGAGAGAGAGAGAGAGAGAGAGAGAGAGAGAGAGAGAGAGAGAGAGAGAGAGAGAGGGAGAGGGAAACAGAGAACAAATAATGTTAGCCTATGCAATCGTCTTTGTGTAGGCTAGTTGACAATAACAGTTTAACAAATTCATAACGGCGATACCAACAGTTAAATATTGGGTTAAAATAAATCAAACACATTGTAATGGATTCTCCTTGCAGATAAATACACTAAATACTACACAATAACTGCACTCACTCACATCCATACACGATAAATACCACAGGGCTGTCACTTTCGCTGTCATCAGAGGATGACACGTCTCCAGATCCAAAAAAATCACTGACTAGCCTTAGCCACTCTTGATGACCAGCAGAAGAGCTTAGGTTAGAAGCCTCTAGTCAGTTCAACGCTTTTGGTGACTTTTTGGTGACTTTGCTCTCTTTTGACAGCGACATTTCTCAAATTAATAATATTTAATCTTTCTGAGGAGATCTGCTAGCTTGTTTACACAGAGCGCTGCGAGTCTGACAGGAGGATGGCTGGACCAATCGCGCGCCGGTCAGTCGAAACGGGGCTTCCCATTGACAAATGATCAGCGTTTGTGTACATTTCTAAGCTTTTTGATTGGTTCTATACAACGTGAAACACCATA
Organism: Squalius cephalus; assembly: GCF_949319135.1. Taxonomy (NCBI): domain Eukaryota; kingdom Metazoa; phylum Chordata; class Actinopteri; order Cypriniformes; family Leuciscidae; genus Squalius; species Squalius cephalus. The sequence goes on along the minus strand of NC_137131.1, from coordinate 27,703,318 downwards.
TTTGGAGAGCGGAGACGTTTGAGGGGATTCCCGGGAAATGCTCAGAGGTGACGAGAGGAGTTGAGAAAAGCTATATTCATTTCCAGCGAATTTAGTAAAACTTTGTAAACTTTAATAGTCATTAAAATACCTTTACTCAATTATCTGGACTATGAAACTTTAGGAGATTATTTTTGAATGTCTGTTCTTTGAAATTTAGCAAAAAATATTTTTTTAAAAAAAATCTATTATTTCATTGTTTTTCCACATAATGGGCCCTTATCTTAAAATGGAACGTTGCGACTTCCGACTCATTTCGCCAGATCGGGTCACAAATGTATTCGTGCGTTTATCGAAAACGGTTTGACGAATCAATTTGAATTCCATAACTTTGTCACCACTGCCTGAATATGATTTGGTTCAATTTTCGTGCAAATCGGACAAACCGTCTAGAACGAGTTCGAAAAAGTAGGTTTTTCAAAAAATTCAAAATGGCGGCCATATTTGTATGACGGAAAATGACGTCATAGGGTGCAATCGAATCGTCATGAGCTCAGGAATCAGAGGAAAAAAGAAGTTCGCTGATTGGCCTTACGGTTCAAAAGTTATTAGCAAAATAAAAGTGAAACTTTGGACAGGTGGTGGTGCTAGAGGGAATGACTTAGACACACCAAAATTGGTGTATTTAATGTTGGGACTGTCCTCTATCAGAATGTCAAACCAAAACAACTTTCCCGCAATCGGTTCTATGGGCTGCCATAGACTCCCAGTCGGAAGAATAAAAATAAGAACGGGAACAGATATAATAGGTGCCTCCGCACCTTCGGTGCTTGGCCCCTAATAAGAAGAAAACTAACAGATACAATAGGTGCCTCAGCCCCTTCGGGGCTTGGCCCCTAATAAAAATACAATTATTTTATAGTACACTTAAATAGAAAATACATGTAACAAGTACTCTGTAATATAAATAGTTATCAAATGTTTACATGTATGAAGAATGTGTGATCTCTGAACCTGTAGGATGATGTCATAGAGTCGTATAAGATCCTGTGGTCGTGGTCCTCTTTTGTTCTCATCAGTCTGTGGCTCCTTCAGTTTAGCTTGAAGCGCATGAGCCATGCTCTCATTCCTCTTCACCAAAGTCCACAGCTTGATATATGTCAGGTAGCTGCATGCATATGTATAAATACAGGCATGCATGACTGTCAAGCATCACAGCAAAGTATGTTTTTCATCAGCTGGCAAATTACCTTGTGCAGCCATCATACTCACCTGTGCAGGTATTGCAGATTAGACACTCTGCCACTCTCAGCACCTTCTGTAGCCCTTTCTCGCTGCTTCTGTTGAGGCAAAAAATGTTTTATGTTCTACGTAAAAAAAAAATGACATGTTTTTTTAGGTTTAGGTTTGAGATGTCAGTGTTTTGATTAATTACCTAGATTGTGGCTTCCAGCCACAGTTTTATAATGGACAGAAAATTGTTTCACAATATAATTTTTTACATTGATGTGGGATTCTCTCAAACAAAATTTAAATGGTCTTGTTTATAGTCTGTTGTGCTGTGTTTAAGAGCAAAGATGGTAAGATGGGGATGCACAAGTAAAAATCAAATCCACTTCTTTATTGAAAAGCATATTCTAATGAGGTATTATGTAAACAGGTCATATCTTAAGTTTATGCAATCAAGTGAGAAAAAAGTGTGATGTCAAAACATTGGAACTGCATTCATATTTGCAGTGTAATAGAACTTCTATTGTCTACTGCATTGTTTATATTATTGAAAAAGACATTGACTGAAAAAAAAGAAGAAAAAAAACACTAGCTGCCTAAATAGTTGCAACCATTTTTTGTGCTATTGTTTGTGTTTGTTGTTATTTTAAATGGCCAAGATCAGCAGTTGCTATCAGGCTAAAGTTAGCATTTTCCCAGATGTCCTACTGTACATTTAATGCATAGCATAAACAGATGTGCTGCTTTAAATACAAAGTAAATTTGTATAATTAGAGAGAAAGCGGACGTAGAAGTCATGTGGCTCATCTTACGATGTGCGTAATGCTATACAGGCCTAATAATAATAATAATAATAATAATAAATATAGCTGCAAGCAGCAATTACCGGGGCCAAGCAGAATAAGACGACAAGACATGCCAACATGTCTGAAAGTGTCAGACCAACTGCAACAATGAGCAATTAAAGACATTTAAAGAGGATTTTAGACGAAATGGCTGAAAAATCATAGAAACAGTAATTAAAAATATGATTTAATTGATTATCACTTTCGACAAATAGGTGGCACAGTTACAAAACTCATGTGATGTGGTCAGAGTGAGGAGACAATGACACATACAAAGTTTGGTGTCAATATGTCAAGGCATTGCAGAGATAAAGCCTGAATAGTGCTTTTATCATCATGCCTCAAATTTGCTGCTGCGCTATGGGCAATTCCACGCAAAACTGTCACATCCATAACGCCAGCACAATGCCATTGTATTTAGTTGGCGTTATGGATGTGACAGTTTTGCGTGGAATTGCCCCTATACGAAAACGGTTTCGTCAATCGACACGAAATCCATAACTTTTAGTCGGCACAGTCTGGAGATGATATGATTCGATTTTGGTGAAAATCGGACAAACGGTGTGGGAGGAGTTCGAAAAAGTAGGTTTTGAATGAAAATAGCATTTTATTTCACAAAACTGTATTGAAGTCAATGGGAATTTCATGTTATGTTCTATTATAGCGCCACCAAGAGGCTCAGTCCCACCATTTTTTTTACGTGTCCTCAGAGTGAGCCCATACATATGTGTGTCAGTTTTGGTGAAAATATCTCAATTCGCTTTAGAGTTATAGACATTTATATGAAAAAACACGTAAAAAATGACTGACACATGACTTTGTTTGAATTTTACTACCCCTTACTATCAATATTTTCGCATTTGGGCATTGGCATATAGCTATCGACCTATGTTTCCAAACTTCTGACGGAGGTTTCGTCTCGATCGGACAATCGGTTTCGAAGATATAGCCAAATGTTTTTTAAGCGCTAAATCACAATGCTACACAAACCGTAAGGCGAAACCAAGCATGTTTGGTATCGTAGGACTCGGCAAGGTTTCAGGAGACTAATTAGATGAGTCTCGTGAAAATAAGTCGACCACACCCAAAGTTATAAGCGTTTGAAAAAAAAAATTCACCACTAGGTGGCGCTGTTTCGAAACTTCTCATTCTCCTTCAGGACATTGTGCTGATGACCCATACCAAGTTTCGTAACAATCCGTTCATGCGTTCTTAAAATACAGCATTTTAGCACAAAATTCAAAATGGCCGACAGTCAAAATGGCCGATATGGTCAAATTGGATATCAGTCGACTCGGCATGTCGCCCTGAATCTAACGAGACCAATTGTATGATTTTTGGAAAAACTGTTCAGAAGTTATAAGCAAAAATAGCCATTTTTCATATCTCCGGACCAGTAGGTCGCACTGTGCCGAAACGCAGCATGTTGCCTCAGGTCTTGCTTGGGATGACATGTACCAAGTTTGATCTGAATCCGATAAAGCGTTGCGGAGATACAGCCTTACGTCTGTTTTTGCAAGCGCTACATAAAATTTGTTCGAGGGTTTATCGAAAACAGTTTGACGAATCAACTTGAATTCCATAACTTTTGGTCAGCACTACCTGTAGATGATCTGGTTCAATTTTCGAGCAATTTGGACAAACCGTCTAGGACGAGTTCGAAAAAGTAGGTTTTTCAAAAACTTCAAAATGGCAGCCATATTTTTATGACGGAAAGTGACTTCATAGGGTGCAATCGAATCGACATGAGCTCAGGAATAAGAGTAATAAAGGATTTTACTGATTGGCCTTACGGTTCAAAAGTTATTAGCAAAATAAAAGTGAAATTTTGGACAGGTGGTGGCGCTAGAGGGAATGACTTAGACACACCAAAATTGGTGTACTTAATGTTGGGACTGTCCTCTATCAGAATGTCAAACCAAAACAACTTTCCCGCAATCGGTTCTATGGGCTGCCATAGACTCCAAGAGCGGAAGAAGAAGAAGAAGAAGAATAAATATAGCTGCAAGCAGTAATTACCGGGGCCAAGCAGAATAAGACGACAAGACATGCCTACATTGCTGAAAGTGTCAGACCAACAGCAACAATGAGCAATTAAAGACATTTAAAGAAGATTTTAGGTGAAATGGCTGAAAAATCATATAAACAGTCATTAAAAATATGATTTAATGGATTATCACTATTGACCAATAGGTGGCACAGTTACAAAACTGATGTGATGTGGTCAGAGTGAAGTGACAATGAGACATACAAAGTTTTGTGTCAATATGTCAAGGCATTGCAGAGATAAAGCCTGAAAAGTCCATTTGGCATCATGCCTCAAATTTGCTGCTGCGCTTTACGAAAACAGTTTTGTCTATCAACACAAAATCCATAACTTTTAGTCGGTACAGTCTGGAGATGATACGATTCGATTTTGGTGAAAATCGGACAAACGGTCTAGGAGGAGTTCGAAAAAGTAGGTTTTGAATGAAAATCAAGATGGTGGACAAGTTGTTTGACCAAATAAGGAAAATTTGGTATCTATGTTCTTGGCTTGACCCAAGGAATCTATTAAGACCAGTGGCATTTACATAGGCCGATGTATTCAAAAGTTATTAGCAGTTTTGGAAATTTTGTTATAACTTTTGACCACTAGGTGGCGCTGTCTCTAAATATTTTGGGTACCTTCAGGGGATGGTGCTGATGGCACATTCTGAGTTTCGTAATATTACACCAATGCATTTGTTAAGTATAGCATTTTATTTCACAAAACTGCATTGAAGTCAATGGGAATTTCATGTTTTGTTCTATTATAGCGCCACCAAGAGGCTCAGTCCCACCATTTTTTTTATGTGTCCTCAGAGTGAGCCCATACATATGTGTGTCGATTTTGGTGAAAATCTCTCAATTTGCTTCGGAGTTATAGACATTTATATGAAAAAACACGTAAAAAATGACTGACACATTACTTTGATTGGAATTTACTACCCCTAAACATCAATATTTTCGCATTTGGGCATTGGCGTATAGCTATCGACCTATGTTTCCAAACTTCTGACGGTGGTTTCGTCTCAATTGGACTAGCGGTTTCGAAGATATAGCCAAATGTTTTTTAAGCGCTAAATCACAACGCTACACAAACCGTAAGGCGAAACCTAGCATGTTTGGTATCGTAGGACTCGGCAAGGATTCAGGAGTCTAATTAGATGAGTCTCGTTAAAATAAGTCGACCACACCCAAAGTTATAAGCATTTGAAAAAAAAATTCACCACTAGGTGGCGCTGTTTCAAAACTTCTCAGGTTCTTTCAGGACATCGTGATAACCCATACCAAGTTTCGTAACAATCCGTTCATGCATTGTTAAAATACAGCATTTTAGGACAAAATTCAAAATGGCCGACAGCCAAAATGGCCGATATGGTAAAATTTGACATCAGTCGCTTCGGCATGTTGCCCTGAATCTAACAAGACCAATTTTATGATTTTTGGACAAACTGTTCAAAAGTTATAAGCAAAAATAGCAATTTTTCATATCTCCGGACCAGTAGGTGGCGCTGCGCCGAAACGCAGCATGTAGCCTCAGGTCATGCTTGTGATGACATGTATCAAGTTTGGTCTGAATCTGATAAAGCGTTGCGGAGATACAGCCCTACGACTGTTTTTGCAAGCACTATGTAAAATTTCTTCGAGCGTTTATCGAAAACGTTTTGACGAATCAATTTGAATTCAATAATTTTTTGTCAGCACTGCCTGAAGATGATCTGGTTCAATTTTCGTGCAAATCGGGCAAACCGTCTAGGACGAGTTCGAAAAAGCTTTTTCGAAAAATTCAAATTGGCGGCCATATTTTTATGACGCAAAATAACGTCATAGGGTGCAATCGAATCGGCATGAGCTCAGGAATCAGAGGAAAAAAGAATTTCACTGATTGGCCTTACGGTTCAAAAGTTATAAGCAAAATAATAGTGAAACTTTGGACAGGTGGTGGCGCTAGAGGGAATGACTTAGACACACCAAAATTGGTGTATTTAATGATGGGACTGTCCTCTATCAGAATGTCAAACCATTACAACTTTCCCGCAATCGGTTCTATGGGCTGCCATAGACACCCAGTCGGAAGAAGGAAGAAGAATAATAATAAGAACGGGAACAGATACAATAGGTGCCTACGCACCTTCGGTGCTTGGCCCCTAATAATAAGAACGCGAACAGAAACAATAGGTGCCTCCGCACCTTCGGTGCTTGGCCCCTAATAAATATAGCTGTAAGCAGCAATTATCGGGGCCAAGCAGAATCAGATGACAAGACATGCCAACATGTCTGAAAGTGTCAGACCAACTGCAACAATGAGCAATTAAAGACATTTAAAGAGGATTTTAGGCAAAATGCCTGAAAAATCTTAGAAACAGTAAATAAAAATATGATTTAATGGATTATCACTTTTGACCAATAGGTGGCGCAGTTACAAAACTGATGTGATGTGGTCAGAGTGAAGTGACAATGACACATACAAAGTTTGGTGTCAATATGTCAAGGCATTGCAGAGATAAAGCCTGAAAAGTGCTTTTAGCATCATGTCTCAATTTTGCTGCTGCGCTATACGAAAACGATTTTGTCTATCGACACGAAATCCATAACTTTTAGTCGGCACGGTCTGGAGATGATACGATTCGAATTTTGGTGAAAATCGGACAAACGGTCTAGGAGGAGTTCGAAAAAATAGGTTTTGGATGAAAATCAAGATGGCGGACAGGAAGTTCAGCCAAATAAGGCAAACTTGGTATCTATGTTCTCGGCGTGACCTAAGGAATCTATTAAGATCAGTGGCATTTCAATAGGCCAATTTATTCAAAAGTTATTAGGCTTTTTGGAAATTTTGTTATAACTTTTGACCACTAGGTGGCGCTGGTTCGAAACTTCTCACGCTCCTTCAGGGCATCGGGCTGATGACCCATACCAAGTTTCGTAACAATTCGTTCATGCGTTCTTAAAATACAGCATTTTTGCACAAAATTCAAAATGGCCGACAGCCAAAATGGCCGATATGGTCAAATTGGATATCAGTCGACTCGGCATGTTGCCCTGAATCTAACAAGACCAATTTTATGATTTTTGGACAAACTATTCAGAAGTTATAAGCAAAAATAGCCATTTCTCATATCTCTGGACCAGTAGGTGGCGCTGTGCCGAAACACAGCATGTAGCCTCAGGTCATGCTTGTGATGATATATACCAAGTTTGGTCTGAATCCGATGAAGCGTTGCGGAGATACAGCCTTATGTCTGTTTTCGCAAGCGCTACGTAAAATTTGTTCGTGGGTTTATCGAAAACAGTTTGACGAATCAACTTGAATTTCATAACTTTTTGTCGGCATGGTCTGGAGATGGTGAAAAATGTTGGTGAAAATCGGACAAGCGGTCTAGGAGGAGTTCGAAAAAGTAGGTTTTTCGGAAAATTCAAAATGGCGGAAAACTTTCCATGACGAAAAATGACGTCATAGGGTGCAATCGAATCGCCTTGAGCTAGGGAATCAGAGGAAAGAATTTTGTCTCTAGCCCTTGTGGTTCAAAAGTTATTAGCATAAACATGAGTGCAACTTTGGACAGTTGGTGGCGCTAGAGGGAATGAGTTGGAGACTCCAAATTTGCTATGCTGATAGTTCAGACTCTCCTCTATCAGTGTTCCAAATTTCATAACTTTCCCACAAGCGTAAGCATATGTAGTCAAAAGTTATTAGCATTTTTGGGAATTTAATTATAACTTTTGACCAAAAGGTGGCGCTGTCTTGTAATCTTTTGAGTACCTTCAGGGCCTTGTACTAATGACCCATACCGAGTTTCGTAACAATACGTTCATGCATTCCTAAAACACAGCATTTTAGCACATAATTCAAAATGGCCGACAGCCAAAATGGCTGATCAGGGAAAATTGGATATCAGTCGACTCAGCGTGACACCCTGAATCTAACGGGACCACTTTTATGATTTTTGGACAAACCATTCAGAAGTTATAAGCAAAAACAGCCATTTTTCATATCTCGGGACCAGTAGGTGGCACTGCGCCGAAACGCAGCAAGTTGCCTCAGGTCATGCTTGTGATGATATGTACCAAGTTTGGTCTGAATATGATAAAGTGTTGAGGAGATACAGGTTTGTGTCTGTTTTCGCAAGCGCTATGTAAAATTTGTTTGCGCGGTATTCGAGAACGGTTTAACGAATCAACACGAATTCCATAACTTTTTGTCGGCATGGTCTGAAGATGATCTGGTTCAATTTTCGTGAAAGTCGGCGCAACGGCGTAGGAGGAGCTTGAAAAAGTAGGTTTTTCGGAAAATTCAAAATGGCGGAAAAATGTCCATGACGGAAAATGACGTCATAGGGTGCATCGAATCGTCTTGAGGTGGCGCTGACTTTTTGGACTGTCTTCTATCAGTGTGCCAAATTTCATAACTTTCCCGCAAGCGGTTCTATGGGCTGCCATAGACTCCCAGAGCGGAAGAAGAAGCAGAATAATAAGAACGGGAACAGATACAATAGGTGCCTCCGCACCTTCGGTGCTTGGCCCCTAATAATAATAATAATAATAATAATAATAATAATAATAATAATAATAAGAATAATAAGAATAAGAATAAGAATAATAAGAAGGCGAACAAAAACAATAGGTGCCTACTAGGGGTGGAGCCGAACCCGAATACGGTATTCGGAAAGGCACAAATAATGTGTTTTTTACGAATACTTATTTCAAACAAATACTTTAAAAATATTTGTATTCGGGAACAAAAAAAAACTTTATATCAAAAAGCTGCGTTTCCTCATGAGACATGGCGACCGGCGGTGCTGCTGATGTGGTGGCTGTAAATCCACTTGTTGATAAAGGAGGAAAGAGCCACATATGGAAATATTTTGGATTAGGCTAATGTCACGTTGTCATAAGGGGCCGTTCACATAGCGCGCTTTTTGCGCGTGCAGATTTCAAATGTAGGCGCGCGGCAAGCACGCTTATAATAGAAGCGAGCGGCGCGCTCGTTTTTCCAGGCGCGCCTATGTCCATGCTTGCATGCATAGCAACGACAGACGCCACGAGAGAGCAAGTGCTTGTGGAAAGGAGAAAGCGGTGCGAACTGCGCTCTCCATGATGACGAGGAAGTATCAGCAAAGAATTAATTGATTTCTAGCCCTTGCATTAGCTTTAGATATATTTATGGAGATGAGAAATGAAATAAAAAACCGTCATTATGTCATTAATATCAGTCCATCAGAAAAGCAGTTCTAGGCTTATTCTTGGCTGGATAACTCTTAGCAGGTTTAAAAAGCCCTTTTAAAATTAAATATGAATGCAGTTTTGGATTAAATAAAAGTACAGTCAAGTCAAATAAAACACGTTTTATCTCCTGTATAGTTTGGTAACACTACAATAAGATACCATTCATTAACATGACTTAATGCGTTATCTAACATCAACACATTGAGTGAACAATATATTTTTACAACATTAATTAATGTTTGTGAATGTTATTTAATACAAACACTTGATTGGTCATGTTTGTTCGCGTCATTCATTGTGCATTAAATAAATGTTAACATAAATAATGTTAACTTTTGATTTTAAAAATGTATTTTTAAATGAACCCCAAGGAGAATAATTGCGACAGTATATAACTATTGTTTATTGTTAGGTAATTTTATCTAATGTTATCTAACAAATGGAATCTTATTGTAAAGTGTTTTTAATACTACAGTTTCCATCTTTGTAACCGTGATATACACTTTAATATATGTAAATTTAATCTAAATTAAGCTTTGGTACCGAAATTGGTACCGAGAACCGTGGATTTTCACTGGTATTGGTACCGAATACTGAAATTTTGGCACCGTGACAACACTAGTAGCTCTGTTAGCTCTGTAATTTAGACAATAGGCTGTTGACAGAGTAACGTTAACATAGGTAATGGCTGTTATGTTATTTTCTTTTCAATGACGTTCCTTGTTACATGTTCATTGCCGGATTTATGGAAAAACATCAACCAATATTGCATATCCATAATTCTTATAAATGGATATAATTAAAGAATACTTACACTATAATGTAAATTAGAAGTGTAACGCAAAAAAAAAGGATTTTTACACCTATTTTGAATTTTACTCGAATACAAATACAAATACAAATACTTTTCCCCCCTCAACAAATACAAATACAGATACAAATACCGGCTGCTTTGCACACCCCTAGTGCCTACGCACCTTCGGTGCTTGGCCCCTAATAATAGGAACGGGAACAGATACAATAGGTGCCTACGCACCTTCGGTGCTTGGCCCCTAATAATCATAATAGGAACAGGAACAGATACAATAGGTGCCTACGCACCTTCGGTGCTTGGCCCCTAATAATAATAATAGGAACGGGAACAGATACAATAGGTGCCTCCGCACCTTCGGTGCTTGGCCCCTAATAAGAACGGGAACAGATACAATAGGTGCCTCCGCACCTTCGGTGCTTGGCCCCTAAGAATAATAATAATAACCGCTGCGAAGAGCTGTAAGCTACGGAATTTCGAGTGTATGAGCACCGCTTGCATGGTCTTTCGCCTCTACTAGAATCGCCTGAGATTTGCCGCTGTGTGCCTCTCATTGAAAATGAACTATGACTTGCGCTTTCCGTCGGGAATTCTCCCGATGACCACACTGGGCCTGCACACTTGTATATATGGTTCCTTAACCATTATTTTTTTTATTCTGAGTATTTTATATTCTATATTCCTAACCTCACCCCAAAATATAACCATTGCAGAAAACTTTTGGAATGTTTTGAATTTTAATAAAACATTGTTTACACCTGTAGTGTCTGCATAAACCATGTTTACATTTTAATGTCCATGTAATTCCAAACATAGGGTAACATGGTCATCTTGCCCCTGGGGCAACAATGACCACCCAACAATTTATCTCCTGACCATAGATGGCACAAAATCGCATCTCAGAATTTTTATTTAAAAACAGTTATTTTGAACCTTGTCATTTCATCTGAATATCATCATTTGTGAGATTTAGTCAGTCGAAACAGTTTTGAGGTTAATTGATCTAATTTTGTGCCAGTGGAAAATAGTGAGCTATGACATCGTTGAATATCAACGTTTTTTGTGTCTAATTGTTAATGATGGATTTGTAGCACAATGTTTTTGGATTTGTGGAGTAAAATGTATAGTTTTTATTTTAAGGTAAAAAGATAAAATTAGATCCTTGGAGTAAGATGCCCCCAGATTTGACACAGAAGGCATGATGTTACTTGTGTTATTTTTAAATTGAACACTTATAATAATGAATGGGTTAATGAATGAATTGAGGTAAATCAATTTGATTTAATGGTGTTTCTATTGTGACATTTTCAATTAAAATATGGGCAATTAAATATGTAAACATTCATATGCCTGTAGATAAGTCATAGAAAATTTTTACCTTTCAGTTAAATCTCTTTTACTAGGATTCTGCTTCTGTCATCTGTTATTGCATTATTCAACTAAATTGTCAAAATAAAATTAGATCAAATTGTTGATTTAGTATTTTACATTAATATAAATATGAATGAGAATTATAATAATCAAAAGTAATTTATACATTCTTTAAAAGTTTATTCAGTGGGGGCTTCTTACCCCAGGTAGGGGGCCATCTTACCACTCTTAATATTTGAAATTTTGTAATTTCTTAATTAGCAAATGTTTCTATTTCTTTCCTATAAAACATTATGATCATCATCCAGCACAATTCTTAACATTTATCTAAAAGTTAGTTTAAAAGTAAATCCACATTGTTCTTAAGGGGGGCATCATGTTACCATACACACACACATACACATGCATCAATCAGACAATGAAAATGCACTGCATATAGTCAAGCTATTATTGCTCAAATCACACTTGGAGAAGTGTAGGAGGTGTCAGTAGTGCGTCTCACCACATCAGTCCTGATTTCCTCTCTGACCGCCTGGATGGTGTCTCTACACTCTGCCAGCAGGCTTTCATATAAGTGTTCCTTTGTTTCTTCATTATCTGCCTGTGAAGAGTAAGAGACTAAACAGTCAGGATACCTGCATTCACTGTGTATTTTGTGCATAACTGTACAGTGATCAAATCTTTTTCAAATGGCATGTGCTCTATAGCTATAAACGTGTCTTTACATTAAAGGTTTTGGTGCAGACATGTGCATGTGATTTTAGGTTCATTTGGTTTGGTGGGAAAGGTTTCCTGAACTTAAGTGCACAGGATTGTCTAACAAGATGCGTAGTCCAGTAATGATCAAAACTGTGGATTGATACTTGTAAACTATGATCTTAAGAGAGAGAGTTGTCCTTTTAACTCAAATGCCAAGTGTCATAGTTACATAGCAGTTACTAGGAGTAGATTGCTTTTGTAGTTAATATTTTTTGTTAAAGCCTAAAATCAGACATCTAGAAAGCTGTAGGAGGTGTGGGTTTTGTTCATGCTTATGCTTTATCCTGTTTATGTTAGTTGAGGAGCAATAGAAATAAAGTAATAAAAAAAAAACTGTTTGCCCTGCTAACAGTCAAATTTGTGTTGCATCCGAACCCCTAGATGGGGAAGAAACAATGCATTTAATAATGGAATTAGAAAGTCATTTGGCAGGGACAAACACTTAAACTGAGGCTTAAAAGTAGGACCTGATCCCCACGGTTTGGCACGTATGTGACCCACGGCTTAACTGCAAACTTTACCATCATAAAGTGAAAGTTTATCATTTGCATGCGTTTCTAAGTCTTGCCGATTTAAATATTTCTACGATTTTAAACCAATCAAGTGACGCAAAAAAAGAAAACAATTTGGTACTTGCACGTTTCCTGTGCACACACTCAAAGTACAGATGGTGGACAACCAGAATGAGACTTTTACCGCCGCCGTTCCCGCGGCGGCAAAATTGGGATGTGTATTTGCTGCCTTTTACTGCTGAGTGGCGCTGTAATCACAGACTTTGAAAAGTGTCAGTTTATTCTCTTTATGACGTAATCTGCCGCGGCAGTAATCTGAGTTGAGGTCGCAGATAAATTCAAGATAAATATTGTGGTTAAACGAATTCAAATTCATTAAATTTAAACAAAGTAGACACGTTAACATTGTGTGCCCAGTTTTTCTATAATTTAGAAAGGCTATGTCAATAGGTTACTTGTCATTTACTTCGTGTTATTTTAATGTGTTTGTAGATTTATTAACTGAAACATAACAGTGAAATAAATTAAAACAATTTACCGTAAAATTAAAACATTTTCAAGACTTGCAGTTCCTAACCGATGTAGTCGGTTTAAGCATTCTTTGTTATATTCAGAATTAAATAGGCTTACATGTTGTTATGATTATCAATTGAATTCTTTAATAAATAATCAACCACAATGCCTATTACTACCACAGCAAAAATAAACCAGTCGAATTTCAAAGTCGTTCGCGAAATGACTTGGCTATACCGGGTGGCCAAGTGACAGGGCAAAACAGCAGCAACTGCGGCATTTTAAAAGGTAAGTTTCCTATCTGTTTATTTAAAAAAACAAAACAAAACATGCATGGCGCAAGATCTTGTAAAAAAAAAAAAAAAAAAAAAAATTCATTATTTGAACAAAAATGAGACCAAAATGAGAACAAAAATTTAATATGTAAAAATATAAACAAAGCAGAGAATAAAACAAACTTTTAGGGAAAAAATATAGGCCTATTATGCTACAACAGAATTGGTTAACATTAATGAAAGCAAAATATGTAAAAATACATTTCAAACAAAATAAAACAAAACAAATTCATAGCCGAGTGGTAGGCTATAACTTACATTTCAATAATTCAGATGACACGGGTTCTAATCCCGAACAAATATGTGCTACTTTTTTATTATTAATGCAGATAGATTTGATAGTTCCAAAATATTGCTACACCATATTGTTTTTTTTTCTCCTATAGCCTATATTAAATATTTTATATTTATAAAATACAATTACCATTCATTTCCATTTTACATTAGGGACAATTTTTATCCAACAGAATGGCTGAATTAACATCTGCATAATAATAATAATAATAATAATAATAATAAATAAACAGCACAAGGTCTTGTAAAAACACTTTTTAAAAAAAATTTTCGACACAATTTCGAGACAGTAAATAGCCAATTAAAAAATAAAAAAATAAAAAATAAAAAAATAAAAAAGAATATAACAAACTTTTAAAACAGAGAAAATAGTAGATCTAGGCTATTTAGACGATAGCTCTGTGGTCAATGCATTAACTCTCGGAGCTTCAAACGATCTGAGATCGAATCTCAGTGTACGACAGTGTTTATGTTTTTCCGTTCTTGATGCTTAAAAATTCAACTGTTTATTAAAGTCAATCATCTTGTTTAATTATCAATTGTACATTACAACATAAATTTGCTACATTCCAGTGGAGCCGCTGCAAAGACGACACATCTGATGAAGGACTGTCAGCCGATCGCACCAGAAAATGAAGATGATGAAGCTCGCCTTTAATCTGCTAAAATATTTTTACAGTTTATTTATTTAAACAGGGTTGCATCGAGTTTATTCCCTTTGTGATGCAAAATAAGAAACACTGAATCTTATTCTTGCAACATTTTAAATTTCTATTGTCAAAGAAATTGCAGCTAAATTAAAAAATTAAAACGGTACAAAACGAAAAAAGTTCAAAGCAACAAATTAAGAACAGGCGTTTTTCTTTGCCTCTCTCGCGCTGGATATTTTTTTAGTAAGTTTGGTCTCCCTCACTGCGCGCGGCGGGTCTCTCTCGAAATTAAGCATTTCAGCGTAAAAAACACCATACAGCTGATAATACTGTAGCCTATATGTCGCTGCGTGTCATCCACACAAATCACGAAAGAAAAAACTGTAACAAATAGCTTTTGTTCCTTCAAAGATACAACATGCCTTGCAGAATTCACCTCACAATAAAACGAGGTGGGTCGCGAATTAAAGAGCTCTGTATCTGCTAAATTGAAATTGTGTGTGGAAAATAAAACTACTATATATAATTTAATAAGATATAGGGCCTACTGTACATAGGCTATGGACTTTTGGAGATTAATCCTTAAAAGAATGTTGCCTTTGCCTGCTCATCAGGCTGGCTGCGACACTCTCCATATGAAAGACGGAACATTAACACCTCTGTCCTGCACCCCCACGATAAAGCAACTATTGCCTTCTCCAACCCCCCACAGGCTAGCTGAGTTTACAAAACAAAACAAAGAGTTTGCCACTCGTCGTGGTGTGCCAAAACACTTAATTATAAACTTCAATATTTCATTCAAAACAATCTCAAAAGATTTGTGACATTTTGAAAAGCCGTGGATGCATTCAGAGCCGGATTAACGCAAAGGCAAACTAGGCACGTGCCTAGGGCCCGATTGGCGGGATGGGGCCCAGACAGAGGGACAAAAAAAAAAACAAAAAAAAAAAATTGTACAAATGTCCTATCTACAATTTATTTCAAAATGTATTAATTAACTAAAAATAGTGACGATGTTTATCTTAACCATAGACTGTTACATTACGTCACATTAACGCCAGCCCATGACTGTATATATATAGAGGCGCCAGCCAGTTAAGTCCGAGTCAGCGGCGGTCAGAGGCGGTTAACGAACGCATCCATCAGGTGCTGCGAGTGCGAAGCAAAAGCCTAAATAGGCACGCAAAAAAGCACAGCTCGTAATGCAGGTCATCGATTTTGGAGTGATTGCAATGTATTTTAAATATAAACTTGTGGGCTACTGTAGATCAGCGTCATTTCTGGAAAAATCATTCACCGCTTTGTTAGTCTACGAGTTTAAAAGAGCGCGAGCGTCATTAACGTGCCTAGACGCGACGCTTTGAATTTGCGCGTACAATGAATAACATCGCGTTGGGAGCTGACTAGTAAAAAAGCTACAAAAGTAAAAGACAAGACGTTTGTATTCAAAGTTAAAAAACCAACACACTGCAACATTTTTAAATGTTTCAAATAAAGGATCTCATATCTATGGGTCTATCTTCTATATTCTGCTGATGATTAGATAATACCCTGACATCATTAGTTTAGATTTTTTTTCCTGCTCAGTAGCGATCGTATCTTTCTCTTCCACTTGATTTGTGTATAGCATATTTAAGGTAGCAATGCAATACATAATATCATATTACTGATATTAATAATATGACAATATCTGCAGTCAATATTGATTAAATGGGAGGGAAAAATCCTGCCCATAACGCATATGAAAAAAAATTATAAAAGCACGTTCATGTTCATCTACTGAAGTGGTATTCTGGAACTGTGAATAAACTGAATAAAACAGCAAAATAACAACAAGAACAATAACATCTTCATTAAACAAAAAAGAGATTACCTTAGATGAAGTTTGATGTAGTAGGCTACCAGTAAAAAGTCTTTTTTGAAAGAAGTTTCTTATTATGCTCTACAAGCCTGCATTTATTTGATCAAAAATACAGAAAAAAACAGGAATATTCAGCGAGGATGTGTTAAATATATAAAAGTGATAGTGAAGACTTTTTTAAAACAACTTTTTAATAATCAAAAAATCCTGAAAAAAAGTATCACGTTATAAAATAAATATTAAGCACCATTTCTAGCATTTGATAATAAATCCGAATATTATAAAGTTTTCTGAAGGATCACGTGACACTAAATTCAGCTTTGCATCACAGAAATATATTTTAAAGTATAGTAAAATAGAAAACCATTATTTTAAATTGTAATAATATTTCACTATATTATTTTTCTGTAGGCTATTTTTGATCAAATAAATCCAGGCTTGATGAGCATAAGATACTTCTTTCAAAAACATTAAAAATAGTAATTTGTCCAAACTTATGTACTGTGTAAGTAAAAATATACTAAATTTAAAATTAAATGTTGTATAAATAAAAAGGTTAGGAATCATATTTGTTTCAAGTGTTTTTTATTGGGGGTGGGGGGGCCTCCAACATGAATTTTGCCTAGGGCCTCCAAATGTCTAGAACCGGCCCTGGATGCATTACTGCCACAGTAACCATGAACGCAACAGAATACTGGTTCTGATTTTATTGTTTGTCGTTTAAACGTATTTCAAAAGCAGTTCTGTTAAAAAAAAAAATATATATAGCCTATATATATGATTTTTTTAACAGAACTGCTTTTGAAATTACGATGGGAATTATTATAGGCTACAGAAGTAAAGCCATTGTATAATATTTGTTCCTTCCTTAGTGTAAAATGGAAATGCATGGTGATTTTATTTTGTAAATAGGTTTTAGAACTAGACAAATCTCTCTGCATTAACAATAGACTATAAAATGCATTAATAGGCTAAAAATAAAAGTAGTGCAAGTTAGTTCGGGATTCGAACCCGTGTCATCTAAATGATCGTAACGTAAGCTCAACCACTCGGCCACGATTCACTCGTTGTGAATTGGCCTAACGTTCCAGTGTGTGTTCGCTCGCACGAGCGAGAAGCGCTCTTCATTCAAATGAACGCGCCGCCGCGTTTGTCGAACACTAATTCAACATGCCAGAATAAAACCTGGCTTTAGAACAATCGATGCATAGCGCCACTCGTCGTGGTGTGCCAAAAAAATTACAATAATTTAGTTTCATTTTTTTCAGTGTTAATGTTTGAGTTAAAAAAAATCCTCTACAAATTAAATTAACACAAAGTCGGCTATAAGAGCCCTTTGGCTACGTAAAAAAGCAAAGGGCTTACAGTCTTAACATTTAGGCTACTTTGCTTAAATTCGATACATTTATTTTCAGTAGGGCCTAATACATTTAGGGATGTAATTTCAGTATATATGCTTTACCAACGCTTTATATTCAATTAAAGTTCCAAGAGGTCTGGTCTCTATATTTCCTTCTAACTTGTATATTTCTAACTTGTGCTTGCTGCGAACGCAAGTTATTTAAGGTGTCTCAACTGAATTCGTTACAAGGTTTCATTTAATTAAATTAATGTGCAGCAATTTGTACAAATAGAGTGTATATTAGGCCTACTATGTTGTAGCCATTAAATAATCTCATTTAGTATCATATTTGTTAAAATATTATAATGTTATTTTTTTCCATCTATGTTGAATATGAAAAGTGAACAGCACGAGTAAGATAGGATACATTATATCGAGACATGGATATGGAGTGGGTCAGACATGATTTTGACCACTTCATTAAGTTTTGTTTAGTAGAAAACCTTTCTTTAAAATGAATTTCGTTTTCTATAAATTGTATCTTAATTTTAATCAATTTTTCATCAACCAATTTCATGGATTAAATAAGTAAGAGAAGCAAATATAACAGACACTTATCATGCAGGCGCCCTCGCGGTCACTTGCATTGCACGTCAGCTGGAGCGCATCTCATCCTCCTAACTTAACGAAACTCAGCGTATGCCTCACACAGATAAATACATCAAATACACAAAGCTTCAAATGTCTTCAAACGAAATAATTCAAAACGAAAAGAAAAAGGCTACTCTCTGATTAATATTTATTTTTTGTGCATTTCTCTCTAGGTGCGTTCACTACAAATATGGCGATCGTCAACTTCATCTTTGCAGTCGACACTGTCAGAAAACACTAGTTTATTGATAAAAATCAATGCACGCACACCGGATTTACAAATACACATCTTGCTTGTTGCACGCACACATAGCTATTATGTCGAAAAAACGAAATATTATGTTGAAATAACATTATTATTAATAATACATCTTTTAGAATATTTGATTAAATGCTGATTGTTGCGCTTGTTCAATTTAATAAAATTAAAACTTTAATTGTGATAATTAAAATAATTGAAAATTAAATATTTAGTGGCCAAGTTTTGCTAATTTATTATATAGGCTATTATATGCCTATTGCCTATATTAAGTAGGTCATATTAAGACAAGGCATATATTAAGTTATTTTAGCTGTTATGAGAAAAATAAATCTAACGAAATCTAAAATCTAAAACTAATAAATCTAAAAAAAAATTCTAACGCCAATTCAACATGCCAGAATAAGACCTGATTTTTGAACAATGCGTAACGCCACTCGGCCAAAACACTACATTTTAAACTTCAATGTTTAATTCAAAACAATCTCAAAACGCGTTTTGACATTTTTTTTAAAGCCTATATACATTAAGGGCATTGAAACCAGGATCTTAACTAAAACGCGTTCCGCATAATCTCTCAAAAATTATGCCACACTACTCCATGTATTTTTTTTTTTTTTTTAAGGACTGCTTTTGAAATCACTATAAATTACTATGTAATTGTATCGCTCACGAAAGCTCTTCATTTATCTAATTCCTCAATAGAATAGTAAAAATATTCAGCGTCATTGCTCCTAATATCGTCTCTATTTTTAACTTTTGATTCTATTTTTTCAGTTCTAAAATTGATTCTATCTTTGGTTCTATTCTGTTGTAGCCTAATAGGCCTATTTATATATATGAAAAATATGCATATTAGGCTTAGGGTTTTACATTTAACCCACTTACATTTTAAAATACGGCAATTGCTGCTGTTTTGCACAATGTCCCTTTGCGCCACCTGGCGGTCATTTCGGGAACGACTTTGAAATGCGGCTGGTTTATTTTCGCCGCGGTAATTTCGCCGCGGCGGCTGGCGCGGCGGTAATAGGCATTCTGGTTGTCCACCATCTGTATGCACACGTTTCCGACAGAGATAGAGAGCAGATACACAGCCACATTTCAAATAGTGCACATATAAGACACAACACATTATATATCCATAACTAGGGATGGGTATGGTTAAGGTTTTAATGGTATTACTACCCTTACCGAAACTGCTTATCGATCCGGTACTTTAATGGTATTCTTATCGGTTCTTTGTTATTTTTATGTAAGTAATCAAATGTAAAATAACACTGCAGAGTTTTTACTGTATAAATTGATAGATTAATGCTTATTAAAGCTATAGTTTTTCATTCAAGAGATGAGTAATTTTCACTTTGCCTTTTGTTGTTTGATTCACATGAATGGCACAATTGTAAGCAGGTTTATTAGACTGCTGCCCCTTTAAGACTAAATGCAGATCTAATAATACACATTTTCTCCCAACTATTTACGCACATTTAAGACACTGTATTTAAGTAAATACTCTACAATTTGGTCATTTTGACAGGCTATTTTTGTGTGTATTTAATCGTTTAGATGCGCACACAAAGCCTAAAGTATAATTTGCTTGTAGTTGCTGTCCGTTTCGGAGCGCACACACACACAAACCACCTAGAAGTTGGAAACAGTCTTTTGTGTGGATTATTGTGCTTTTAATAGCTCTTTTTATCATCAAACACGTCCCACAATTTAGCAACAGTAGAGACTGCATTTTACAACAATCACCGATTGTGCAGATTTTGATGTTAAGTTTGGGTTTTAGGGAGAAATGGCGCACCGGTGTGAAGGGAAGGAAGTATCGCTAGACGGAACACGGCTAGTTTAATAGTTCTAACTCGTATTTTCTCTTTATAATCATTGGAAGCCGAAATTGAAAATAAAAATCGATTAAATATCACAGCTCTAAAGTGTGACCAGACTAAACTTTTTTTTAGTTCTCTTGGCCATCGTCACTCATTAAGCAGGGGCTTTCGTGTTGTGTGCGCTGTAGTTCCGTGAGAGAGATCGGTCTCTTCTGGATTACAAATATATTTGAATTTGCAAGATAACGTCAATAAAGCAAATAGTAAGAGCATTTTCTTAATTCTCCAGTACCAACAGCAGAACCGATAGCGTCGGAGTTTATTGATACTGCGGTCTTTCATAATTTAGCACCGGGGCTCATTTAACACCGGGTTTCGGTAACCATCCCTATCCATAACATACCATCAAAATACCCGTCTCGACAAGTATTCTCGTAAACAGTTGGTTATGTCTTAAAGTGAACATAAAAGAGAAAGAAATTGGATGTGTAAAATTATAATGAAACAGTGCAGTGTCTTAAAGGGACAGCAGCCTACATATTCCTGCTGCTGTCTGTCACTGTTAAAAAACAACAGACTTCTTTTACAAAGATTAATCTATATTTAAATTTATACAGTGAAGACTAAGTGTTCTTAAGAAAGTGTTCTTTAAGAGTAAATGGAAAGTTATATTTGTTCAGTAATGTAACAACCACTAAGGACAATCAAATTTCTAATGAAAATGTGAAATTTTTAATTTTCAATAAATATTTGTCAAATTCTGTAAAAGTATGTCCTTTTCATACTGGAAGCAACAGGATGGCACATTACCACGAGTTTGTTGTATTCAGAATGCCAGTCGGGTAATGCGTGATCCTCAGTAATGTAGTGTAGTGTATGGCGTAAAAGTTGTGTAGTGCATTTCAGCCTTTAGTTTCAAGACAAATAAAAGAAAAGATTTACTGTGGTCAACAAAATTATTTGGTCATTGGTCCTGGGTTGTGAACTTGTGAATTGCAATTCAAATTGACTTCAGGATCACAGAAAGTATCTGATGATAGAGACACGCACAGTGCCATTTATAATACAGGTGTGACGGTAGCCTGATATCTAAGAATCTGGATTGCTTAACCCCCTGAGGTCGGCTATCGCGCCGGCGCGATAGGCTCGTTTTTTTCCTTATCAGTGAAAAAAATAAAATAAAATAAAATATTACTTTTTATCTTATATGCTTGTGTTGTACATCAATCGATCCTGTTAAGTGTGTATTATTTTTGTGTATACTCACAATAAAAACAAAGTGTTGTGCTTTTCGCCAAATAAAGAAAAATAAACATGATGCGAGTTCTGCTTTCTCTCTGTCAGTGTAGTCAATTCTGAAACGCGTCCGAAAATGAACCATAACTCAGCGAATACTCAGTCAAACAGGCATACAGACACACAGGCATGAAGCTTGAATTCTCCTCTTTTAAATGAAGTAATTTATATAAAAAACAAATATTCTCAGCTTGTGAAATATGTATTAAAAGAGAGCAATTCCAGTCGAGCTAATTAGAGCTCATTCAGATGTAATGTGACCCCACCCACGGAGAGCGCGCGCGCTATTCAAACGCAAATGTCTGAGGCAATCCATGCAAACTGTGAACGCCCCCATATCAGCTCGAGAAAACACATCAGATCATTGTACTTGTTTACACAGTCTCGCAGCGCTGTGAGGAATAATACTATAATGGGAAATTTACCTCAGAAGTACGAGGAGCAACAGATCCGAGGCTATGGAATAATGTAGTAAGTTTTTTTTTCATTCTCAAGTGCGGCGCGTATCTGTGCATGAATGAATGAATGAACGGCAGAGATGCCGCTGTTTACCACAACTGGCAAAAGATGGTTTAAATTTGAATCGTTTCTGTCTGTGAATGTTTCGCTTTTAGCGAACTGTATTGCTATAGGCTACTGAGTAAAAATCGAGTGAAATATGTTGAAATAAAATGTATTTGTATAAGCAACGTATTAAACTGCAAATTAACATTTATATTTCTTATAATAAAAACGAAAGTTACTATGTTACAGACATATGAAAGACAACATTTCATTGATTAGTTTTGGATAGATTATACATTTTTACTGTAAAATATCTGCCACCTCAAATAAGCTTTTGTTTGCCAATTTTTGCTCATATGTTAAATATAGTATGTTTTGTCAAAAATAATCAAATAATAAGTTATAGTGTTTATTCCAATGTAGCCTAGGCTATATTCAAGTAATGAATCCTTAACTTTGAAATATGTATGATAAAATGTATACTTTAGTTTTTACAAAGAAAGATTACACTTGAATTGTTGTTGTAATTGTAACCTTTTTAATAATAAAAAAAAAAAAAATACAAGGTAGATGTAAACAAACTAATAAAAGGCAAATATAAGCCTTTTCTTTAAAATAATTTTTTATTGTGTTTTATTAGTGACAAATTTGGGGAGAGGATAAATATTCCAAAACTGAAAATACAGTATGAGAATTAACTGCACAATTACTAGACATGTTTTCCTTTTGATATTATAGGCCAATTTGCAAGCACAATGTGTGAAAAAAAAATATATATATTGAGATGCTTCCAACTGTTGCTCTTGCATTCTTTCTTGTGACACACCTGAATGAATGGCTCATTAAGTATGCGGGCCCCATTGTCTCCAGGTGCGAACCACTAAATATGCATGATCGTTGACGCCCACTCCGCATATTGCCTTTCCAGACAGAAAGTGTTTTGCAAAATTTAAATCAATGCATTGTGTTATGTGAATGATTAGGCAGGATAATTTTCACATCATTTTGAAGAAAAAACACTAGGCGATGACATCCATTAGTCACAAGTCTTATTGACATATTTAGAATGTGTTTTATGGCCTTATTTCAGAAACTTTATTTTTTAGTTTTTTCAATAACCATGCATAAACATTATTCTCTCAAAAATGAAAACATGTACATGCATGGTGCTCACATATGATGGTAGCCCTGTTTGTGCTATATAGCGAATTTACACCTTTGCCATTAATATGTTTATAAGCAACTGAAAAAAGCAAAAATGTCAGGGCATGTCAGAACATCTCAAGGACCCCAAAAACACCTTAGACCCCAGAGGGTTAAACAAGGTTATGAGATCAATTTTGGGTAGTTGTGATTCAAATAATTGCAAAGTTACTGTCACCATATTTTTGCTGCACTACTACTAACTATGATCAAGATTGTAACCTCAGGCTGTTTCAGGGGGCCCATTTATAGACTTGGAATAGAAATTGGACAAATAATAGTGTCAAGCACCAGAAGGATCATATACTTAATTGTACATCACAATTAAAACACCATCATAACAACTGTATGAGTAAACAAGATAAAATTGTAAACCTCCAGAGTCTAAGAGGGCAAAATATGTTGAAGATGAAAGACAAGCATAAACGCAAAGAACGTAACAAAACAAGTTTCTGGAGCATTCCTGTTGTAGCAGAGACTAGGCAAATTAAATAAACCCAAAATCCATAATTTTTTTAAAAAAAAGAAGATTAAATCATAATAAAAGTATAATTAAGAAGCCATCAGATTTCTGTGAAATAAGAAAGAAGCATAGAAAGAAAAAAACTAAATGGAAAATTTAATGTTAATTTAATAGTACTGCAACAAAATTAACTTTAGAACACCATGAGAAACAAACATAAGCACACGCCCACATAGAGACTGTGGTCACACCTAACCAACACCTTGCATGACTAACTGCAACAGGGTGAACCAGAATTTCGGTGAAAGCGAGACTGTGTAAGACTAAAACAAAAAAGAAAAAAACTAGGAGAGCAGTCCCTAAGAATGGTTATTCTGTCTAGAATGCAGTCTGGTTAAGATGGGACAACATACCACAGATGTGAGCATGCTCATGGGTGAGGCGTGCCTAGGTGGGGAAGATACCAATAACTATAACCATTAGGCTAGGGATTTTTTTAGAGCACCCCATTTGATTCAAAACAATTCTTGAGATTGTGATTAGATTAAAAATCAATTCACAATTTTGAATAAAATTTCAATTCAACATACATGCAGAGATTTGATAGTAGTTAACCGTTTTGTGTTACTTTTCTTATTTGACTGCGGTAGACAGTTTGTCTAGAAGAAAAAAAATATCACCGAATTATTTGTAAACCTTGAAATTTATTTTGTTTTTTCTTCCCAATGTAATCCTCAACATTATAAAACAAATGTGATTTAAGCTGACTGCACTCATTACACATGACTAACAGTCTTCTATAAAAAAGAAAGAAAGCCCTGAGCAAATAGAAAAACTACTTATTACATAAATTAAATTCCTTGATAGAAAAATATAAAACTGATAAATAAAATTAAAATAAACATTAAGACAAATACAATATATATATATTTTTTTCCAGGTACAGTAGGTTTATTTATTAAGTCTTTGATGTCCCCAGAGTGTGTATGTGAAGTTTTAGCTCAAAATACCACAAAGATATTTTTATATAGCATGTTAAAATTGTCACTTTTTGAGGGTGAGCAAAAAAGCACCGTTATGTGACTGTTCTTTTAAATGCAAATGAGCTGCTGCTCCCGGCACAGAGGGCGGAGCTTAAAGAGCTTGTGTCCTTTTACCTCACACCCACATGCACTGAAATTTTCAAAAACTTTTAGCCTTTTATGTTCAAACCAGAGTCAGACAATGATGGAGAGACTCAAGAAGTGACAACATGTAGAAGCAAAAGGACATTTCTGTATGGTTAGTTGATGAATTTATGTAGCTTGTGTGGTTATCTTCTAGTCATTGATTAGCATATTCTGTCATGATAATCTATAAATCGTGTTCCCGGGGGCGGGGTTTATGTTAATTCTAGGGTTGGTGATGTCGCTAACCCGGGAGGAATGCCGTGTAGTCCCTACCAGCCATTTGTTGTAGTCCTTAAAAAGGAAGTCTTTAAAAGCTTTTTAGTCTTTAAAATATATGTAAAAAAAAAAAAATGTATATATACTCACCTAAAGGATTATTAGGAACACCATACTAATACTGTGTTTGACCCCCTTTCGCCTTCAGAACTGCCTTAATTCTACGTGGCATTGATTCAACAAGGTGCTGAAAGCATTCTTTAGAAATGTTGGCCCATATTGATAGGATAGCATCTTGCAGTTGATGGAGATTTGTGGGATGCACATCCAGGGCACAAAACTCCCGTTCCACCACATCCCAAAGATGCTCTATTGGGTTGAGATCTGGTGACTGTGGGGGCCATTTTAGTACAGTGAACTCATTGTCATGTTCAAGAAACCAATTTGAAATGATTCGAGCTTTGTGACATGGTGCATTATCCTGCTGGAAGTAGCCATCAGAGGATGGGTACATGGTGGTCATAAAGGGATGGACATGGTCAGAAACAATGCTCAGGTAGGCCGTGGCATTTAAACGATGCCCAATTGGCACTAAGGGGCCTAAAGTGTGGCAAGAAAACATCCCCCACACCATTACACCACCACCACCAGCCTGCACAGTGGTAACAAGGCATGATGGATCCATGTTCTCATTCTGTTTACGCCAAATTCTGACTCTACCATCTGAATGTCTCAACAGAAATCGAGACATCATCAGACTAGGCAACATTTTTCCAGTCTTCAACTGTCCAATTTTGGTGAGCTCGTGCAAATTGTAGCCTCTTTTTCCTATTTGTAGTGGAGATGAGTGGTACCCGGTGGGGTCTTCTGCTGTTGTAGCCCATCCGCCTCAAGGTTGTGCGTGTTGTGGCTTCACAAATGCTTTGCTGCATACCTCGGTTGTAACGAGAGGTTATTTCAGTCAAAGTTGCTCTTGCTCAGTCGACCCATTCTCTTCTGACCTCTAGCATCAACAAGGCATTTTCGCCCACAGGACTGCCGCATACTGGATGTTTTTCCCTTTTCACACCATTCTTTGTAAACCCTAGAAATGGTTGTGCGTGAAAATCCCAGTAACTGAGCAGATTGTGAAATACTCAGACCGGCCCGTCTGGCACCAACAACCATGCCACGCTCAAAATTGCTTAAATCACCTTTCTTTCCCATTCTGACATTCAGTTTGGAGTTCAGGAGATTGTCTTGACCAGGACCAAACCCCTAAATGCATTGAAGCAACTGCCATGTAATTGGTTGATTAGATAATTGCATTGAGAAATTGAACAGGTGTTCCTAATAATCCTTTAGGTGAGTGTATATATATAATAATAATAATAATAATAATAATAATAATTTTTTTTTTTTTGTCTTTAAAATAAACATGTAAATAAAGCACACACATACAGGTATGTGTTACATATATTTGTTATAATTTTGATGATTATGGCTTACAGCTTATGAAACCCACAAAATCAAAATCCCAGAAAATTAGAATATTACATGAAATCACATAGTAATTACACAGTGATACCATGGTCATTGAAGCAGGTTTTGGTTCTTTTGGCAGTGTGGCCAGGTGCAAATCCTGCTGGAAAATGAAGGAAGCATCTCCATAAAGCTTGTCTGCTGAAGCATGAAGTGCTCTGGAAATGTCCTGGTAGACGGCTGTGTTGAGTGGACAGCACAGTGGACCAACACCAGACGATGACATGGCTCCCCAAACCAACACAGACTGTGGAAACTTCACACTGGACTTCAAGCATCTTGGATTGTGTGCCTCTCCATTCTTCCTCCAGACTCTGGGACCTTGGTTTCCAAATGAGATGCAAAATTTGCTCTCATCAGAAAAGAGGACTTGGTCCACTGTGCTTTATCAAATCCAGAGTCAACGCAGCCGTCTACCAGGACATTTTCAGAGCACTTCATGCCGACTTCATTTTCCAGCAGGATTTGCACCTGCCCACACTGCCAAAAGAACCAAAACCTGGTTCAATGACCATGGTATCACTGTGTAATTACTGTTTGATTTCATGTAATATTCTAATTTTCTGGGATTTTGATTTTGTGGGTTTCATAAGCTGTAAGCGATAATCATCAAAATTATAACAAATAAAGGCTTGAAATATCTCAGTTTGCATGTAATGAGTCTATATAATATATTAGTTTCACCTGTTAAGTTGAATTCTTGAAATAAATCAACTTTTTGATAAATAAATAAATAAATAAATAAATAAATAAATAAATAAATAAATAAATAAATAAATAAATATATAAATATATATATATATACACATATATACACACATGCATACATATACAGTGAGGAAAATAAGTATTTGAACACCCTGCTATTTTGCAAGTTCTCCCACTTGGAAATCATGGAGGGGTCTGAAATTGTCTTCGTAGGTGCATGTCCACTGTGAGAGACAATCTAAAAAAAAAAAAAATCCAGAAATCACAATATATGATTTTTTAACTACTTATTTGTATGATACAGCTGCAAATAAGTATTTGAACACCTGTCTATCAGCTAGAATTCTGACCCTCACAGACCTGTTAGTCTGCCTTTAAAATGTCCACCTCCACTCCATTTATTATCCTAAATTAGATGCACCTGTTTGAGGTCGTTAGCTGCATAAAGACACCTGTCCACCCCATACAATCAGTAAGAATCCAACTACTAACATGGCCAAGACCAAAGAGCCGTCCAAAGACACTAGAGACAAAATTGTACACCTCCACAAGGCTGGAAAGGGCTACGGGGAAATTGCCAAGCAGCTTGGTGAAAAAAGGTCCACTGCTGGAGCAATCATTAGAAAATGGAAGAAGCTCTTCAAACCCAATATAATTTAATTTCATCAAGTCAAGCAGAATGGCTTATTCTCCGGTCGCAAAGTTTTTTCTATGAACACGGTGATAAGGCTGGTCGACTGTTAGCCCATCAACTTAAATCCAGATCATCAGCTCAACATATTTCTCAAATTACAAATGATGCTGGGGATTTAACTATTGATCCCCTTACAATTAATAACACGTTTATGAACCTTTATTCTAGCCTTTATAAATCAGAAACCCCTAAGGATCAGTCTAAATTGGTAGAGTTTTTTGACAGCATAAATGTCCCCAGTATTTCATTGGAACATAAAAAAGACTTAGATCACCCCCTTCAGCTGCAAGAAATATCTGCGGCCATATCAGCGTTGCAAAGCGGCAAGTCTCCGGGGCCCGATGGCTTTCCGATCGAATTCTATAAGAAGTTTTCTACTAAATTATCTCCACTCTTGCTCAATATGTTTGAATATTCTTTATCTCAGAGAACTTTACCAAAGTCTCTTACTGAAGCACTGATTACACTTCTATTGAACCCTGAGAAGGACCCAACACAATGTAGCTCATATCGACCAATTTCTTTGTTAAATGCAGACGTCAAAATTTTAGCCAAATTATTAGCTATCCGATTAGAGTCTCCCTTGGTCAGTATCATTTCAGTTAATCAGACTGGTTTTATAAAAGGTCGCCACATCTTCTCTAACGTTCGTCGTCTTTTGAATGTTCTTTACACCCCCCAATCCCAGGACACCCCTGAAATAGTAGTTTCACTATATGCCAAAAAGGCATTTGATCGGGTGGAATGGGATTACCTTTTTTTCGCTATGAATAAATTTGGCTTTGGCCACAGATTTGTAGAATGGATCCGTCTTCTGTATACCTCCCCAGTTGCTTCAGTGGTTACTAATAAATGGCGATCAATTTTTTTCTCTATCAAGGGGCACTCGGCAGGGGTGCCCATTAAGCCCCCTTTTGTTTCCAATTGCAATTAAACCACTCTTTGGTATTAAAATCCACACCTACTTTTCATGGTATAAATAGGTGGGGTGTTGAACACAAGATCTCATTATACGCTGACGACTTGATTCTTTACATCTCAGACCCTTTATCATGCATCAATGATATTATCAAAATCTTGCACAATTTTGGGACCTTCTCAGGCTATAAATTGAATATCTCTAAAAGTGAATGCATGCCTGTTAACACACTTGCCAGGCATATATGCCTGACTCTGCTTTCCCCTTTCGCTTGGCAAGATCTGGGTTTAAATATCTGGGCATTAATATTGCACATAACTTTAAAGGACTATTTGAAAATAATTTTACTCCTCTTTTGATTAAACTTAAATCTGATCTTCAAAAATGGAGGATTCTTCATCTAACCCTGGCCGGTAGGGTGAACTGTGTTAAAATGACAGTTCTCCCGAGATTCTTATATTTATTTCAATGTCTACCAATCTTTCTTTCCAAAGCTTTTTTCAACAGATTAGACAAACTTATTTCCAGTTTTTTATGGGATGGGAAAACTCCTAGGATTTGGAAAGAGTTTCTCCAGAAACATAGGAGTGATGGGGGTTTAGCTCTTCCTAATTTCTTATATTATTATTGGGCAGCTCAAGTTCAAAAGATAATCTATTGGATGCACTCATCAGGTACCACTGATTGGTGTGAAACAGAATCTAAATCCTGCACAGCAACCTCTTTACAAGCCCTATTAACATCTAGCCTACCTATTAAAATAGCACAATATACATCAAATCCGGTTGTTCATTCTACTCTTAAAATATGGATTCAGATACGCCAACATTTGCATTTAAAGGGACACTCCACCCATTTGCATTAAGCTTTGCATTGTTAGAAACCCAGTCATACTATTGAATGGTTGTGCAACACTCTCTCATTTTCCCCTGAGACGGGAGAAATCCGTTATTTACCTTTTACACTTCCTCCTACAATGACGCAAAAATCGTCATTTTGCTTCATTGTAGGAGGAAGTGTAAGAGGGGGGGATTTCTGTTGAGACTACAGACACTCGTTCCTCATCTTTCCCAGGGGGCGGGACCCGCTAACGCTACAGACCTATTACAGATCAGTGGGTGGGACTTTACTCTCTGAAACTGAAAGCAATATCCTCCATCTTGTTTGAAGCTAAGCTAACAGGCGCTGTGGAGACAGATGTAAAGTAATGACAATAGTGGAGGAGAGTGCTCAATATGATATAGAAGATGATTTCGGAAGTCTGATGCTTGAATCAGGTGTTTGTGGCTACCTTTACAAGCCGCATTATAGCGAAGAGCAGCAGAGGCAGAAGACCTGCCTGCCGCAGACGAGGAGCCCGGACTGGCTCGAGTTAGGGCGGACTGGTGGCGCCGGTGATCTCACTATGCAACTACGAACACTGAGATAGAGTCCGTCTGCGGCAAAGAATTTCAACGATGACAATTTCTCCTGGACGAAATCTCTGAATCAGACGAGGACACGGACGTTTGTGTTGAGAACTATCCTAGTTTCGCACCGCATATGTTCTGACTGAACATCCAGGTACCATGCAATAATTCACCTTTTCGAAAGAAATACAAACGAGGAGTAATGCACTAATGAGTTCGCCAACTGACTAGACATTTTGTGTGAATGTGAAATGAATTTCAAGCTCTGGTGGTAGCTAGCCTTGTAGACGGAAGAGTGATTTCTCTTATAGGCAGATATGCGCTTTCTGGATTAGTGGGAGTGGCTTGCGGAGCTGTGCAATGTGGTGCATTGTGGGAGTTGTTGTCTTTCATACAAATGCGTCCTGAAGTTATTTTTTGTCTTTCTTCGGTCACGAAGGCACCAAATTCAAAATTTATTTTACATTTCGACTACATATATGACCCACTTTAAATAAAAAACAAATGTTCAAATGGGTGGAATGCCCCTTTAAGACAAGCACTTTTGCTTCAGAGCCCAATATGCACTAATCATGCATTCCTCCCTGCCAAACTAGACTCAGCATTTAACCCCCTGAGGTCGGCGGTATCGCCAGCGATACCAGCTCGCTTTTTTTTTATCAGTGTAAAAGAAACTCATAAATACTCTGTTGACTTTGATTTTCCATAGGAGTTTCATACATCAATCGATTCCGTTAAATGTGTATTATTTTTGTGTATACTCACAATAAAAACAAAGTGTTGTGCTTTTTGCAAAATAAAGAAAAATAAACGTGATGCGAGTTCTGCCTTCTCTCTGTCAGTGTAGTCCATTCTGAAACGCGCCCGAAAATGAACTGTAACTCAGCGAATACTCAGTCAAACAGACACACAGGCATGAAGCTTGAATTCTCTTCTTTTAAATGAAGTAATTTATATAAAAAACAAATATTCTCATCTTGTGAAATCTGTATTAAAAGAGAGCGATTCCAGTCGAGCTCATTACAGCTGATTCAAATGTAATGTGACTCCGCCCACGGAGAGCGCGTGCTATTCAAACGCAAATGATTGAGGCAATCCACGCAAACCTGTGAACGCCCCCATATCAGCTCGAGAAAACACGTTTATTCAGATCATTACTTGTTTACACCGTCTCGCAGCGCTGTGATAATAATGTAAAATGTACCTCAGAAGTGCGGGTATATCGAGGAGCGAGCTGAGGTTTCTGTTTATGAATGAATGAACGGCAGAGATGCGCGCTGTTTACCACAGCTCGCAAAAGACAGTTTAAATTTAAATCGTGTGTGTGAATGAATGATGTTTTAGCAAACTGAATTGCTATACTGACATGAGTAAAAATCGACTGAAATATGTTGAAATAAAACGTAGGCTATTTGTATAAGCAACGTATTAAACTGCAAATTAACATTTATATGCCCTAATATTTCATAAAAACAACGTTACAGTCAGGCGAAATATGAAAGACAACATTTTGTTGACTAGATTTGGGTACAGTTTTTACTGTAGAATATACTGTAAGATTACACTTGAATTGTTGTTGTAATTGTAACCTTTTTAATAAAAAAATATATATACACAAGGTAGATGTAAACAAACTATTAAAAGGTAAATATAATTTTTTTCTTTAAATAATTTGTATTGTGTTTTATTAGTAACAAATTTGGGGAGAGGATAAATATTCCAAAACTGAAAATACAGTATGAGAATTAACTGCACAATTACTAGACATGTTTACCTTGGATATTATACAATTTGCAAGCACAATTTGTGAAAAAAAAAAACAAAAAAACAAAAAAATGTATATAAAAATACTTGTGTATAAATATATACACACACACATACATATATATATATATATATATGTGTGTATGTGTGTATAT